>NC_045796.1:83541020-83869313 GCF_009873245.2 Balaenoptera musculus | reverse complement strand
ATATGTACTTTGGCTTTCAAAAATCAGCTTTAATGAGTTGTTTTCTGGAAAAGCTATAATACTCTGATCATCTCCCAAGGGTATTGTCTTGTTCAGTTAAAGCGACACACGTATTTAGTGTCTCAAGTTAGAAAGTCTTGAAATAGAGATTTTTATAGTGCACTACATACACAAGGGCCAAAAACCACCTTAGCAAAACCACTTTAGTGAAAACAACGACCATAAATACTTTTGTACAATAAATACTATTGCCTGGGCATTTTCTTTATTGAAGTGTCATGGCTGATATAAAATCATAAATAATTCATATACTATAGAAAGGAGGCCTTAGGGAGAGGGAAAAATGCTTCTCTCTCCATGTGTGCGTGTGTGTGTGTGTACTTGTGTGTATGTTTGTATGTGTGTGCATATGTGTGTATGCGTATGTGTATAACTTATTTTCTTTCACAGAAGCCTATATGGATAAAACAATTTAATCTGCTATATTCTTGTTACAAAGTGATTAATTTATGAAGAAATCAATAAATCCAAAATAGTCTGTCTTGAAAAGCTGTCTGAACAGATGGAAGAATATGAGAGAACACCCTGCTGGTGGTGGAGGGGCTGAAGGGGAGGAGAAAGGGCAGGGAAGAGAGACAACCCCTTCCCCGGGAAGGAATTTGTATCTTGTTAATTCCAGTAGGAATTCTGTGATTCTTTCGTCACCACCCTATGTTTCGCCCAAATAAGCAACACTTTAACCCTTCTTTCCTCTCTTCTTGAATTGATATATTTCTATGATAAAGCTATTTTGTTTTACACTGAAGGTGTGAAAACACATCACTATATAATTTAAAGCTATGTAAGACATTGTTATTCAAGATGTAGAAAGAAGGCTTTGAATACTGATTCCCTCATTATCTTCACAGTTTCTTTGTCTTAGTTTAAAGAGGAAATGTTGTGTTATGCTGTAGAGATACCAGTGCCGGGGTTGAGCTGATGATCATGATGTGTAATGTATTAGCGTACATTTCCAGTTTCCCGTGAAATTGCCTATGATGGGGTCGAAATTCTCAGGACACTTAGAACCATCCGACTCAGACTTAGTCGACCAGATGAAAACAAAGATGGCTGCTGTGGGCAGGGGGAGGGTAAACCACACTTAGGTTTGAGAATTATGATGGAACATCAATTCACTTGTGAGGTTTGGATTTATTGAAGCTGTCTGAAAATACTGACCCCTGCTATTAGAAAGTATAATAGCAAGTCGATTTTCCCCAGCTTTGGATCTTAATTTTTCCTATGACACTATATTGTGATAAGTGGGACTTGAAAGGATTGAGCTTCATCTGGCTTATTGTATATTTATTACATCTAAATAATTGGTGAAAAGTACTTCCTCTCCTCAATAGAAATACACTAAATATTTTATGTATTCTACATTTGAAATGGAAGGAGTTCTAAGAAAACAAATCCTGGATCATTTCCAAAAAGTGATAATAACAACATTATGTGATCATTATAGTCATTTGTAAATATAAGTAGGATAAATGCAACAGCTGCTTGAATGAACTTAGGATGGTTGCATTTTATTAATGAGGGAAGTTGTTCATTGCAGCACTTGGAATAATGTAATCTCGGCTTGGTCGTGACCTGTTAATTGATCAAAAAATCTAAGCAGAGTAAATCTAAATAGTATCTTCCTACACAATAATTTAAAAACCACTCACTTGCTTTCCATGCTGTCTCTGATTATTGACCTCAATACATAACAGGATGTGGAATCACGTACACAGCTTTCCATTAGCATTGTGTAAAGTGCCAGGGTTCACCCCAGACATGAGTCTCTGAAGAGTATCTTGAAGCCACAGCTGCTGGAATGCACTTCCAAATGATATCCAAGCTGATTTGCAACTTCTGTTTGTAACTCTATGTACTGGTATGAATACATCATTATTCATTGTTACTATAGCAATTTTAATACAATAGTTTGGCTAGACCCTTGTTATCATTCCTATGTCATAATATAACTTATAGAACATTGTAACAGTAAGAATTACAGATTGCATTTCAGAATAATTAAAATTAGTGGAAAGTAGTAGGCAGGATTTTGTAGGTTTTTCTTTTTCTTTTTCTTCTTTTGATCAGAGAAAGGTTTAGTGCAGGGCCAAGCAAGGAGAATGCGTGGCTCATGCTCAAAAAATCCGAACTCAGGATTTTGTGCATTTTGGAAGGCCCAAGAAAATATGGCCTTGCATCTATTTTCATGGGCAGTCAGCAAGCTGTATCAGTTCCCAGCCTGCAGTGCTGACAACTCCGGATGATGGCTGTGCTGAGTGCCAATGCCACAGGGATCACCTTACGGATGAAGGTGGGTGGGCTGAGCATCTCCCATCTGAGCAACTACATCCTCCTTTTAGTTCCTCTGGGTCCAAAGTAGGAAGTTGTTTTAGGTCCACATCCAGGCTCCGTGTACTGAGACACGTGGGTGAAAAGACGGTGGATTCATCCTTGTTTTGAATCACCTCTACTCTTGTCCTTGTTCTCTCCAGTTCAACCATGAGCAGTGGTGGCCTCTCTAGAATGCAAGAAACCATATTGCTTTAGGAAGGGTCAATGGTTTTGCTTTGAGTAGGAGATTCATGTTACATCTTTTCAGGAAGTGAACAGATGCTTTTGTCACTGAACACAAGGAGGGTGTATGGACACAGTTAGAACTGTGTGTCCCTTCAGGGTTTCGTTCCTTTCTCTCTTGTCATGTCAGCTCTTGCCTCTGGGCTGGGCTTGAATCCCATTGTGCACAGGAAGTGCTCCCTGTAGCTCCCAATGTGCACGCTCCCTTCTGAGCCTTCTAATAAATCCTCAAAGTAACCTTATGAGATACATGCCATTGTGATCTCTGTGATACGTACAGGGAACCTGAGGCCCAGAGAAGCCACAAAACTTACCCAAAGTCACACAGGGAGTAAGGTTTTGGCTTCTGTTCTCTGCAAATTTATTTTATTGAAGTACAGTTGATTTATAACATTGTGTTAATTTCTACTGTACAGCAGAGTGATTCAGTTATACATATACATACATTGTTTTTCATATTCTTTTCCATTATGATTTATCCCAGGATATTGAATATAGTTCCCTGTGCTCTACAGTAGGACCTTGTTGTTTACCCATTCTCTATATACCAGTCTGCATCTACTAATCCCAAACTCCTCGTCCATCCCTCCCCCACCTCCCTCCTCCTTGGCAACCACAAGTCTGTTCTCTATGTCTATGTTCAGACCCCTCTTCTGAACTCATGTCTCTAATAAGATGACTGGCCTTGACCCAAGGAGGGCAACTTTGGAGGTCGTCTGTCTGCCAGGTGCTCACAGTGGGCCTGGAGGGGGGGTCATCTTTGAAAGAATATTCCGAGGGAAAAGCTATGGTGTTTAAAATTTTTATTTTATTTTTTAAAATTCAAGTTAGCTCTTGTGGGGTCAAAAGTTAAAACGTATGAAGAAAATGTTCATTTTCTCTCCTCCCGTTCTTGCCCTGATCTGCTCCATTCCCACCCTCTCCTGCCTAATCACTGCCCGTAGAGATTTTATATGCACATCCAAGCAAATATTATTATTGGCTCCTATTGGGTGTCCATTTTTTACATAAAATGTAGCAGAGAAGACAGACTACTACATTTTACTTTTTTCATCCAATAAATATATAGTAGCTCTTTCCATAATGGTACATAGATAACTTTCCTTTTAAAAATTATAATATCTCTCTGTCTATTGATACAGTTTCTCAGTATTCTATTGTGTGGATATGCCATAATTTCTTTACTTCATCAATCCCCTACCAATAGATATTGCCAAATCGCTCTCCACAGATATTTTGCCAATTCACAGTCAAACTGTGATGGGTTAGGGTGACTCTTCCTCACAGCCTCACCAAATAGCGTATACTACTGAGCTTTCGTATTTTTTGGCCAATATCTTTTATATTTTTGCCAATATCTTAAATGAAAATTGATATATCAGATGAGGTTTCTCCCCTTTTCATGTTAAGAGCTGTTTGCACTTCCTTTTCTGTGAACTGTCTGTTCAGATTGTCTGCCCCTTTTCTACTGGATTGAAGTTTTTCTTCTCAATTTATGGGAGCCCTTTCTTTTTAGCAAGATTAGCTTTGTATGTTATATTCGTGGCAAATATTTCTCTCCATTTATTTATTTTGCTATGCAGATGGACTTCTTTTGGGTATGTAGTAAAGTGTATCAATCTTTTATTTCATGGCACCGTGGACTTCTTTTAGTGTAAAGTTAAAATATGAAAAAACACTTGTGCTGAAGATGCAGAAAAATCATGGGTATTAATGTGCTCCAGTGTGTATTATATTTTCCCCAAAGACATTGATTTCTGCACAGTGTGTGGCTTGAAGCTGCCAAGAAGGTTAATGATGCAGGCCCTGGCTACAAAGTAGTACTTAAGCCCATGGAGTTAGAAAGCCAAGGGATATTTATCATGGATTTTTGGAAGGTGCCCCCCTCTCCTTGGGAGATGCCATCCTGCATTCTGGCTAAGCTCTCAGCCAAATGTTCATTTTGGGGAGCAAAAGACATAGGAGGAAAAACAATAAGCAGCTTGGAGAGGAATCTGCCAGCAGAAATGGAATCCTATTTTCTTTAACAAAAACCTTTGTGAGAGGTTTGTAGTAGACTTGTTTTATTGTTGAAAAGCCAAGATTCCTCTCCAGATAATAATAATGATGACTGTGAAAAGTGCATTGCATACGTTGGAAATTTAACACTCACAACAACTTTATGAGCCAGGCACCACAAGAACGTTCATTCTGCAGACAATATGAGGCTTAGAAACATTGAGTAACTTACCCAAGTACACACAGGGAGTAGAGAGGGACAAAGCTGACGGTCCACCTCAAATCTCATCTGATTCCAAAAACCAGGCTCTTCAGTACAGACCTAGCTGCCTCTTCAGTCATGAAGAGGCTACCCTAATTTTGGATGGCCAAGTTGCCTTTAACCAGGGAATTTAGCTTCGAACGGAAAGCATGGATGTTTCTGTATCTACCAGTGGCATCAAAATACCCCGAGACTTTTTCTTCACTGGTTTTCAAAAAGTAATAAGAAAGGTGCTATGGCAGCATCATATCCAGGTTGGAGTTACTGTGAGCTGTGGGGATAGCCACTGTTGAATTTATCTTCATGTCCCTGGCCCCTAGTGCAGTGCCTGGCATGTCTAGTCAATGGTGTGTGCTGAATGAATGTCCAAATGAATGAGTTCTCCCCTCATTATCCTCCTGCTTATCTAATGATTTGGGTTTTAGTTTAACTTTTTGACTCATTAATACATTTACATGGTTCAAAACCCCAAAGACACAAGAGAGCATACAGTGAAATCTCCCTGCCTGTCCCTGCCACTGTGTTCCAGCGACCCAGCTCCTCTCTCCATGGGCAATCATGTTATTGGTTTCTTGCATCTACTTCCATAAATTTAATGCATATTTAAGCAAAAATCAATATATATCTCTTGAACACAATCTGGTTCTTAAAAACGATATATTCATTATAAAGATGTAAGGCTTATTAAAAATTTGAACTATGTAGGAAAGTAGAAAGAGAAAAAAAAATCTAATATCTCAATAATTCATTAGAAACCTTGGAGGGTATTTTCTTCCACCTGATGGAATTATTAGGTCCCCTTTAATTGCTCTGTTTCCCTGACTCTATGTCTAATCCAGGTGTTCACAAAGACTGGCCAGGTTTCAGTGGACTTGCTCTTCACTTTGGCCGCTGCAGTGGAGGACACTTCTCGTGGTGACTCAGGAGGTGGGGACTTCCAGCGTCTGGAGTCTCCTGCTTTCTGACACAAACCGTGGCAGGAGGGGACATGGAAGACACTGTTAAGTATTTTGCAACCCGCATCTTGAGGGGGCCCTTTTTTTTTTTACATCTTTATCGGAGTATAATTGCTTTACAATGTTGTGTTAGTTTCTGCTTTATAACAAAGTGAATCAGTTATACATATACATATGTTCCCATATCTCTTCCCTCTTTCATCTCCCTCTCTCCCACCCTCCTTATCCCACCCCTCTAGGTCATTACAAAGCACCAAGCTGATCTCCCTGTGCTATGCAGCTGCTTCCCACTAGCTATCTATTTTACATTTGGTAGTATATATGTCAATGCTACTCTCTCACTTCATCCCAGCCTCCTCTTCCCCCCCACCCCCCGTATCCTCAAGTCTGTTCTCTTCATCTGCGTCCTTATTCCTGCCCTGACACTAGGTTCATCAGTACCATTTTTCTAGATTCCATATATATGCGTTAGCATATGGTATTTGTTTTTCTCTTTCTGACTTACTTCACTCCGTATGATAGACTCTAGGTCCATCCACCTCACTACAAATAACTCAATTTCATTCTTTTTTATGGCTGAGTAATATTCCATTGCATATATGTGTCACATCTTCTTTATCCATTCATCTGTCGATGGACATATAGGTTGGTTCCATGACCTGGCTATTGTAAACAGTGCTGCAATAAACATGGTGGTACATGTATCTTTTTGAATTACGGTTTTCTCAAGGTATATGCCCAGTAGTGGGATTGCTGGGTCATAGGGTAGTTCTATTTTTAGATTTTTAAGGAACCTCCATACTGTTCTCCATAGTGGCTGTATCAATCTATATTCTCACCAACAGTGCAGGAGGGTTCCCTTTTCTCCACACCCTCTCCAGCATTTATTGTTTGTAGATTTTTTGATGATGGCCATTCTGACTCGTGTGAGGTGATACCTCATTGTGGTTTTGATTTGCATTTCTCTAATGATTAGAGATGTTGAGCATCTTTTCATGTGTTTGTTGGCAATCTGTATGTCTTCTTTGCAGAAATGTCTATTTAGGTCTTCTGCCCATTTTTGGATTGGGTTGTTCGTTTTTTTGATATTGAGCTGCATGTGCTGTTTGTATATTTTGGAGATTAATCCCTTGTCAGTTGCATCGTTTGCAAATATTTTCTCCCATTCGGAGGGTTGTCTTTTCGTCTTGTTTATGGTTTCCTTTGCTGTGCAAAAGCTTTTAAGTTTCATTAGGTCCCATTTGTTTATTTTTACTTTTATTTCCATTACTCTAGGAGGTGGGTCAAAAAAGATCTTGCTGTGATTTATGTCATAGAGTGTTCTGCCTATGTTTTCCTCTAAGAGTTTGATAGTGTCTGGCCTTACATTTAGGTCTTTAATCCATTTTGAGTTTATTTTTGTGTATGGTGTTAGGAAGTGCTCTAATTTCATTCTTTTACACACAGCTGTCCAGTTTTCCCAGCACCACTTATTGAAGAGGCTGTCTTTTCTCCATTGTATATTCTTGCCTCCTTTATCAAAGATAAGGTGACCATATGTGCATGGGTTTATCTCTGGGCTTTCTATCTTGTTCCATTGATCTATATTTCTGTTTTTGTGCCAGTACCATACTGTCTTGATTACTGTAGCTTTGTAATATAGTCTGAAGTCAGGGAGCCTGATTCCTCCAGCTCCGTTTTTGTTTCTCAAGATTGCTTTGGCTATTCAGGGTCTTTTGTGTTTCCATACAAATTGTGAAATTTTTGTTGTAATTCTGTAAAAAATGCCATTGGTAATTTGAAGGGATTGCATTGAATCTGTACATTGTTTTGGGTAGTATAGTCATTTTCACAATGTTGATTCTACGAATCCAAGAACATGGTATGTCTCTCCATCTGTTTGTGTAATCTTTGATTTCTTTCATCAGTGTCTTATAGTTTTTTGCATACAGCTCTTTTGTCTCCTTAGGTAGATTTATTCCTAGGTATTTTATTCTTTTTGTTGCAATGGTAAATGGGAGTGTTTCCTTAATTTCTCTCTCTGATCTTTCGTTACTAGTGTATAGGAATGCAAGAGCTTTCTGTGCATTAATTTTGTATCCTGCTACTTCACCAAATTCATTGATTAGCTCTAGTAGTTTTCTGGTGGCATCTTTATGATTTTCTATGTATAGTATCAGGTCGTCTGCAAATAGTGACAGTTTTTCTTCTTCTTTTCCAACTTGGATTCCTTTTATTTCACTTTCTTCTCTGATTGCCGTGGCTAAAACTTCCAAAGCTATGTTGAATAATAGTGGACCCTTGTCTTGTTCCTGATCTTAGAGGAAATGCTTTCAGTTTTTCACCATTGAGAATGATGTTTGCTGTGGGTTTGTCATATATAGCCTTTATTATGTTCAGGTAAGTTCCCTCTATGCGAGGGGGTCCTTTTGAAGCATCTGTCCCCATTGGCAGTGATCAAGTGTGGAAGGATGGAGATGTGAACAGTTGTATGCAGACTGAGGACGCTGTGCAGTTAGCCGGTCAGCTCCAAGGAAAGAGCACAGTGCTTATCCCGGGGATGTATGCTGGCGTGGCGTGGGCATGGATCCGTGGTGAGCTGTACACAATAGTGGAAACAGACAGTACTGACCCAAACGGAATCCGTAGCATGTGTTTGCAAGCTCAGCGGTACCACAAGGTCAGGGCTTACTAGTGCTCTGATGGAAGGACTGGTAAGTTACACCCCGACACCTGGGTAAATATGTTGGCACAGTGAATGCAGTTACTGTGTGTGTGTATTTATACCCACACATACAGACTTTCAGGACATTTAACACTTTCCATGACAAGTAGAGTTCAACCAGTTCTCAATCGTTACCTCTTTTGTTTATTGTTTTTAAGATTGGGATGAAAAACCCGTTCATGTGTGGTTCAGAAAGTTGTCTGGATCGTGGGAATTAAACACAATTGTGGTTGACAGGAGCCCAGCATGGATGGGCCAGGGAAGCAGCAGCCCTTACAAAGTGGTGTCTGAGGACAGTGCAGTCCGGTCTGGGAATGCCACAAGCCACAGAGACCTCCTCCAAGGTTAGGTCTGGTGATTCTTCTCTCCTAACTTTCAGCTTCAGTGGATTGAGATTAATATGTTCAGTGGAAAAGGGGAAGACATTCTCCTTACTGTTGGTCAGAGTGGAGGAAATGCCCATGCCATGCATCCCCAGCAGGAAAGTTACAAGGTGTTGCTTACACTCTCCTCACCACCGCCCCTGCTCTGCGCCATGCGCTGTGCTGGCTGATTTTTCCTCTGTCTGCCACAGTAACCCCCCAGCCAGGGGCCCCAGAGCCTCACAAAGTGTCTGGCATATGGGGAGTTCTCACTAAGTATTTCTGGAATGAATACTGAATACATTTTCATTAAAAAAGAAATAGGGCGGTGAGGATGAAGTACCAGCATTGCTCCAGGGACCTCACATAAATGACGGTCTTGCTTATCCCTCCTCACCAGGCTTTGTCACCTGTCCTCTGGTCCTTTGAAAGGACCTCCTTCTGGGGCTTCTGGTTTACTGTCTTGAATTACTTCAAACTGCTCTAATTACCTCTGGCAGACTAGTGTTTCTAAGGAACAGATTTAATCACGTTACTCCCCTGCATAAAAAGGTACCCTTCCCCTTGGTAGTACTCCAGACCTCTGCAATGTGTCAGTATCCCCCCCACCCCACTGTTTCTGTGTGCCCAACCTGTGCCAAACTCACATCCTGTAGTGCGGTTAGGCCGGACCACCTCCCTATTTCCCAAGCAAATCTTACACTTTCCTATGTGCCACCTGCTGCTGTCTGCACGTGCCTAGTGAAACCCCGGAGTGTCTGCCACGTGAAATCCATCAACCCGTCTACCATGCTTCATCATGACCACCCCTTCCCCCATACGTGATCTTCCTCTGCCTCACCTTCCTCTTTCAGATGTATCTCATTCTCCCCATCCTTGAACTGGACTCTTTGCTCACTTTTCCATCCCCTATAAACTGTTTCCCAACCTCTCTGGAGAGCAGAATAACGCGGGCCCTTGTTACCTGGAAATTCTGGTTCAGTAAATTTGGATTGGGCCTCTAGAATTTTTCAAAAAATAAGTGCCCTGGATGATTCTTAACACCAGGTGACTTTGGCAAGCTTCTCTAGAGTGTGCTGAACAGGACGTCTTACGCTTACGAGCGCTCAGTAAGGATGTGTGAAGTAAATTCAGTTCCCCAGGTAAGAATCCACAGCTGGACAGAGAGGCAGGCCGTGCCATATGGAAAAGAAAACATCGTCAGGCTTATACTTGACTTGGAAGGCCCAACAGTATTGCAGGAGCAGACCCTCAAGGAAGACAATAATCTGAATGTGGGAACAATAATTCAATTTTGGGCAAACGTATCCTTTTGAATGTGTAGCATATGGGCACAGTCATAGAAAACTGACCAGGTACAAAGCACCTTATTTACAATTTTAACCATTCAGAAATGTTCAGATACAGTTGTTTACTTCCCCGTGAGGAAGACTAACAGTAGCAACGGAAATAATTAAACTGCTCATTTTCTAAAGGAAACGTCTGAGCTCTCATTCATAAGCCCGTGTATCTCCTACCACCCCTTTTCCTTACATGTGTAGCTTAAAAAGCAGAAGCAATTTACCACCCAGAATATTACCTCATGATCTGTGGGAAAGAATCGAAGACAAGTTTAGAAAGAAGACCCACTGAACACATTGCCACTTACCTTTGCTCTCTAGGACTTTACTCATCCTTCTTTTGTACACCCACTTGTCCTTTTTTTCCTTTAGGTATCTTTTCTTTAGAGCTGGAGTCTTCACACTGCCTTCTGTCCCTGTGTGTTCTCACTACTACTTGCCCCTATCCACTGCCCAACTTCCTTCCTGTGGTTAAATTCAAATTATTGTAGGAGGGAATCTGATAAGTCCAGCTAATCCCCATTTTCTTTCTTTCTTCTTTCCTTCCTTCTTTCCTTCCTTTCTTTCTTCCTTTCTTCCTTTCTTCCTTTCTTCCTTTCTTTCTTTCTTTCTTTCTTTCTTTCTTTCTTTCTTTCTTTCTTTCTTTCTTTCTTTCTTTCTTTCTTTCTTTCTTTCTTTCTTTCTTTCTTTCTTTCTTTCTTTCTTCCTTTCTTTCTTGTTAATTTAGGAAGAATTTTCATACCAGCCTCCTTTCTAGGTGGCTGGGCCACTTATACACTAATTGCCCTTTACCTAGTATCTTTGTGGTCTGAACGTCTTGCCCAAGTCTCCTGGCCACGCGGTTTAGAACACAGTCCTACTTCTGTGTGAAGTGACAGGGCCATTGTCTCCAGCAAGAGCTAGTGGGTGGAAACAATTAGACAGTCAGGGAGGTGGGGAGCATCCTGAGGCTTGGCTACTGTGGGATGTCTGTCTGCTCTGGTCATAAATGATAATTCAAAGGGCATTTTCTTGACAAATATATTTCTCTACTATTAATATATATATTATGATTATATATATATATATATATATATATATATATACATACATATACTTTTTTTTTCCTGAAGACACATGCAAGTCTTTAAAGTACTTAAAATCATTGCCTAAAAATAATGTTGAGTAGATAATAATATTTGCAGGCCCACTGGAACATAGAGACAACAGTGCATGAAGTGTTCTAGGTTTTAGTGTTGCCTTTCTCTTCCTTGTCCCTCCCTGACCTTTGTCCACAACTGGCAGGACCCTCTCACATTACTATTTGCAAGTTCAAGGCAGAAAAATGAGTGGTGTGTCAAGAAGTGCCCCTGAGGTTAGCACTTCAAAGACAGAGGAGCCAGGCTGGTTATGAGCGACGAGGGAGGGACACAGGCCTATGTTAGTTGACCAGGGCAGCCATGCCGTCTGGGGCAGGCTTTCCTGGAAACCTGGGCACCTGACCCAAGCCCAATTCTGCACACCTCGTGGGACCCTTCCAGAGCCTCCCCCGGGTCTTGGCTTTGTTCTCTGTTGTTCTCTCTGTGCTTCCTCACCCCTGCAGATGCTGCCTCAGTCTTGGCCACATTCATTTGGGTGCAAAGCCCAGTCCTTTCATCATTTTAAAAAAATTCTCTGATTTCCAACATTGCATACATTTTAGTAACTCTTCTGAGGATTTAGGGGTTGCAAGGAGGGGTCGAATCAAGGAAGCCTCAGCCTTTCACCATCTTCCTGGCTCGCCTTCCCTCCCCTCTGTGGTGCAACCAGAAAGAAACTTTCTCCCCTGGTTCTCGAATGTTCTTTCCACATTCAGGCCCCCTTAAGAGGTGTATCAGGATGTCTCCTTGTGAGCTGGGAATGGTTTCACCGTAGAGGCGGGATCTGAGGTCAGCTTCAACCTTTGGGGATTAGTCAAAGCATCTCCTTCCAACTAAGTCATCTTTCATTGATACTAAATGATGGGATAAGCAAATGTCTAATAAGGATGAGGAAGAAACACAGAGATGATGCAACAGGATAACAGGATATAGAAGTTAGAGAAAAATGAGCAAATGAGAAAAGGCAGGCAGCAGTGACTCAAACTATTAAATGAGATTGTTGGGAATAAAAGAGATATTGGGAGGAAGGACACCGTTTCTCATTTCATCTCTCAATTCCACAGACTAACTCGGGTCCCTTCTCATCTTTTCAATCTTCTCTAAGCCTCTCCCCTCACCTCTTTTGAAAAACTGGGGGTCTTGTTGCCTAGATAACAATCTAAAGTTGATATATCAAATAATTTCCTAAATTGTAATATGGATAAAATTTTATATTTCTAAGATGCTAGTGAGTGAATATGAATTCTGAAATGGTGCACAATTCAGGTCTTAAAGAAGATTTGTTCAGAAGTGTAAGTTGAAGAGAACCGGTAACAGATGGCCCAACATCAGTGAGAGGTATTAAATGCATCTCTGACTGGTATTAAATACCTCCTTCTTCTGCAAGGAGCAGAGGAGAAAGCAGATTCACAAACACTGAAATGACTTGATTGTACGGGCACAGCCATTGTGCGTTTTCGTTTGTCAAGATGGCATATGTTTTTCTCATTATTAAATGTCCACTGGTGGCGCAGTGGTTAAGAATCCACCTGCCAATGCAGGGGACACGGGTTCGAGCCCTGGTCTGGGAAGATCACACATGCTGCGGAGCAACTAAGCCCATGTGCCACAACTACTGAGCCTGCGCTCTAGAGCCCGCAAGCCACAACTACATATACACACTACTATATATAAAATAGATAACCAACAAGGACCTACTGCATAGCACAGGGAACTAAACTCAATGCCTTGTAATAATCTGTAATGGAAAAGAATCTAAAAAAGAATGGATATATATTTATAACTGAATCACTTTGCTGTATGCCTGAACCTAACACAACATTGTAAATCACCTATATTTCAATAAAAATGTTTTAAAATATATAAAAAATAAAAGAATAAAATATCTAGAAAAAAAGAGGAAAAGAAACACTATAATTTGTGTTTCTATTGTAGTTGCTTGAACAGCTACACGTTAAGTGTGCTGTAGTGTTTATGGATGGAAATTTCTCTGAATAATAGCTTGGATAATGATAGAATAGGAAGTCTTAATATTGTCTGGGGCAACACCCCTCTCCCCCTTCCACCTCATACACACTTTTTTCCTCCAGATGAACACACGAGGCTCAAAAGGATTAAAGGTGCTTTTCTGAAGATTGCAGATGTTGTCAGAAGCAGAGCTGAAACTAGAAGCAAGGTCTCCGTATTCTGATGCTCCCGTCTTTACCTTCAGTTTCTGCATGAACCGCACTTGTTCATTTCCAGCATCTCCCAGTGTGTGCAAAGCCATTTCCGGAGGAGCTGCGTTTCCTTGTCTCCTGGAATGTGATGCCGGGGGTCACGTGGGATCGTTGTGGGAATTAGTCAGCCGTGCAGCCCTCCAGGGCTTTGCTCCTTTGCTCCTAACCCATGCTTCTCAGACTCTCCGGTTATTATTATTATTTTTTAATTTTTTAAAATGGAAGTATAGTTGATTTACAATGTTGTGTTTGTTTCAAGTGTACAGCAAAATGATCCAGTTATACACATATACATATCTTTATTCTTTTTCAGATTCTTTTCCATTATAGGTTATTACAAGATACTGAGTACACTCCCTGTGCTACACAGCAGGTCCTTATTGTTTACCTATTTTATATGTAGTGGTGTGTATATGCTAATCCCAAACTCCTAATTTATCTCTTTGCCTCCTGCCCCCTTTCCTGTCTGTGAGTCTATTTCTGTTTTGTAAAATGGTTATTATTATTTAAATTGCCAGTGTTCTTGCTCCATTGGTGAGTTCTCTGACATTTGAAGTCATCTGTATCCTCTTTGAGGAGACAAGGCACTTGTCTCATGCATTTGTCTCTGCAGCAATGCCAACTTGCTATAAATGTCTCTAAATGCCTGTCTTCAACCTCTGTCCTAAATGAGCTGGGGAAAGCAACAAAAAGCTTGCAAACCAGGCCTGGTGCACGGACCACACTCTGAGTACGCAGGTCTAAGAGACGCACCTGTGAATAAGACACCCCAAAGTAATGCAGCCGGAGCTCCAGAATTCTCTACTCCTCCGAGTTTTTCCTACCCCATTCCCACCCCTAGCCCCACCTCCCCTCAGATGACATTCATTTCTCCTTGAAAATGCAGGAGCCATCAGGCAGGGACCTGCTCCCTCTCCACACTCTCAATCCCACGTTATCTAGATAATGTGGTTAAATATCCTCCCTCGGTTTTAAAGAGGAAAACGTACCTCTTTAAATCCAATTTTGTAGGCTGGTTAAGAACATTGTCTCTGGAGCTGGGCCGCCTGGATTGGGTCCTGACTTTTGACTTACAAGCTGTGTAATTTCCAGGTGCGTGACCTTGTCCCTTTGCTTTTTTGTCTGTAAAGGACTTAAATCAACATCCAGTGTGTGGTGGTACTCAGTAGATAGTTGCTGTCATAATTATCTGAGACTAACCTTGCTGTCTGAGCTCTGGATCTACTCTCTGCCCATTCCTCAGGGTCCCGAGGCCATCAACAATAGCCTTTTCCTCGGTAACTTCAGTCTGCCATGACTGTGATCTCGTATTCCTTATATTTACCTTTAATGCCACTCCCCACCCCCACCCTTAGAGATTTCAAAATCTCTAAAAGATTTCTCTTTTAGAGAAATCTAGACTTCTTCTGTTGCCTTACCTCCCACTCACTCTTTTTTCTCCCATTCATTTAAAAAACTCAGTGTGTTAAGGGAGGTACAGTGTGCTCATTTGCACTGAAAGTAGATTTGGAGGGCAAGGAAGACTTCCTGGAGGAGGTGACACCTAAGTCGAGGATGAGTGAGAGTTAGCCAGGCTGGGGAGAAGAAACAGTGTTCCTGATTGATGAAACAGTTGATGAACTGTTGATGAACTAAAAGGCAATTGATGAACTAAAAGGCAATTCTGCATGGGTGAGATGTGGAGTAGAAGAGGCTGTGAGTGGAGAAGCCAAGAATGGTAAGAGATGGGGCTGGATAGGCAAGGACGGGCCCAAAGGACAAAAACTGGACTGAAACCTGAGGACCCTGTGCAGGCAGATCCTGGGGGTGCCAGCACAGATGTCCAGTTCAGAAATAATATCACTCTGCTTCAAGAAGGAGCGTCATGGAAAGTGTTAGGGCCAGTGAATGATCAGATCTCCCTTTCAGAAAGATCCCTGAATCAGCGGAAGCAAAGGAGGGTGTAAACGTGTAGAACTAGGAAGGTAGTGCTAATTTTAAGGGAGTGTTAAGGTGATATTTGTAAGACTGCGGTTCTAGATGATCCCTGTTTCAGAAGGGGAGGTTCAAAGGTCAGGAGTCAAGGAGCCAGAGGAGGTCTGGGGTCAAGGTGAGATAGCAGATGTCCAGTAGTACTGCCATGTCCCGAGAGCACGGCCTTTGCCGGCGCTGTGCCAGCCACCGGAAGTGGATGTGGATTCAGGAGCCTGTGTTGTCCAGGAGAAGTGGAGAAGACACTGGAGGTTGACGCTAACTCCAGGGGGCTCTGACTCCAAGGAGAAGCCAGGTGCCTACAAGGTGGGGCCTTGGGTGACCCCTCTGGGATGGGGGTGGGGAGTGACATCTGGGCAATTCTCAGCAGCTTCACCGTAATCAGGGAGGAACACACCCTCAGTATCTTCAGCTCCACTCTGAAGGTTCCTGGGGACACTTGACTTCCTATGATGTCAGAGAGATGTGAGTAATCCACATGTGAGGAGCGCTAACCTTTCAGAAGGCTAGACAGCCAGTTTCTTGTCACTGAAGATGAGTATCAGAGCTACAAATGCCTTTTGGCAATGAAGGCACTAGGGGGTGAGGCGGGGAAAGTAGCATCTGTGGATGTAGTGGAGAGAGAGGCTTATTTAGGAACTCAAGGCAGTGGAAATAATCTGTCAAAAAGTGACAGGCAGTTTTGAGAAATTCAGATAAAACCTGAAATGCTGAACCAGGAGGAAAAGGAATACTTGAAGGAATGTGGGGAATTCAAAGAACACCAGCTGCGACTGGGTGCTGGGCTGTAGACTGAAGGCGCAGGTCCAGTCAGGTGTGCTCGAGAAAACCAGCGTCTTCAGGGAGGTGTTGGCATCTGGCATGACGGCCTCTCGGGCGTCAGCAGGAGCTTCAGCCAAGTCTCCTCCCCAGTGACTCCGTGGCTGGTATGTGATGAACACTGCTCTGAGGTAGAGGATGTTGTCGCTCATGTCCTGTCCGATAAATGGGGCCGCATTTCAGAGGCACTGACTTGCCCCCTGTGGAAATTACTTTTATTTGGAGTCTGACTTGGAGCTGCCTTGGACAGTTCTAGAGACTCAGACGTTTCCTTGGACACACATTTGACCGTGTGAGGGAGGCTTTCCTGACTGTCCACAGCAGCGCGACACAGAGGATGAGAAAGGGGAGTTTGATCACCTTCTGCCCCCTCTCTCGCGAGAACAGAGTTGATAACAAAGAAGGGGAGACAAGTCCTACCCCAGCAGAGCTCTCTGAGGCCACGTGTTGCTTTTCATTCCTTCTTATATCCCTGACTTTCATTGGGAATTCCTTCACTGGGCCTGAAAAATGCCTTTTGGTATTTATCTAGTGCAGGTCAGCTGATGACAAATTTTCTGGTTTTCTTTATCTGAACATATTTTAACGTTACATTCATTTGTGAAAGCTATTCTTACGGTATATAGAATTATAGGTTAGCAGTTATTGCCTTTTAGCACTTAAATGCATTATTTCATTTACTTCTAGCTTCTATTGCCAGGGCTTATGTTAAGAACTAAACTGTCAGTCTAATTGCGGTTTTTTTTTTTTTTTTGAAGCTAATCAGTCTTTTCTCCTCTGGCTGCTTTTAGGAATTTTCTCTTTGTCTTTGGCAGTTTTAATGTGGTGTGTTGAACAATTTTTTTTGTTTATGCTGTTTGGGATTTGTAGGAATTCTTGAGTTTTTGGCTTGATGTTTTTAATCATTTTTAGAGCAATCTTTTAGTCATCACCTCCTCAAATACCGTTTTTAACCCACTCTCTGTCTTCTCTCCTAATGGGACTCAATTTACACCTATGTTAGAACTTCTCACTGTATCCCTTATGTCTCTGCCCTCTCTTATGTATTTTTCATTTTTTTTGAGTTTCCATAGTTCATGCTGAATAATTTCTTCTTACTTATTTACCAGTTCACTAATTCCTCCTACAACTGTGTATAATCTTTTGCTAAATACATTAATGGAATACTTTGTTTTGGTTTTTGTATTTTTTGGGCTAGAATTCTCATTTTGTTCTTTTTTGTATAGTTTTCAGAACTCCACAAAAATTATCCTTTATCTCCTTTAACATAAAATCCTAGTTATTTAAAAGTCTATGTCTGATAACAAAATATTTGTTATATATATATATGAGCCTCTGTGGGTGTAAATATTGTTCTTTTTTGGGGGCAGGGTTTTAGTCACATTTTACTTACTTATACCCTTGTATACCTTGTTATTTAAAAAAATTTTATTAACGTATGCTATTCAAACAGAAAAGTGCACATATAAGCATATAGCATGATAAATTTCCACAAACTAAGCACATTTATGTAACTTTCACCTAAATCGAAAAACACATCATTACCAACACTCTAGAAGTCCTGTTTGAAACTTTCTAGAAATTATCTTTTCCTTCTCTTCTCCTCCACCCACCCAAGGAGAACAATTACCCTGTTATGTCATGGCATAGGAGAGTTTTTGCCTGATTTTTGGACTTTATATGAATTTTATGCATTTTTTTGTGTTTTGATTTTTTCATTTAACATTGTGTTTGTGAGCTTCATCTATACTATTTCATGTAGTAGTGGCAGCTTGTTCACTCCCACTGCTATTTAGCATTCTATTGTGTTTATGCCACAAGTTATAGAATTGATCCCAGATTTCTGTGATGAGTCACGCATACAGCCATCCATTTAAATGCTCTTTGACCTTGATAGGGTGAGACCCATGGTTTCACTTAGTTCCATAATAAAGCATCCGGACACAAAGCGCAGTTGCTTCTGAGTGAGTCAGGCTGACGTCAGCTGTGTATTTTCATGTAACTTTGTAATGGAGCAGGACCCTATGGGGCCTTCCTGGGACGGACCCCTCCCCCATATCCTCGGCTCTAGCCCCTCCCTGAAGTACCCAGATGATGGTGTCTGGTACACATTCCTGAGCTGTGTTACAGATGCTAAACACCCACCAATGGAAGAAGTTAACTACCTGATGACCATGAGCGCGTAGCCCCAAGACCTACTGGAGCCTGAGGACTGATGACGTTAAGCCTTATGACACTGCCTGGTTACCTCACCATCAACCAACGAGCGATGAAGAGTAGCCCCCCACTTGCCGCAACTAGAGAAAGCCCTCGCACAGAAACGAAGATCCAACACAGCTAAAAATAAATAAATAAATAAATTAATTTAAAAAAAAAAAGGGAAAAGGAAAGCAGTTAAGTGGCTGGGAACACTGGAACAATTATAAATCCCAAGCAACGTCCTTATAGAACAATAAAAAATGCTTGGCAGGAAGCTGATAAATTTAATCAGTTAAGAAAATCAAACTTGGCTAGCCAGTGAGTGCAGTGGGAGGTGCACGGTGGAGACGTGAGCGCCATTCCTCTGTTCCCTGTGGCCTTGGGGCAAGTCTCCTTCACTGTGAAACAGGTAGAGTAATAGGTCCTGCAATGGAGAGTTGCCATTTGGCTACACAGAGGCCAAATATCCTTTAGATTCGGCGGTACTCCTGAAACAGATGGGAAACGTGGGCCCTTTCCCCACGGAAAGGGAAAATATCTCCTCCCTTTATCTGTAGGAGCCAGAACCCCAGGCAGCAAGTAGATTTTGCTGAAGAGAATCACCAGCTGCTTCCTGAAAGCACTGCCGACTCCTGATGGAGAGCCCTGAGAAGGCCGTTAGACATTAATTGAGAAAGAGGTTGAGGCCGAGCCTGGAGTCCAGTGGGGCCAGGGGCCAGTGGCCAGGGTCCAGAGGCGGCTGTCTAGGGTGGTGTTGGTGGTAGGTCTAGGCTGTGCCTTTCCCTGCTTTGTTCCTGGCTTGATCCTGGTTCCGTGGGCTTCCTGTGGATTCTTCCCAAACATCCACTTGCTGTCTGAGTTACCTGAGAGCTTCTGTATCTGTAGCAGGGGGTTCTGTCGGCACCGGGTTGGGGGGCAGTGGTGAAGCACAGGGTCCTCCATCAGGAAGGCTGCTTCTCCTGGGTCAGGGGTTACCTCTGCAGCAGAGAGCTGCCCGGGCTGGACAGCTGCCAGATCCCTACTTCATTTTGTGCCCTGCACACTCGTTTACCCTTAAGTGTTTAAAACTCCGTCGCTGTGGGATGCTCATTTTTACAAGCATTTAAAAATGCTGCTTGGGACTTTTGAGTCACTCCATTAAAAGACTCCTTTGGGCTGTGCCTCAGTTGGTTGAGTTAACTGGTGGCAACAAATAATGATTCTTTAGAGCACTTTTAACTACCAGAAAGTTCCTCCTTGCTGCGTGTAAAGCAGTTATTTCTTCAGGCAGAAAAACTAGCACAGTTCTTGAAGGTGTCAAATGTGAAGTTATGTCTACTTCTAGATTATTCACAGCTGGTGAGAATACATCCTGTTTATTTTTCATAAATCTGAAGAAGAGCTAATCTTTGTACTTTTTTGGGGGGGGTGTATTCAATATCTATTTGTTGATTAATTCAATCTCAGATTTAAGGGAGAAGGGAAAGTAGCTCTTCAGATACACCAGGTCCAGTGCTGGCACTTTTAGGTACACTTTTCTCAATCCTCTCGGCAACCCTGAAGGTTACACACTTCATAGATGAGGATCTGAGATTCAGATTATCCCCAAAACAAAATTAGCTCAAGGTCACCCAGCTAACAAATAGTGGCAAAGTGATGGCACACAGGTTTGTCTGATTCTAAGACCCATGTCTTTTCATCCATGTGATCATGGAAGCTCAGCGGGTACTTAGCCTGGGCTGGGGATGGGGCCTGAATAACAAGTGAGCATCTCTTCCCTCAGGGGACACAGACCCAGTCACCAACAGCATACATACAATGCCGTGTGGGTAATCCACGCAGGAAGCAGGTAGAGGTACAGCGGGGTGGGCTGTGGGGGGCCGGGGGGATGGTGGTCAAGGAGGGTGTCACTAGTGAGTGAAGGCTAAGCTGAGGCTAGAATGGAGATTGGGGTTGGCCAGGTGGGAGAGCGGTGGGTGGATCTATCAGTTATCCATCTGTTATGGACCAAAGGTGTTCCCCCCACCCCAATTCATATGTTGAAGCCCTAATCCCCCAGTGTGGCTGGATTTGCAGACAGGTAGGTAACTAGGTCAAATGAGGTCATAAGGGTGGAACCCTGATCTGATCTGATCATCAGATTTGTAGCTGGAATGGGCCTCATGGATCATCTAAAAAAACCCAGAACAGATACAGATGAACTTATCTACAAAACAGAAAGAGATCCACAGACATAGAGAGCAAACTTATGGTTACCAAAGGGGATAGTGGGCGGAGGGATCAATTAGGAGTTTGGGATGATCATATGCACTACTATATGTAAAATAGCTAATCAACAAGGACCTACTGTATAGCACAGGGAACTCTACTCAATATTTTGTAATAACCTATAAGGGAAAAGAGTCTGAAAAAGCATACATATATATGTGTGTGTATATACATATATATATAATATATCTATAACTGAATCACTTTGCTGTATACCTGAAACTGACACGACACTGTAAATGAACTCTACTTCAATAAAATTAAAAATAAAATGGTCTCCTTTTACAGATGAAGAGACTGAGACCCATAAATGTTAAACCGTTGAAGTTTCTCTGTGTTAGTGACTCACATACAACCAGAACCCAAGTTTCCCTAACTCTTAACTCTGTGCTTTCCAGATCACACGTGACAGACCTCAGAAACAGGCTCACGTGTCCCAATCCAGGCCACACCTGCTTCCCCTGTAGAATACAGCTTTCTCTCTCTGCATAGCAGTTAGGAAGAGAATAGATTCACTTCTTCAAAGCTTGATGGAAAATGACATTCTTTATGCTGAAATGCTTTTGCTGGAGATGCCTTTACAATACATATATATTTATGATTCCATGCTTGTTTCTGAATTTAAAATCAGTGTATTTAAGTAAGGAATACTTGTGATTTTTACTTGTACTCCTTCCATAAGTTATCTTTGCAAGCACATTTTTTTCAGTGTAGGCAGTTTTCTCTTCAACAGATATTACCAACATCTCTTATTTTTCTTAGTCTCATATCTTTTAACAGCGGGATCTGCTCTTAGAAAATTTTAATTATTCATTTGCATTGCATGTGAAGTGCTACTTTATGTCAAACAGTTCTTTCAAAGAGTCTGTTTACTTGATTTCTCTTAATTCCTGACTAGCAAGAGAAAAAGAATATGAATTACATTTGCCATAAAATCTGCTGAACTGACCACAGGCAACTCAGGATCTATAAACCTTTAATCAAAGCCTCTTAACGACGCAAAGTATTAGTTTGGGGGAAGAAAAAAAAAAAAAAAACAATTGAAGGAAAAGGAAACTCACGTTCTAAGGATGCAATAGCTCCCTTCCCCAAACTTGTGTGCATGCATTTCCCTTCATCTGGCCGACTGCAGTGTTCCCCGGGAGTGACATCCTCCTGACAATTAGTAGCTAAGATGCCATGTGACGAGGTATTGTCAAGCATTACTAATCTTACAGGGATAAGTTAAATAAATAGGCATCAAGCAACTGAAAGCAAGTAAAGAAGATGGTAGTTTAATAGGAAGGAAATCTGTCAAGTGTTGAACAAGGAGAAAAGATTTGGGTTCCAAAGTGAGACATATTAAGGATTGAAGAATTTCCCCACACGGCACAGGACCTTTGGTTATAGCCGAACGCGTGTGTCAGAGCAGAGGGGGAGGGTGCCCGGGGAGACTGAAAAGGACAATTGACAAGGAAAAACGAGAGCAAATTGGCCTCTCCCGACTCGTCACACTGGGTTTCCCCTTGTCAGTGAGTCCACACCGCCTGTACTTGCTCATGACCTTCCACACTGTCTGTCCTTCCCTGTCTGTCTTCAAATCCTGGCTCTGCCCCTGACTCGCCATGTGATTTTGGCCAAGTGACTTAGCTGACTCCGTCTCCTCAGTCTCCCCACCTGTAATATGGGGATAAGAAGGGAACTCACCTCAGAGGGTTCCTGTGTGCAGAAACGCCAGTGTGCACGCCTGAAGCCTTAAGCTCTCCAGATGGTTAATTCAATTTCTTTAGGAAGGAGCCCTCCATCTGCCTAGGGGTAAAACACCCCCATGGTGCTCTTAGTGCCGGAGTTGGGGTGAGAATTGGAAGGTGGGGCTCAGGCTGGGAGTCTGGACTCTACAGTTATTCCTATACAGCAGGGGTCCCCAACCCCTGTTAGGAACCGGGCTGCACAGCAGGAGGTGAGCGGCAGGTGAGCGAGTGAAGCTTCACCTGCTGTTGCCCATCGCTTGCATTACCACCGGAACCATCACTGGCATTACTGCCTGAACCATTCCTCCCTCCCCCCACCTCCGTGGAAAAATTGTCTTCCACGAAACCGGTCCCTGGTGCCCAAATGGTTGGGGACCGCTGTTGTATAGACTTTCAAGGAACCTACCCTTCCCTCTTCCTCTTGTTACCGAGTCCAAGCTCATACCGCTTGCCACACGACAGGCCAATAAATCGAGAGATGAGGTGTTGGGATAAGGAATAGCGACTTTATTTGGAAAGCCAGCAGGCCGAGAAGACGGTGGACTCGTGTCCCAAAGAACCATCTTACCTGGGTTTGGATGCTAGTTTCTTTTATAGAACAAATAAGGAGAGGTGAGGAGGCAAAGTAAAAAAGGCGATACGTTTTTGCAAATATTTCCTGGTTCCGGCCAGATTCCGGAGGGGATGTGTTAATTTCTTCTTTCCTGCAACCATTCACAGGTGGTCCTGATCTGGATGTTTCCTGTGAGCTAAACAAAGGTATTTTAGCTTAACACTCAGGCATGGGAGGTGGGGTTTCTGGAGACGGGCCATTATGTATAATTTAAGCTTATAGGCACATCCCCTTAGTGATTAACGTGTAGCAAAAGCGCTAGAACACAAAGGTTAAAGTAAAAGAAACAGATGCAATAAGGAGTCAGATTTGTTCTTCCCTGTTCCACTCTCACCCAATCGCAGCCCCCTCTGTTACTCCAGTTACACAGCAACGGAGAACTAACACAGGTTCGAAGGTTTACCTGTGGTCCAGAAACTAATGTAACCAGGGGTGGGTGATGGAGTGAGTAACTGAGATGGAAAACAACTCCAGGCTAGTTTGGAGTACGGTTACAAGATAGGATCCTCATCGTAATCTGTGAAATATGACATTAGGCCAAGGAATAAGTCAGTTTGAATGTGTAGGAAAGAGGGATGTTTCAATTTATTCTAAGTGGAAGTTTAAAGACGAGCATAAGTGATCACAGTGAGGTTTAAGTTTAACAAATTAGATTGCGACCAATGGAATATGATATGGCCATTACCAACAAGCATCCCCTTCGACTCTGTGCTGTAAGAAACACAGAGCCTGCTTAGTCAGACCCTTTACTGCACAGAAAGATGAGACATAAAGAGGTTAGTGATGCCAAGCTTTGAGCCACATCTTAACCCCAGGAAGCTCATTAGACTGTGAGTGTCGACAGGCTGGAATCCTTTTACAGCATCTCTGCTCCAGTCTTCCTCCTCGTTACGTGTTTGATTCATTTCCAAGGACGACAGTGTGAGTGTGCTTTCAGGATGCTGACTGCTCAATAATTTATGTAAGGCTGTAAACACATTTCAGCACATTTAGGGAACAGATTTTCCTTAATTTTTTCCTATAGCATAGCCTCTAAACAATTTCTGGTCAATTAAGAGCTCTTGTGATCAATGGTCTTGTCATTTCCATCTTTCATAATTTTCAGAAAACCTAGCCTAAAATGCATTTCTCACCATGTCATCATATCTAAGGATTAGCTTTCTACTATTTTTGTCCATATTGCAGATTCTGCCAAAACCATTTCCTTTTGTCAACCAGAGCTCTAATATCACCATTTCTCTTATAAAATATTATATCATCCATCATCATTAATGTCACCCATCTCCTCTTTATCATGTTTATGTCTTTCTAACATACGTAGCTCTTTGATATTTTGAATCCTCCCTGCTACCATTTCCTTATTTTAACTATGTCTCAGTAATCCCAAGAACATAGCACATTTTTTGTTTTTCTTTTAGAGAGATACCTCACAGGAATCAATCTTAATATATTTTTCCAGATATGGCTGGTATAATAGACATTTCATTTTGGAGTTTTATTTTTTCCTCTTATCTCAGCTTGACTTTTCTTTTGATTCTTTCCTTTTGCATTTGCCTGTAGATATATTTGTGGTATCTAGGTTCTGTTTTTCTTTCTCTTTTTTATGTCATGAATATAAATAAAGTCAATAAAATTATTTCCTAGATTAATCACAGGATTTCAAGGTTGGAAGAATGATAAAGGTCATCCAGCCCAATAACCCATTGGAAGCTTGAATTTCCTTGACCATATCTCTCTAATGTTTATCAGCTGTGTTTGAATGAGTGCCATCTCCCAAGTTTGTTTCCTATATGCGCAGCTCAGTTTTTAGAAAATTCTTCCTTACATTGGGTCAAATCTACATTGTACCAAATTACCTCCTTGCTCTGTCCCCCCCCCCACCCCCGTAAGTATGCTTTCTTCTTCGATATAAATATCTGACCAACAATGATACTATCTGCACATTTCCTTTTCCTTCCGGTTCTTGTAAAGGGCTCTTTCACCATCTCAGAAGTTTACCTTCTACTAATGAACATGGTTTTTAATTTGCATCATTAAACATTATAGCATGTTACTTTTCTAACTAATTATAAAGGTTATAAAACCTAAGTCATATAAAAACATACCCATTTAAGTCATATTTCCTGAGACAAGTGATCCTACGGTGAGAATGAACTAAGGCTTGTGATGGAAGGACAGAACAGCCTCGAATAAAGAGCCTGATTTTTTTCCCCAGACGCTGTATTAGTGTTTTATTGGTGCTGTAACAAATTAGCATGAACTCAGCAGCTTAAATAACACGGTTTTGTTATCTTACAGTTCTGTAGGTCAGAAGTCTGCCGTGGGTATCGCTGGACTAAAGTCAAGATGTCGGCAGGGCTGGGTTCCTCTTCGGACGCTCTGGGTGGGATCTGTGTCTTGCCTTTCCCTTGATGGTGGCCCCTCCCTCTACCCTCAGAGCAGCAACAGCAGGTTGAGTCTTCACATCGTATCACTCTGACCTGCCTTCTTCCTCCCCTTTCCACTTTTAAGGACCCGTGTGATTAGCTTGACCTTACCTGGATAATCCAGGCCAACCTCCCCATCTCAAACTGAATCACATTGGCAAAGTCCCTTTTGCCATGTAAGGTAACATAGTCATAGGTTCTAGAGATTAGGACAAGGACATCTTTGGGGGCCGCTATTCTGCCTGCTACAGACTCTGAACCTGAAACTTTGGTGATTGCCACCAGTAGACCCAGAGGTGCCTTATACCCCTTTTTAATTCACTGAATCAATAGCTATCGAGCACTTACTGTTTAAAACATATTATGTTAAATATTATGAGAGATGCTATGAGAGATTAAAGTTATGCTGTGTAAACCATCTGCCTTGGACACAAATCTTGCACACTTTTCCAGTTTTCTCAATGCTTCCTCCTTCCCTCCTGCACTGGTTGGGCCCACTTTTAGACTTGGATGAAACATCATTGCAGGGAGTGGGGCTGGCACTGCCTCTGGGGCTGCTCAGGATCTGAGTACCCACTGAGGGGCTGATGGAATGCAACCCCAAAGTTGAGGGGAGTTAGCCTCCAATGGGGGGAGAAACTTGCTCAAAGGGAAAAGGGAGATGGGAGGGGGTAGAGTGAAAATTCCTGCTCTGCTGTCTGGCGTGTGGACACCTCTTGGGGCACTTCCTCCTCCCGGTGCTCTGGAGAAGTTCCATGTGCTGAGTGAGCACATCTGCTGAGTGTCTCTTGGTTTCTCCGAAGCCAGTTTTGAAGCCACAGCCAGTGAGGCGGACCACTTTCCATCACATTCTACTTCTTCCTTTACCCTTTTACTCACCGCCCTGGGCTCACACTTCTCAAATAAATCCTTAGCAACTTAATCCTCGCCTCAGGCTCTGCCTTCTAGAAGACCAAGGCTGTGACACCAGCTAATTCAGCCTTCTCAAAATATCAGAAATTAGAGAGACAAATCTTTCTAAACTCATGGATTCTTTTTTTTTTAAATTAAATAAAGACCTTAAAATAATGGTAAGGATTAATCTTAAACATGGACTACAGGAGTTAAACAGAGAAGCACATTAGGGTAAAATTTTAAAAGAAACACCATAAACCTGCTTTTTTTTTCACGGACTTTGTTATTGCTCTGGTGCTGAACTTCATCCTTTATCAATCACTACTTAACCTTGACTTTTTATGGAGGATGAAATTCTTTTATAATCCCTCCTGTTATATAAAAAAAATAAGGGTAAAAAAATGCACTCACTTCTGCAGGTAGCATGCTTCTTTTGAAATCCCTGCTTTTCCAAACAATGAAAGAATTCTGAATTTCCAGTGAGGATCTGAGTCCTGGCTCTTTGACTTATTGACTGTATAACACAGAGGAATTGTTTTCTGGAAGGTAAGGAAATGAAGGATCAGGGAGAATTAACCAGTGTGAGATAACACCAACATTTGGACTTTTTTGCCTAGTATCAAATAAACAGCTCTTGAAAGGTTTCCCTTACAGAGTCTGCCCTGGTGTCTACAGATGCCATCCACCCAGGCCTCCTTTTGCTGGTGGGGTCCCAGCATCTCTCTTGTCTCCCAAGCAGGCTGTAGGGACCTGAGAGCAGGTTCTCTCTTGGCTTTTTTGATTTTCCCACAGGGTCCAGCAGGGCACCTTTTATGAAGCAGGCATGTGGTAACGGTTGATTTCTTATTGAAGGTGAGGGCAAGGATCACTCACGTAGTAAATACTGCATCGATCTAAGGAATCTTTGATATCCTTTCTCTGCATGTGCAATGACCAGAGAATGAAATCAATACAAAAGTATTCTCTGCATCCAGACTTTGACGTTCTGCTCTTCACTTCTGAATGGTCCCTGGACGTGACCAAATGGTATAACTCCATGTGCAGAGGAATATTCAGGCTCATGTGAAGTGTACCTGCACCCCTGCCCCCCGAAAGGGAGAGCCGGGGGGCTACATGGCACCCGATGCATGGTGGGCGTTGTTTGTGCTTTCATGTTACACAAACTCTTCAGGGACATACCGCTTTAGCTTTACAAAAGTTGGTCCGAGAGCCTAGAGAACTGAACAGAATACGTATTTCCCGTGTTTTATTGCTCAAAAATAGCAATTCAAATTATATTAATCTCTGGTGATATTTACCTTGGTTAAAGCATGTATCATAAAGCAGACAATTTTCTCCTCATCAAAGTGGGATTGATAGATAGTTTTAAAAATAGATCAGCCAATCGTGCACATCAAGCTATAAAGATAGAAGCCAGGTCTAAGCTTGACAGATTCCAAAGATAGTCTTCGGTGTGACTAGCTAATATTCACGGTGTTGCAGGTCTCTTTAATATTAATGAACCGCTAATGTCAATGTGAGAAACTGCACAAAGAGCGTGGAAGCTTTTTAATATAATCACCCAGGCAGCAGTAAGATTTACATCTGGGATTTTGCAGTAATTAGAGAAATCCTCATGAATAAGCATAGATTGCAATACATCCATTTTACAGAATATAGTGTGTGTATGTGACAAGAAGAAAGATGACATTCCAAATCAAGAGTTGTTACTTTCCCTGGACTTGTTCCCTGGCCAACAGATTGAGAGCATATTTGTCTACACTGCAGGGCATCCAACAACTTCTCTGTATCAGGTGCCAGATGGGGTTTAATCCTCCACCGTCTGCACCGCATCCAGGGATATCCTTCCGAACCCCATGGCAGGGGAAGTTACTCAGATGATGATGTGTATTCCCTGCTGATGCAGCGTCAGAGGAATGAGGCTTATTTGGGAGTGGGGTCCTCTTCGTTTCTCTGTCTGCAGACCTGTATCAGAAGGTGCCTCAAGACATGCTCTTCCTTGAGGAGGCCTCAGCTCCTTGAGTGTCCCCAGGAATCCCTGAGGAGCTGGGGGACGGCAAGGCCCAGAGGACTAGATGGGACACCTTCTGAGGAGCCCTCCTGTAAGCCCCAACGCATCCTGCTGTACTGTCATGTCATATTTATTCAACTCTCTCCCGCCACTGGACCAGAAATGCTCAGTTTTTGAATACTGATGTCAGCCCTTTCTGCAAGAATTTTTAGTTTCTAGAACTTTCTAATCGTCTTTCTTATGATAACGTGTAAAAATGAAAATTACTTAAGCCCCTCTCCAGTGTTTTGAAGTGGTAGATAGGAATATTGAGAACTTTCAGGAAAAGAGAAATAATATTCATCTAAAACTATGGACACAGTAGCACTGCCAGTGTTCCTCCAATAAACGAAATCCTCAATCTAATTGAGGACTTACTTTGGCTCATGTGAGGCCAGGTCTGGGCATATCAGAATATTTCCAATATTTTACTTTTTTCATTGTTATAAGTATACTCTTTGTCAGTTTTAAGAAAATTGTAACATATAAACAAGTATAAAAAAAAATCACGATAATCTCACCATGAGATAACTAGGCTTATTTTCTGTTCTTTTAGACTTTTTCAGTATTACATATGAGCACATGTGTGTACACACAAAACACCATCTTACTTTACGTATTGCTTTCAGACCTGTTTCTTCTCTCTTAACCTACTGTGGATCTTTCCTTGTGAATTAATAAGTCAATTTGTACATCATGATTTGTCACGATTAAATAATATTCCATCATATGGATGTGTAATAATATATTTATTATTATACAGGTATTTATGAATTGACACATTTCTCTGATTATTCTCTTAAAATAACTATTAAAAATATATAAATAATAAAATAAACAAATGGGACCTAATTAAATTTAAAAGCTTCTGCACAGCAAAGGAAACCATAAACAAAGCAAAAAGATTACCCTCAGAATGGGAGAAAATATTTGCAAATGAAGCAACTGGCAAGGTATTAATCTCCAAAATATACAAACAGCTCAATAGCAAAAAAATAAACAACTCAATCAAAAAATGGGCAGAAGACCTAAGTAGATATTTCACCAAAGAAGACATACAGATGGCTAAAAAGCACATAAAAAGATGCTCAACATCACTAATTATTACAGAAATGCAAATCGGAACTACAGTGATGTATCATCTCACACCTGTCAGAATGGCCATCATCAAAAAATCTACAAACAATAAATGCTGCAGAGGGTGTGGAGAAAAGGCAACCCTCCTACACTGTTGGTGGGAATGTAAATTGATACAGCCACTATGGAGAACAATATGGAGATTCCTTAAAAAACTAAAAATAGAATTACCATATGACCCAACAATCCCACTCCTGGGCATATACCTGGAGAAAACCATAATTCAAAAAGATACATGCACCCCAATGTTCATAATAGCACAGTTTACAATAGCCAGGACATGGAAGCAAATTCAATGTCCATCAACACGGGAATGGATAAAGAAGATGTGGTACATATATACAATGGAATATTATTCAGCCATCAAAAAGAATGAAATAATGCCATTTGCAGCAACATGGATGGACGTAGAGATTCTCATACCAAGTGAAGTAAATCAGACAGAGAAAGATAAATATCATATGATATTACTTATATGGGGAATCTAAAAAAAGATACAAATGAATATTTTTACAAAACAGAAATAGACTCATAGACATAGAAAACAAACTTAGGCTTACCAAAAGGGAAAGAGGGGAAGGACGGACAAATTAGGAGTTTGGGATTTACAGATACACACTATTATATATAAAACAGATAAACAGCAAGGGCCTACTGTATAGTACAGGGAACAATATTCAATACCTTATAATAACTTATAATGGAAAAGCTGAAAAAAAAGTATAACTGAATCACTTTGCTGTATACCTGAAACTAATATAACATTGTAAATCGATTATACTTCTATAAAAATATATAAATAATAATTAAAATAATTAAAAAATTAAAATATTAATAACATTATTACCTTAAAATACATTTAAAAGTTGTGGTCTTTTAGCCAAAAGGATACATTTTTTTAAGTTTTGCCACAAGTTTGCCTAGAACAACTGTCGGGGTGTATACTGACCCCCCAAACTGAAAGTATAAACTTATCCATTTCCTCCCATCATGAGCCTGAACTGGGTACTGTTATTCTTTCATGTCTTTTCCAAATTGATAAGTGAAAAATCGTTCCTCTTGGTTTAACTTGCATTTCTCAGCATACTAGTGAGGTTGGACTTCTTTTCTCAAGTTTTTTGGCCATATGTAGGTTCAATTTTTGTTTACCCAGAACTTTGGATAATTTTGGGCCAACGTGGTTTAAGAAACAGAACTCTGCCAGTTCCCAGGGGCCCCTCATGGCAGTGCCCCTCCCTCCCCAAGGTGAGCGCTAACATGAATTCTGTGATCATTAGTATCTTGTTCTTTTGACAGCTGTACCACTTCTGTGGACACCCCTAAATGACAGAGGCTTCCTTGCCTGTGTGTGGCCTGAATATGACTACAGCACAGCTGCGTGCTTTCTTCCAAGGCTAGCCTGCTGCGCTCGTACTGTGTGTGTTGGCTCACTGGTTGGAACGCGTGTGAAGGGGAGCCCCCTCTAATGGGTGCGAGGACTCCCCAGGGCTTAGCAAAGGGTTTCTAGCTCTGCTGTTCAGTCTGGGGCGCTCCCTTCCCCCCTTCTTCGTATGGTCTGACCTGCACTGTGGCCTGAAGCCTCTGCACACTTGTGCTCATTTCCTAGGGCTTCTGTAACAGATGACCACAAAGTTGGTGGCCTAAAGCAACAGAAATGGATCATCTCACAGTTCCGGAGGCCAGAGACCCCAGTCAAGGTGTTGGCAGAGCAGTGCTCCCTCCAGAGGCTGCAGGGGAGACCCTCCCCCGGCCTCTTCCAGCTTCTGATACTGCAGGGGTTCCTTGGTTTGGGGCTGCGTCACCCAGTCTCTGCCGCATCGTCACATGGCCATCTCCCCTTCTCTCTCCTAAGTCCCCCTCTACCTTTTCTCCTATAAGGGCACTTGGATTTAGGGACCACCTGGATAACATAGCATGGTGTCATCTCAAGATCCCCCACCCAATTACATCTGCAAAGACTCGGGTTCTGGGACATGGATATATCTTTTGCGGGGTGGCATAGGTCAAGCCACCCTTCAATCACCCCCTCTGGTTCCCTCCCCTTTCTTCTGCGTGTGGGGTTCCCCCACCCCCAACCCCGGCACATCGATCTCAGGCCTGGTCCCATCTTAGCATCTGCTTCGTGAAGGACCTGAACCGACACAGATAACTGAGCCAAGCAAGCTGGCCCTACTGTTAGGGAGGGCACAGGGAGCAGGGAGCTCACACCCTGTGAAAGAGGGGGGAGGCCAGCAGACTGGGTGGGAAGGATGGGACGAGGTACAGTTCCAGGAAGGATGCGGCTGGCACAGTGGCGATACCTGCACCTGTGGAAGGAGTTCCGGTCCCCCAGGCAGAGCTCGTGTCCCATGTCCTTGGGCTTAGCTGTCAGCAGGGGCCAGCAGCCGGGGGCACCTGCGGCATCGGCAGGAGGCAGGGCGGCATCTGGAATGTTCTCTGCCGCAAAGCATCCGAGAAGCTCCTTTTCGCGGCAGGCACACCCCCTGCGCCCCCGCCCCGCGCTGCACAGACCTCCACTTCCACCAGGCTTGGGAATGGAGCCTCCGTGATCCCCGTGGGCCTCTTTCCCCAGAGGAGAGACTTCAGAGAGGCGGGTCCCCCTTTTAGGGACAAACCAAGGTCCCGCCACCGCAGCTGGTCTCAGGGCCACCCCGGTGCTCGTCCTGCCTGCATCCCCATCATCCTCCGCTGTCACCTAGCAGGTCTTGGTGGCTCACCTTTGGGACGTGTGGTCTGGACCTTTATACCTGCGGGGCTGAGCCCGTGGTAATCACACCCTCCTCAGGCGCTCAGGCTGTGGCACAGGGAGAATTACCCTTCGCTTCCTGGACCCGTGGGCTCTCAGAGTGCCATACAGAGGACTCTGATTTAGGGTAGATGCTGCACCACGGAGGAGGGCACCTCATCTCTCAGAGCGTTACCCCAGAGCTGGCACTTCAGCCTGGCCCTCGGAAAGTCGTTTCTGGGCTCTGTGAGGCTTGCAGCTGTGTGCTGTCACCAGGGACCTGGGCGTGTGCCCCGATGGGCTGTGGAATGGGAGGGGGAACGGGAGGTGTGTCCACTTCCCCTCCCTCCCGGGTCCGTTTTCTGCCCTTCCACGCCTCGCGTTGCACCCCAGGAGGCGGACACTTTGGGATGGCATCACCAGGTTGGATTCAGGCGCTGGAGAAGGGCTGGGTGGGGGGCAGAAGCAGGACATTGGAGAGAAAGTGGAGAGAGTGTCTGGGACGTGTTTTCCTGCCAGACCTCCTGCTTCGGGACAGCAGGTGCGTGTGTCTGCGTTCCTCCTCCAGTTGCTCCACAGCCCCTCTCCATCGGACCCCAGCTTCACTATATCCTGGGGGCGGCCACAGCTGCTCTCAACGTTTTCCTTAAGCTCGCCCCACGGCGGATACTCTACTGTGTGGATCCCAAACCCAAGTGGATGAGGTGTCATGTCAGCCCCCAGAGAGGGTGTTGGCTGAGGGTCTGAGGACAGCAAAGACAAAACCATGTGTGTAACAGTGAGACAGGCTGGGACCTGGGCCCCTCTGCTGCAGGGCTGGCACCTGGACAAACGTCTCCTTGAGCAACGAAATACAAAGAAACTATAAGGTACTGAAAATAACTGCACGCATGCTCAGTTGGGGCAAATTATGAACAAAATGCAAAAAAGACCAAAAACCCAACTGCCGCTTCTAAGGTGCCAGGAGCAAAAGCAGGGTCCAGGGCACAACACAGATCCCTGCACGGAGCCCCACCAGAGGGTGGGCAGACCACTTAAGTCACCCCTCAGGCTTGACCCCTGGGTCTGCCCGCCCCTCCCCCCCTCGGGGATCGAGCAAGGGCACCTGTTACTTGTTTCGACTCCCCGTGCTACAGCACGAGTCCCAAAAAAGCCTTGCCTGAATTTCTTGTCTGGCCTCATATCAATTTCTATTGATTAAGGAGGCCAAGAACCCTGGTTGGTAATAATAGGTGTCTAGCCCTGTGAAGGGGAACCACTGGCCCTTCCAGGATGGAAGGGGTGCAAAGTAGTCAGCTTGCCACCAAGTGGCCAGCCGGTCTCTTTGAGGGGTGAACCATACCGGGGCTCAGTTTGGGTTCTGTTGCCAGGAGGTTGGGTGGTCAGAGGCGGAAGGGCTGGGTGGGGTCTGTGAAGTGGGCGTCAGGCTGCTGGGTCCCCGTTCATCCTTCACGGCATCCGTGTGCATCAGAGCCGGTTCTGGGGTAGCTGATGACGAAAGCTGGCTGGGTCCTCCTCTGTCTCCTTATTTACTGCCTCTTCTGTGGTGGGTGATCTCTGGTGGGTGTTAACACGTGACACAGGAATATCCACACCTTGTGGTCACTGCCTTATGGCCACCCCCAGCCCCCTTGCCTGAGGAATGCAGTAAATATGGCCCTTTTGGATGAGCAGATGTTAAAGATAATTCTAGTCTTCTACAAAGTTGAGTAGTTCAAGGGACTATTACAAATGGAATAACATGGGTTGGTAAGTTTGATTGAAGTTGGGATTACTTAAGATTTAGAAATCTCATACTTTTTTTTGAATTTTTGAATTATATTTTTTTATTTTTTTATACAGCAGGTTCTTATTAGTTATCATTTTATACATATTAGTGTATATATGTCAATCCCAATCTCCCAATTCATCCCACCACCACCACGACCCCCCGCCCCCTGCTTTCACCCTTGGTGTCCATACGTTGGTTCTCTACATCTGTGTCCCAATTTCTGCCCTGCAAACTGGTTAATCTGTACCATTTTTCTAGGTTCCACATATATGCGTTAATACACGATATTTGTTTTTCTCTTTCTGACTTACTTCACTCCGTATGACAGTCTCTAGATCCATCCACGTCTCTACAAATGACCCAATTTCCTTCCTTTTTATGGTTGAGTACTATTCCATTGTATATATGTACCACATCTTCTTTATCCATTCGTCTGTAGATGGGCATTTAGATTGCTTCCATGTCCTGGCTATTGTAAATAGTGCTGCAATGAACATTGGAGTGCATGTGTCTTTTTGAATTATGGTTTTCTCTGGGTATATGCCCAGTAGTGGGATTGCTGGGTCATATGGTAATTCTATTTTTAGTTTTTTAAGGAATCTCCATACTGTTCTTCATAGAGGCTGTATCAATTTACATTCCCACCAATAGTGCAAGAGGGTTCCCTTTCCTCCACACCCTCTCCAGCATTTGTTGCTTGTAGATTTTCTGATGATGCCCATTCTAACTGGTGTGAGGTGATACCTCATTGTAGTTTTGATTTGTATTTCTCTAATAATTAGTGATGTTGAGCAGCTTTTCATGTACTTCTTGGCCATCTGTATGTCTTCTTTGGAGAAATGTCTATTTAGGTCTTCTGTCCATTTTTGGATTGGCTGGTTTGTTTTTTTAATATTGAGCTGCATGAGCTGTTTATATATATTTGGGGATTAATCCTTTGTCCATTGATTCGTTTGCAAATATTTTCTCCCCTTCTGAGGGTTGTCTTTTTGTCTTGTTTGTAGTTTCCTTTGCTGTGCAAAACTTTTAAGTTTCATTAGGTCCCATTTGTTTATTTTTGTTTTTATTTCCATTACTCTAGGAGGTGGATCAAAAAAGATCCTGCTGTGATTTATGTCAAAGAGGGTTCTTCCTATGTTTTCCTCTAAGAGTTTTATAGTGTCTGGTCTTACATTTAGGTCTCTAATCCATTTTGAGTTTATTTTTGTGTATGGTGTTAGGGAGTATTCTAATTTCATTCTTTTACATGTAGCTGTCCAGTTTTCCCAGCACCACTTATTGAAGAGACTGTCTTTTCTCCATTGTATATCCTTGCCTCCTTTGTCATAGATTAGTTGACCATAGGTGCATGGGTTTATCTCGGGGCTTTCTATCCTATTCCATTGATCTATATTTCTGTTTTTGTGCCAGTACCACATTTTCTTGATTACTGTAGCTTTGTAGTATAGTCTGAAGTCAGGGAGTCTGATTCCTCCAGCTCTGTTTTTTTCCCCTCAAGACTGCTTTGGCTATTTGGGGTCTTTTGTGTCTCCATACAAGTTTTAAGATTTTTTGTTCTAGTTCTGTAAAAAATGCCATTGGTAATTTGATGAGGATTCCATTTAATCTGTAGATTGCTTTGGATAGTATAATCATTTTCACAATATTGATTGTTCCAATCTAAGAACATGGTATATCTCTCCATCTGTTTGTATCATCTTTAATTTCTTTCATCAGTGTCTTATAGTTTTCTGCATACAGGTCTTTTGTCTCCCTAGGTAGGTTTATTCCCAGGTATTTTATTCTTTTTGTTGCAGTGGTAAATGGGAGTGTTTCCATAATTTCTCTTTCTGATCTTTTGTTATTAGTGTATAGGAATGCAAGAGATTTCTGTGCATTAATTTTGTCTCCTGCAACTTTACCAAGTTCATTGATTAGCTCTAGTAGTTTTCTGGTGGCATCTTTAGGATTCTCTATGTATAGTATCATGTCATCTGCAAACAGTGACAGTTTTACTTCTTCCTTTCCAATTTGTATTCCTTTTATTTCGTTTTCTTCTCTGATTGCTGTGGCTAGGAGTTCCAAAACTATGTTGAATAATAGCAGTGACAGTGCACATCTTTGTCTTGTTCCTGATCTTAGAGGAAATGCTTTCAGTTTTTCACCATTGAGAATGATGTTTGCTGTGGGTTTCTAGTATATGGCCTTTATTATGTTGAGGGAGGTTCCCTCTATGCCCAATTTCTGGAGAGTTTTTATCATAAGTGGGTGTTGAATTTTGTCAAAAGCTTTTTCTGCATCTATTGAGATGATCATATGGTTTTTATTTTTCAGTTTCTTAATATGGTGTATCACATTGATTGATTTGCATATATTGAAGAATCCTTGCATCCCTGGGATAAATCCCACTTGATCATGGTGTATGATCCTTTTAATGTGTTGTTGGATTCGGTTTGCTAGTATTTTGTTGAGGATTTTTGCATCTATATTCATCAGTGATATTGATCTGTAATTTTCTTTTTTTGTAGTGTCTCTGTCTGGTTTTGGTATCAGGGTGATGGTGGCCTCATAGAATGAGTTTGGGAGTGTTCCTTCCTCTGCAAGTTTTTGGAAGAGTTTGAGAAGGATGGGTGTTAGCTCTTCTCTAAATGTTTGATAGAATTCACCTGTGAAGCCATCTGGTCCTGGACTTTTGTTTGCTGGAAGATTTTTAATCACAGTTTCAATTTCATTACTTGTGATTGGTCTGTTCATATTTTTTTTTAAACATCTTTATTGGAGTATAATTGCTTTACAATGGTGTGTTAGTTTCTGCTTTATAACAAAGTGAATCAGTTATACATATACGTATGTTCCCATTGTTCATATTTTCTATTTCTTCCTGGTTCAGTCTTGGAAGGTTGTACCTTTCTAAGAATTTGTCCATTTCTTCTAGGTTGTCCATTTTATTGTCATAGAGTTGCTTGTAGTAGTCTCTTAGGATGCTTTGTATTTCTGTGGTGTCTGTTGTAACTTCTCCTTTTTCATTTCCGATTTTATTGGTTTGAGTCCTCTCCCTCTTTTTCTTGATGAGTCCAGCTAATGGTTTATCAATTTTGTTTATCTTCTTAGAGAACCAGCTTTTAGTTTTATTGATCTTTGCTATTGTTTTCTTTGTTTCTATTTCATTTACTTCTGCCCTGATCTTTATGATTTCTTTCCTTCTGCTAACTTTGGGTTTTGTTTTTTCTTCTTTTTCTAGTTCTTTAGGTGTAAGGTTAGATTGTTTATTTGAGATGTTTTTTGTTTCTTGAGGTAGGACTGTATTGCTATAAACTTCCCTCTTAGAACTGCTTTTGCTGCATCCCATAGGTTTTGGATCGTCATGTTTTCATTGTCATTTATCTCTAGGTATTTTTTTTTTAACTAATTAATTTATTTTTGGCTGTGTTGGTTCTTCGTTTCTGTGCGAGGGCTTTCTCTAGTTGTGGCAAGCAGGGGCCACTCTTCATCGCAGTGTGCGAGCCTCTCACTATCGCAGCCTCTCTTGTTGCAGAGCACAGGCTCCAGATGCACAGGCTCAGTAGCTGTGGCTCACAGGCCTAGTTGCTCCGTGGCATGTGGGATCTTCCCAGACCAGGGCTCGAACCCGTGTCCCCTGCATTAGCAGGCAGATTCTCAACCACTGCACCACCAGGGAAGCCCTGTCTCTAGGTATTTTTTGATTTCCTCTTTGATATCTTCAGTGATCTCTTGGTTATTTAGTAACGTATTGTTTAGCCTCCATGTGTTTGTGTTTTTTATGTTTTTTCCCGTGTAATTGATTTCTAATCTCATAGCGTTGTGGTCAGAAAAGATGCTTGATACGATTTCAATTTGCTTAAATTTACTGAGGCTTGATTTGTGACCCAAGGTGTGATCTATCCTGGAGAATGTTCCGTGCTCACTTGAGAAGAAAGTGTAATCTGCTGTTTTTGGATGGAATGTCCTATAAATATCAATTAAATCTATCTGGTCTATTGTGTCATTTAAAGCTTGTGCTTTCTTATTAATTTTCTGTTTGGATAATCTGTTCATTGGTGTGGTGTAAGTGAGGTGTTAAATTTCCCCACTATTATTGTGTTACTGTTGATTTCCTCTTTTAGAGCTGTTAGCAGTTGCCTTATGTATTGAGGTGCTCCTATGTTGGGTGCATATATATTTATAATTGTTATATCTTCTTCTTGGATTGATCCCTTGATCATTATGTAGTGTCCTTCCTTGTCTCTTGTAACATTCTTTATTTTAAAGACTATTTTATGTGATATGAGTATTGCTACTCCAGCTTTCTTTTGATTTCCATTTGCATGGAATATCTTTTTCCATCCCCTCACTTTCAGTCTGTATGTGTCCCTAGATCTGAAGTGGGTCTCTTGTAGACAGCATATATATGGGTCTTGTTTTTGTATCCATTCAGCCAGACTATGTCTTTTGGTTGGAGCATTTAATCCGTTCACGTTTAAGGTAATTATCAATATGTATGTTCCTATGACCATTTTCTTAATTGTTTTGGGTTTGTTTTTGTAGGTCCTTTTCTTCTCTTGTGTTTCCCACTTAGAGAACTTCCTTTAGCATTTGTTGTAGAGCTGGTTTGGTGGTGCTGAGTTCTTTATCTTTTGCTTGTCTGTAAAGCTTTTGATTTCTCCAACGAATCTGAATTAGATCCTTGCTGGAGGTAGTCATCTTGGTTGTTGGTTCTTCCCTTTCATCACTTTAAATTTGTCATGCCACTCCCTTCTGGCTTGTAGAGTTTCTGCTGAGAAATCAGCTCTTAACCTTATGGGAGTTCCCTTGTATGTTATTTGTCTTTTTTCCCTTGCTGCTTTCAATAATTTTTCTTTGTCTTTAATTTTTGCCAATTTGATTACTATCTGTCTCAGCCTGTTTCTCCTTGGGTTTATCCTGCCTGATTCTGTGCTTCCTGGACTTGGGTGGCTATTTCCTTTCCCATGTTAGGGAAGTTTTCGACTATAATCTCTTCAAGTATTTTCTTGGGTCCCTTCTCTCTCTCTTCTCCTTCTGGAACCCCTATAATGTGAATGTTGTTGTATTTAATGTTGTCCCAGAGGTCTCTTAGGCTGTCTTCATTTCTTTTCATTCTTTTTTGTTTATTCTGTTCTGCAGCTGTGAATTCCACCAATCTGTCTTCCAAGTCATTTATTCGTTCTTCTGCCTCAGTTATTCTGCTATTGATTCCTTCTAGTGTAGTTTTCATTTCAGTTATTGTATTGTTCATCTCTGTTTGTTTGTTCTTTAATTCTTTTAGGTCTTTGTTAAACATTTCTTGCATCTTTGCCTCCATTCTTTTTCTGAGGTCCTGGATCATCTTCACTATCATTATTCTGAATTCTTTTTCTGGAAGGTTGCCTATCTTCACTTCATTTAGTTGTTTTTCTGGGGTTTTATCCTGTTCCTTCATCTGGTACATAGCCCTCTGCCTTTTCATCTTGTCTATCTTTCTGTGAATGTGGTTTTTGTTCCACAGGCTGCAGGATTGTAGTGTTTCTTGCTTCTGCTGTCTGCCCTCTGGTGGATGAGTCTATCTAAGAGGCTTGTGCAAATTTCCTGATGGGAGGGACTGGTGGTGGCTATAGGTGGCTGTTGCTCTGGTGGGCAGAGCTCAGTAAAACTTTAATCTGCTTACCTGGTGATGGGTGGGGCTGGGTTCCCTCCCTGTTGGTTGTTTGGACTGAGGCAACCCAACACTGGAGCCTGCCTGGGCTCTTTGGTTGGGCTAGTGGCGGACTCTGGGAGGGCTCACGCCAAGGAGTACTTCCCAGAACTTCTGCTGCCAGTGTCCTTGTCCCCACGGTGAGCCACAGCCACCCCCCACCTCTGCAGGAGACCCTCCAGCACTAGCAGGTAGGTCTGGTTCAGTCTCCTGTGGGGTCACTGCTCCTTCCCCTGGGTCCCGATGTGCACACTACTTTGTGTGTGCCCTCCAAGAGTGGAGTCTCTGTTTCCCCCAGTCCTGTCGAAGTCCTGCAATCAGATCCCACTAGCCTTCAAAGTCTGATTCTCTTGGAATTCCTCCTCCTGTTGCCAGACTTCCAGGTTGGGAAGCCTGACGTGGGGCTCAGAAACTTCACTCCAGTGGGTGGAGTTCTGTGATATAAGTGTTCTCCAGTCTGTGAGTCACCCACCCACCAGTTATGGGATTTGATTTTATGGTGATTGCGCCCCTCCTACCGTCTCATAGTGGCTTCTCCTTTGTCTTTTGAAGTGGGGTATCTTTTTTGGTGAGTTCCAGTGTCTTCCTGTCGATGATTGTTCAGCAGTTAGTTGTGATTTTGGTGCTCTTGCAAGAGGGATTGAGCGCATTTCCTCGTACTCCACTATCTTAAACCAATCTAATTCAATTATTAATTGAAAATAAATTTAACCAGAACAACAATGACTTGTGCTGGTATATTGGTTGATGAGTTTCTAGAAATCTCATACTTTTTATTCTTAGAAAGCACCACTAAGCTGATGTTAAAGGGAGAGTGATGCCAAAAGAGAGAGAAAGAGACTGAGAAATGTTTCCTGGGTAGTCACTAAGCCTGAGGCCTCATTCTAGCTGGGTGCTGTGTCCACAGGCCCAGGGATGGGCAAGACAGAACCAGGGTACGAAGCCATCACAGGGGTGGGAAGGCAGGGAGGATACTGCCTGAGTTTGAGGCAAAGAACTCTCAGGAGGAACTGCTGAGAGGAAGCGAGAAGGATTAGCCCACTGTTTTAAACCTCTCTCTTCCGGCCAGCTGGAATAGGAGTCTTCCAGGTTTTTGGAGTAAGAAAATTTCTGGTTTGAGGAATATGCCATCAGGGACCCTGTGAAGGGCCTTCTGAAAAGGTACAGTCAGAGCAAACAACCTGCTGACTGTTGAGAGCTGAATTTCAAATGCAGGAATTTCTGAAAGAAAAATAGTCTTAGAGCTACATAAATGGTTTCCAAACACTCAGAGACACAGCAGAAAGGGCAATAGAAGCCACACGAGGCCAAACAATTTTGATCAACTATTATAAAATCTGTTCTCTTTTTCTGCATCCCTTGATCCACCCTCCTCCCCCAACCCCCTGCCCCCAGTAACCAAAAGAAGCAGGAAGGTTAATTGAAGCTGTGCAGGAATTTCCACAAAACTCTGAGGAAGGTGGTGTATTTAAGAATGAGACTCTCTGACCGAATCAATGGCCTCCATCTGGGAAATATCCTCTAGAGAGAGAGGAATTTGTGGTCTCTTGTGAAGGCAGGCACTCAATGGGTATGTATTTAACTCGTAAACGTGGAAGGTGTGTCCCGTAAGCCAGCTCCTAAGTGAGTCTTAAAGGCCCAAAAAGGTGCCCGCATAGCAATTACTCACCACGTGTTTTGTCATCCAGTGGTCTGTGAATGGAAAGAAACTTCACTTGCGCCTGGACAAAGAATCACTGGGGCATCCATCACTGTGTACTCACATCACATGCCCAGAAGCCACCTGGAGGTTAACTGCTTTCACAGACAGGAAAATACAGTTTTGTGAGCCACATCTGAGGAACCGATGCAGGAGGGCAGGCTTGAGGATAAATGTGAAATGCACAGGCGGATCACGGTTTTTCCACACCTGTTTTCTTTGCATTTAATGTATCCCTACTGGTGACCTGTGTTGGATTCCTGCATTTCAGACTGCGGACGTATAATTCTACCAGTGGGAAATAAGGTTCTCGTGGTCCTATTAGGGAAAGCCAAATTGCTTCATCCCCAGAAGCCAGAGGATTTCACTGGCGAGAAGCGGGGAGCCTATACAAAGCTGTAATTTGCAATCTGAGTCTAATTTCAAACCTCTTCTAAAAAAATAGACATTATTATATTGAAGAAACTCCCTGTATTACTAGCTAGCTTCCTCCTCAATTCTTTAGAATTCATGGGTAATCGATTTCTTGAGGAAAGTTAATTGGAGCTTAATCATTGCTTTCCATATCCTTTGATTTTTGCATGTACTGACTGTGGTAAATAGGATGTACAGAGCCATTGTGCATATTAGGAGACAAGTCATCACATTATCTAAAGGCATGAATGCCTTTCACGTTTTACCAGCTGAAGAAAACAATTTCGCCTTTTAATAAAAGTGAAAAATCTGTGTGAATTCAGCCTTAAAATAGCCTGGAAGGAGAGTGCAGTACCAGCGTGAGGCTGAACGTAGGGGCCTCAGGGATGGAGAGAGCAAGGATGCAGCGAAAGGCCACACAGACCCAGGTTTTGGCTCTGCTCACGGGCACCCAACCCTCCTGCAGCCGAGTTAAGGAGGGGGCTGCGGTCCCCAGCTTCTCTACCACGACCAGCGACCAGCGCACAGAGGAGGAAGGAAACTGACCAGGGAATTCACAGCAGAGACACATGCTCTGAAACTTGCAAGGCGCTCCGTGGGCCAGAGGAGACAGGAATATTAGTAGACAGACAAACACCCCTCCTTCCAGCGTGGAGCTTGGAAATCAAGGTACGGGGCAGCCCCCCTCTAGAGGAAAGCGGCGAACAATACTAATATCCCTTTGATTTCTGGAGCTCTTCAAAAATGATGAGAACCGGCCAAGTTGTGCTTTTCCTCCCATCGCTTCTTTGCAGCCTCTGCTGAAAGTAAAAGCTAAAAAGCTGAGAAATGATCACAAGTTGAACTGAACGAGGTACCAGCTTCTGGTCGGCTCTGGGTCACTAAAGCCTGAAGGACACGCCCTGGTGGGGGGATTGGGGGTGGGGGACCAGCGCAGATACCATGTTTTGGGGGGTGGATTCTTTAAGAAGAAGACCCGTTCATGAAATCAATAATAGGTGTGAACGTGTACAATTATTCAGAACGAGGAATCACAGGGAATTACGTATTTTTAAAAGTTGAGAAATACTTCCCCTCCTAGGGCCTGCCATTTCTCATTTCAAATACTGCACTAATCCTGTTCTGTTTTCACCACCACTAGAGAGATGCTGTCAGGACCAGCTACATAACCTGGGGGGGGGGGAGGGGCGGGGGTAAAATGAAAATCCATGACCCCTTGGTCAAAAATTAAGGATTTCAAGATGGTGACAGCAGGGCATTAAACCCGGCACCGGACGCTTCTGAGTGCAGGGCCTTATGTGACTTCACAGGCTGTGTGCTCACCAAGCCCATCCTAACAGCATTGCAGAATACAGAAATATAATACATTTTTATTAATCATGGAACGACATCTACGATACGGTTTCCCTACATTTTTTGGCTGCAAACTCTTTCATTGCCACTTCATGTGATGACTGTTTTGTAACATCATTTTTTGTTTTGTTTCATTAAAAATTTTTTTTATTAAAGTATAGTTGATTTACAATCTTGTTTAGTTTCAGGTGTACAGCAAAGTGATTCAGTTATACATATATATGTATATACATATTTATATTTATATATATACATAATCTTTTTCAGATTCTTTTCCCTTATAGGTTATTACAAAATATTGTGTATAGTTCACTGTGCTATACAGTAGAGTCTTCTTGGTTATCTATTATATATATAGTAGTGTGTATACATTAATCCCAAACTCCTAATTTATCCCTCCTCCCCCTTTCCCTTTTGGTAACCATAAGTTTGTTTTCTATGTCTGTGGGTCTATTTCTGTTTTGTAAATAAAGTTTATTACTACCCAAGGCAATCTACAGATTCAGTGCAATCCCTATCAAATTACCAATGGCATTTTTCACAGACCTAGAACAAAAAATGTTTAAATTTGTATGGAAACACAAAAGATCCTGAATAGCCAAAGCAACCTTGAGGAAGAAAAACGGAGCTGGAGGAATCAGGTTCCCTGACTCAGACTATACTACAAAGCTACAGTAATCAAAACAGCATGGTACTGGCACAAAACCAGAAATATAGATCAATGGGACAGGATAGAAAGCCCAGAAATAAACCCATGCACCTATGGTCAATTAATTTATGGCAAAAAAGGTAAGAATATACAATGGTGAAAAGACAGTAAAACTGGAGAGCTACATGTAAAAGAATGAAATTAGGACATTCTCTAATAGCATATACAAAAACAAACTCAAAATGGATTAAAGACCTAAATTTAAGACTGACTATTATAAAACTCCTAGAGGAAAACATAGGCAGGACACCTTTTGACATAAATTGCAGCAATATCTTTTAGGATCCATGTTCTAAAGTAATGGAAATAAAAACAAAAATAAACAAATGGTACCTAATTAAACATAAAAGCTTTTGCACAGCAAAGGAAACCATAAACAACATGAAAAGACAACCCACAGAATGGAAGGAAATATTTGCAAATCATGCAAATGACAAGGGATAATTTCCAAAATATACAAACAGCCGATACAACTCAATATCAAAAAAATAACCTCAATCAAAAAATGGGCAGAAGATCTAAATAGACATTTCTCCAAAGAAGACAGACAAATGGCCAACAGGCACATGAAAAGATGCTCAGCATCACTAACTATTAGAGAAATGCAAATCAAAACTACAGTGAGGTATCACCTCACACCGACCAGAATGGCCATGATGAAAAAGTCTACAAACAATAAATGCTAGAGAGGGTGTGGAGAAAAGGGAACCCTCCTACACTGTTGGTGGGAATGTAAACTGGTACAGCCACTATGGAGCACAGTATGGAGGTTCCTCAAAAAACTAAAAATAGAGTTGCCATATGATCCAACAGTCCCACTCCTGGGCATATATCCTGAGAAAACCATAATTCAAAAAGATACATGCAACCCAATGTTCACATCAGCACTATTTATAATAGTCAGGACATGGAAGCAACATAAATGTCCATTGACAGATGAATGGATAAAGAAGATGTGGTACATATATACAATGGAATACTACTCAGCCATAAAAAGAATGAAATTATGCCATTTGCAGCAACATGGATGGACCTAGAGATTATCATACTAAGTGAAATAAGTCAGACAGAGAAAGACAAATATCATATGATATCGCTTTTACATAATATCTTTTTCAATAGGGAGACTTGAAAAATAATTCTGTCTTCCCTTTAGCACATTTGATTGAAATTTGTCTCTTGTTGAATTATTGGTGGCTTAGAAAAAAGTTTCAGCATCACAACTCGTTGTTGTGCATATTTTCAGGGCTGTTGTCAAATTTGGGGAAAGCACTGAGTTTCTTTCTCATAGTAGCTGTGGGATTTGTTTTCCACGGAGAGGCTTCATGTCACTGGCACGCTTCCAGTGCTAGGCTCTCTAGGACACACGATCTCGCAGCAGTGTGACCTCTAGCCGTATTTCCTGCTGTGTTGCTGGGGGAGTGGGCACAGGAGTGGGTAAGGGGAGTGCTTCTTGAGGCTGTTCCCTCACCAGAACAGCTGGCAATAATGTGGAAGTGACATCTCAAACAGAACGATCCCCAAACTCAAGTTCCTCTCAGCTGGATTCCAAAGATACCCAACACCAACAGAAAGGAGGGAACATGAGGTTGAGTTTGGGGGAGGAGGGATGTCAAGGTGGAAAGAGACAGTGCCCAATGCTGATCAGCATTAAAATCTCTCAGTTTTGCAAATTTAATAATAACAGGTGACATGGAACGGATCTGTGCAAGCTTAACCCTCATTAGCTTCTTAGTAAATCAACCTCTGAGAGTAAAACACACCACATTGGTATCTGGCGATCTACCCAGCTGGAGCCCAGTATCATGCCAGCCCAGAGCTATGGAGCTGGCTGTGATATAAACGGGGAGAATGGTGGCCATTATCTTTGTTAGAGGACAGGTGATTTTAAATACCACGTGGCAAAGGCTGCTGCTTGGCCAGCCATGGTTTTAAGCACACGTGTCCACTTAGGTAATGAAGCAGACAGCAGTGGCCTGATGGACATGATACTTGTTGTACGATGGATGGAAAGAGGTCACCCACTTATTTTAAGTAAATGGCTACTTCTGAACAGATCATTTGGCATCTACTACTAGAAGAGTGCTTACACAATTATGATAAAAAGTCCTTCCCGGAAAACCAAAGCTCTGTTTTGAAATAAAGCATTTTACCCACTCCTCTAAAGGACTAGGATTATGTTAACCAAGGACTGCTCCTTGGAGAAGACCTAATTGGGCAGTGCTCGCTCCGTGTCACTCAGACCCCAGGTACCTGACATCCTACGGAACGGAGGAGCAACTGAGCTTCTCAAAGTTGGTTTTACAATCCAGGTTCAAGGGACAAAGCAGGACAACAGTCTATAAAACAAGGGGAAGAGCAGCAATGATACACAGCAGCGTTGATATGCCTTTAGAGTCTATTTCAGTCCCTCGTGCCCGAGAGAGTGGTGACGTGGACGCCTGAGAAGTGGATGGTCCTCCCAGCTTGCCAGGCCGCAGCCCCGCTTCATACCCTCCTCCCTGACCTCTCACCACCTTTGAGACTGGGGACCTCTTCTGCTTCTTGAACTTTCTTTGGTGGGCTTTGCCCACTCCACATCCCCCTTACCTCCCCCTGGGGTGGACTTCCTGCCCCCTCCCCTCCCCCTGCTGTCTCCTGGGCTCTGGCACCCTCTCTCCACCTCAGGGATGCTCTCTGAGGATGCTCTCAGTAGCCTGTATCTCCCTCCCCTTCCTGTCTCACCCGGCTGACCCACTGGCTTCTAAAGCCTCAGGACGCCCAGGTTTTCCTTCTGTTATCACCACCCCAGTCCTCCTAGGCACTCTTTTCAAAGCCTTGGGGTCACCTCTGACTCTTCCAACCTCCACTTCTGAGCTCTCCGCCCCTCTGCCTTTTTCTTTCCATTTCCAATAGCGTCATCTTAGTTTGGGACCACTGATGAACACGATCTCCTAATTACTCTCCCTGCTCCAGTCTCCATCCTTTTAATCTATTTAAGATAAAATGATATTATCTTTTAATATCATTAAAAGGGGAGAAGGATTAGAGTCTTAAGAAGACAGAAGTTATTAAAAAATCATATCTGAGAGTAGAGAGTTAAGTATGAAATTAACACAAGATAATTTCATAGCTGGACAATGCTGAACACCCCTTTAGGATCTCTTGTAAATTTAAGGTGAGACCGGCCAGCAGGGTTCTGTGATTTTCTCTAGTTGTAAATTTAAAAAAAAATGATATTAAATTATCTTAATCTTCTCCATATCTCCTCTAAGTACAATTAGAAGATCACCCTCCCTGCTCAAACCCCTTCTGTGGCTTCCCACTGCCGTCCTTCATCAAGTACAGAGTTCCTTGGGGCAACATTTGGGGTTTCCATGATTTGACTTCAACACATCTTTCCAGCATTATATTGTGTAACCCTTCCCACTCACCCTTTAATTTCGCAAAGAGGGAGTAAAAGGACAATGTGCAGCGTAGAATCTCCATGTGGGTAGCTGAGACCTGACCACATTTTGTCTTTCCTCCAAAGCACCAACAAATGCTTTGCTGAGAGATTTAGTGAGAAAGGACAGGTCGCTAGGTTAATGGCTGAGGAACGCACAGGGGCACCAGGCCCATGACGAGCACAGAGGCTCTTAAATGGGACGAGGTGAATACACAGGCTGTCCTTACCCAGGGAATGTAGAAAGCAACTCAGCTGGTGCAGGCAGACTTTACCAACATCCCTCAGCACCATTCTTGGAACACCCAAATCTCATCAAAATTATTATTAGTGGACTGACGATTTCTGCCTTTCTTTATGAAAGGCAGGGAAATGCTGCAGAATACCTACTCTGACATGCTTTCCCTACATCTCCTATTATCTCTTTCTTTGCACTGATATTTTATGTCATCTTTTGTGAAAAGCTAATTTTAAGGCAGTTTTCTCCACATTGCTTTTTCTCAGAAGGAGATCTGATCTTCTGAGGGCATAAAAGGAAGTGAGGAAAATGCATTAGGCAAAACCAAGGCTAGGATATTAGGAGAAAGTGGCACTGTGATAAACCATAGGCAAAAATCACTTTCCTTAAATTATTTTCTTTGTTAACTCATTGGAAGAAGAGATATGATAAGGCAATATATATTCTTATTCTTAAATACCCAAGTCCTATTTTTCTTTACCTATTTTTCTTTACATTTGTCATGAACTTTACTTCTAACACACATATGTTGAACTTATATCTGTCCCCTGACCCCATCATACACATATATGCACGTATATTCACACCATATTTGAAGGAATAAGATGAATGAGGCGAGCATTTAAAGCTCATTTACAATCTATTGATACATATTCTTAATTGACAAATGAATCCTCTTATGTCAATTATATTGGCTTTGAACAAAAGTAAAAACAGAACAATGGATACATGTTAGAAATGAGGTACATAAAGTTTAAAATTTAGGAGAGAATATTTTGGTGTAGTTTGTATTAAGTCGAATGTTAAGAGATTTTGTCACTTTGAAAAGCCATAGATATGTTTTAAAAATTAAAATATGTTGTGATTAAGTGAATTAAAATAAAGATCATTTAAAAAGTTTGCAGATTTAATCATTTAAACATCTTAAAATACTTTCAAAATTAAAAAGTAGTGCATAATTATCTAGCCTTTTTAAGCAAAGAAAATTAGTTTACCAACATTAATTATGTTTCCTACTGACATTAGAAGTAAATTAAGAATATTATTATATTGGTTTTACAAATGGCTAAGTTGAGACAGAGAAATATCAAGTGAATTTCCCAGAGTTATAATCAAGCCAGTGGAAATTGAAACCTGTGGATTTTAATTTATATTGTATGGTTCTAATGGTTATTAAAGTGTGTCTTCTTCAAAGTAGACCTGTTAATGACATTAGTTATATAAAAAATTTTTTACAAGATTTCTCACTCTTTCGAGAATCATGTTTCTTCTGACTTTTATAAAATGTTAAGAAGAGCACAAGTTAATACAGTTCTCATACAAAGTAATACAAATATTTAAAAAATTATCTGGGTACATATAAAATAAAAATAGCTTTTGTGATAAGAATAGAGAATACTGATTGTTATAAGGATGGGTGAAATTTAAGACAAACATCAAAGGAAACCATGACCCATGTCCTTTTGATTCCCCCAGTCCCTGTACATCATCAGCTTTGCTTTTCATCCTGGATTTGAGTTTTTATGGTTTCTGATCACTTGGGGTTTCCTTTCTGTCGTTTTGCCTAAGCTATGCTTCGTGATATTGCTATTATTTTTCAAAGACTTTATTTTTTAGAGCAGCTTTAAGCTTACAACAAAATTGAGATGGATGTACAGAGATTTCTTGTATACCCCCTTCCCCTCAGAGATGCACAGCCTCCCCATTATCAACATCACTCACCAAAATGATACATTTTTTACCAAGGATGAACCTACACTGACACACCGTAATCACCCAAAGTTCATAGTTTACCTTAGGGTTCACTCTTAGTGTTGTACATTCTATGAGTTTGAACAAATGTATAATGACATATATCCATCACTATAATATCATACAGAGCAGTTTCACTGCCCTAAAAATCCTCTGTTCTCTGCCGATTCACCTCTCCCTCTACCTCCATCCTCCCACACCTGGTAACCACTGATCTTTTACTGTGTCCATAGTTTTGCCTTTTCCAGAATGCTGTATAGTTGGAATCACACAGTCTGGAGCCTTTTCACATTGGTTTCTTTCACTTAGTCATATGCATTTAAGGTTCCTCCACGTCCTTTCTTGGCTTGATTGCTCATTTATTTTTAGCACTGGATGATATTCCATTGTTTGGATGGACCACAGTTTATTTATTCCATTTATTCACCTACTGAAGGACATCTTTTGGTTGTTCCAACTTTTGGCAAGTTTGAATAAAGCTGCCATAAACCTCGTTGTGCAGGTTTTTGTGTGGACATAAGTTTAATTTTGTAAGAAACTGCCCAAACTGTCTTCCAAAGTGGCTGCACCATTTTGCATTCCCACCAGCAATGATGAGAGTTCCTGTTGCTCCACATCCTCTCCAGCATTTGGTGGTGTCAGTGTTCCAGACTATGGCCATTCTAATAGGTGTGTAGTGGTGTCTCATTGTTGTTTTAGTTTGCATTTCCCTGATAACATATGATGTGGAGCATATTTTTATATGCTTATTTGCAATTTGTGTATCTTATTTAGTCAGGTGTCTCTGTTAAGGTCTTTGGAACATTTTTGAATTGTGTTATTTGTCTTCTTATTATTGAGTTTTAAGAGTTCTTTGTATATTTGGATAACAGTCCCTTATCAGCTGTGTCTCTTGCAAATATTTTCTGTCATTCTGTGGCTTGTGTTTTTACTCTTTTGACAGTATCTTTTGCAGAGCAGATGTTTTTAATATTAATGAAGTCCAGCTTATTCATTATTTCTTTCATGGATCCTGTCTTTGGTGTTGTATACAAAAAGGCATCACCATACCCAAGGTCATCTAGGTTTTCTCCTGTTATCGTTTAGGAGTTTTATAGTTTTGTATTTTACATTGAGGTCTATGATCCATCTTGAGTTAATTTTTGTGGAGGATGTAAAGTCTGTGTCTAGGTTTATTTTTCTTGCATGTGGATGTCCAGTTTTTCCTGCACCATTTGGTGAAGAGATTATCTTTGCTCCATTGTATTGCACTAGTTCCTTTGTCAAAGATCAGTTGACTCTATTTGTGGGGGTCTATTTCTGGGCTCTCTATTCTGTTCCATTGCTCTTTTTGTCTAGTCTGTTACTGATACCACACCATCTTGATTACTGTAGCTTTAGCGCAGGTCTTGAAGTTGGGTAGCATCAGTCCTCCAACTTTGCTCTTCTTCAACATTGTGCTGGCTATCTTGGGTCTTTTGCCTCTCCATGATAACTTTAGAATTGATTTGTTGATATCCATAACACAAGTTGCTGGGATGTTTCTTGGGACTCCATTGACCCTTAGATCAAGTTAGGAAGAACCAACACCTTGACATTATTAGGTCTCCTATCCACAAACATGGAATATATTTCCATGTTTTTAGTTCTTCTTTAATTTCAATCATCAATATTATTTTTTATTCAGAAACTTGGGGTTCCATTGGCACAGACTCTCATATTGCCAGGAATTTCCTAATTTTTCCATATTTCTTGCTTTCTGAACTTGGACAGGAGAAGTAAGCTCTAATCCTTTCCTTGATATTTAGAAATGGAGACATATAATACCTGGATAAGCCAGAAGTTGAGCCCATACTCTCAGAGCTCATTAGCAGGAAGGTGAAAAGATATGGAAGTTGGAAAAGATTCTGTAACAAAAAAGGGGAGAGGAACTGGATTAGGGGAGTAGGGAACCAGGAAGCTGTGGACATTCCCTCAAGGCTAAGCCTTTCAGAGCATACAAGCAGAAACAATGCTTCTCTGAATGCACATGTACATGCACTGATTCCCCATTTTTCTTGGTAATGAACAACAGGTATCTGATAAGGTAAGGAGGTTGAGTACATCCTATCCATCTTAGATTTCTAACATATTCAAACTTTCAGAGAAAGACAAGTACCATATGATATCACTTATACGTGGACTCTAATATACAACACAAAGGAACCTATCTATGAAGAAGAAACAGACTCACAGACATAGAGAGCAGACTTGTGGTTGCCAAGGGGGAGGTGGGGGACGGATGAATTGGAAGCTTGGGATTAGCAGAGGCAAAATATTATATATAGGATGGATAAACAACAAGGTCCTACTGTATAGTACAGGGAACTATATTCAATATCCTGTAATAAACCATAATGAAAAAGAATGTATATATATGTGTGTGTATATCTATCTATCTATCTATCATCTATCTATCTATCTATCATCTATCTATCTATCTATCTATCTATCTATCTATCTATCATCTATCTATCTATCTATCTATCTATCTATCTATCTATCTATCTATCTATCTATCTATCTATCTATATCTGAATCACTTTGCTATACAGCAGAAGTTAACACAACATTGTAAATCAACTATACTTCAAAAAAAAACTGGAAACAATATCAAAACTTTCAAATCCACTAAGTTCAGTTCACAAGCGCAGAAAATTTCAGGATGAATTAGCCTTATATTTTCACAAAGTTAAGCTTATCATTAAACTTCTAAATAGTGTTGAGCAGAATTGGAAAGCTTTTGGATATTTAAACACTTTTATTTTGGCAATATAGCCATGATAAAATGATGCCATCTTTTTGATGGTTGACATTAATACTGCTGCTTCTGCAGGATGTAAATCTATGTTCTATGTGAATTATATCTCTTTTTGATGTGCTTTGTCAAAATCAAGATTATTTATCATAATAAATAGTTTATTATACAAAACAAGAGGTAATTTTACAACATCCACTTTCCTCATTCTGTAGCCCTGTTTTATAATGTGGTAGGCATTTAAAAAAATACAATGTCGGCATAGTTTTGGAGAAGAGTCTCAGAGGAGAAATCTACACCATGATCCTTTGCATAAAGGTCAAGAAAGCACCTTGATTTTTAAAATCATTTTTATTCTCTGGGCGGTGGAGGAATAATAGTACAGTATAATATAACATTAAATTGAGCAAATTTAATCCACTAGGATAGCAGACCTTTAAGAAACAGGAAACAAAACAAGCCCCTAGGACTTTATTTGCATTCATCTGCACTGTCTCCCTGGACACTCAGAAAGCAAACCGCCTTTGTTCACCCTCTCACTTTTAGATCAAGTCCCTTGGACAGCCATTTTCATAACACCCTGGACCTTTGCCTTTTGGCACTAAGCACTGTTGCAATGACATGCTTGTGAGATGAATGTCTAACTGCACCTCTAGACTAGAAGAACCCCAAGCGTAGGGAGGGAGGTCTGTTTTGCCTTCAGCTGTATCTCCAGCATCTAGCCCAGTGCCAGGCTCTTAGTAGGTACACAGTAAATATTTTTGGCTGAATATATTCATATATTATACAATTATGGACTGGCTGTACTCTACCATGCAATAATTATTGTAATGGAGAAAATTTCTGATAATCTTTAGAACTGGCACAAATGTAGGAAGGGCAGTGAGTTTCATGATAAAAAATTGTTGACTATAACACAAACCTTGCAGTTGATTTGAGATCTCTTCTGGGAACCAATTTGGCAGGGACAATGATTGTCAACTGTTTCTTTCTTTTTATGTATTAATTTGATTCTTTCTATGTTATGTCTTTATGTTCTTCCCTCTGTCTTCCAAAATCTTTTATTTGATTTTCTCTAAATATAACTATGTAATAAGTTCATGCAAATATCACTTTTAAAATATTAAATTTCTGATGAAAAAATGAAACTCAGGAGAAAAATCTATTGTATATCCTTTTCTTTTGGATTTGCATGTGAAACTTTTTGTTCTTCTAACATCTGAAATATTATAGGTACAGTTTACAATTCTGTATTTAATAATTCCACCTCTGCAAAACAATTTCCTTTCAGAGACATTTACAATTTCTTCCTGCTAATAAAATTATGACATTTAGTTGACAGGGGTCTGTCTGATGACATGGCTTGATTGAGTACCTACCCCTGAGGTTATTTAGGTTTGAATCTTGAATTTATTGTGTCACTGTGTTCCCCTTATCACTATCAGTAAGAGTCTATACAGTTTTATTTTAAAATGTTTTCTAATGAGTTTCAAAATCTGGTTATATTTAAACGGAAATATGGGAGCTTTAATGAAAGAAATGAACACTGTCAGATTATAACCTGCCAGGCAGATGAAAACCATATATACTGCAAATGATCAAAAACATAACATGGGAGGTTTTATGGCCCAAGGATTTAGCCAAGATGATTACATAACATGAGGAAGAAGAAATAAAAAAGGTAAGAATCAACAAAAAGATGTTTTGAAAACTGATACCTCAACCTATAATACAGGCTTGATTCTTGCCTGAGACAAGTAAATGACAATTCTCCTCTGGTTCTCAGAAATATGTCACTATGAGGAAAGATGCAAGGAAGTTTAATTTGCTCAAAATTAATATTTTAAAAATTATTTGTTACATGGGGGGAACAAAATATATTTTTTTGAATGTTTTTTTTTCTTTTGGGGGGGAATGTAGTTATTCCTAGTTGCTATTTTTTCCATGTTTCTAGCTACAGCGGTCAAATCACTTCAGTGGGGCTGGGATTGAGCACTTTTATTCTGGAGGCCTTTGTAGCAGCGAGGTCTTTCAGCAGACAGGGCTAGATCATCAGCAGGAAGTGGAGCAGGCTATCCTTCTGTACTAGGAAAGGACAAATCTGACACCATATTGGATCTGTTTATTTTACTGTAACCTTTATATTCTATTGTTTTCGCTACAAGTTAAGAATGTTGCCTATAGCCTGAAATATACAGTATAGCCCATTCTCAAGGCTCTGACCTTTGAGGGTATAACAGTTTTCCATTCATATAGAGATAAAAAGTTGCAAAACAGAGAATAACATGTGTCTTGTTGGAGGTTCACAGGAACATGTGACCTGACCTACGTGGACACCTGCAAGAACAAAGGATTCCAGCACCAAGAAGTTTGCAGCAACCAACCACCACCGTGTCCCCTTTTAGTATAAAAAGAAGCCTGAATTCTAACTTGGGTGAGATGGTTCTTTGGGACATTAGTCCACCATCTTCTCAGTCTTCTGGCTTTCTGAATAAAGTCTCTATTCCTTGCCCCAGCATCTTCTCTCCCGAGTTATTGGCCCGTCGTGCAGAGAGCAGAATGGAGTTTGGGCTTGGTAACACTTCCTGGATGCTTTGTCTGGGGCTTATCACCTTGAGAATTTGCACGGCCTTCTCTGAAGAGATCTGAAGTTTACATAGGCTCAAAGTTTACCCTAATTTCATTGTTAAAGTTGGACAGGATGGAGGGTGGTCTCTGGGGCCTAGATAAACTGGTTACAGAAATGAGGGATTACTATTTGGGTTACCGTGGGGCTGGCTAAGCCATTCTCAATCTTTGGGTACAAAATAGCCTTGGTCTCAGAGATACTTTGCTCCTTCAGGTCAGGAAATAACAGGAGAGTTTGGAATGTGACAACTAAGGGTTAAAGGGATGTTTCTCAGGCCAAGGAATTTTTTTAAAAGGGAATTTTGTGACTTCTCTTTATAAAAGGAAGGAAGACTAGAGAATTACACATATCTCACAAGGACTGGCTGATGATAATGTCATATATTTGGAGGTGTTTTGAAAAGTGTAAAGTGTCCAGTTGCAAGATTTTTTGGTCATTGTTATTAATAGAGAATATCTTAGTGAATGAAATTATTTTAAAATAGGCTTTTAAGGGAAAACATACCTCTATAATAATGTTTTATAAAATGGGGAAGGCAGTATAACACCTGGATTGGCTTTGAAAAATGATCAGAAAAGTAGTGAAAATAATATTATCTTGAAAAATAATGGATTTTGTACAAAAGAAAAATTAGTGGGGAAATAATAGTAGTTTATAACTTTCATACTGCATCCACAAGACCCCTTTGTTTTATGCCAACAGCTGGACTTTCATTCATTTGCAGATCTTGGGCTGGAGAGGTGTTTATTATGCAATTAATTAAGGATGACAGCATTTCTAAAAATTCAACTGTGGCCTCTTAGATTTCATTAATTAAGGCAAACATTTATTGAATGCTCACCATGTACTGGTAATTTGTTAGCTTCTGAGGACGCAAAGACGTCAATTTTCTTTGCTTGAGAGAAGTAATCCATTGACTAAGAAGATCATAAAAAGGACATGTGGTGCCTTGTAAGTCCTTATACAGTATAAAACACAATCTTTGGTTTTTCTGTAATGAACCCTTAATTTTTTCCTCTATAGACAAAACATTCCTGAAATTCTAGTAGGGCTAGAAGTCTTGGGTGATAGGGACCCAGAGAAACAGTGTTATGGGAGAGGCAGCAGTAGGCACGTGCAACTTCAAGGTGTCTTGGTAGGCACAGCAGTCTTCAAATATTTTGAGAGCTCTCAGGTAAGGAGAGTAGTCTTTTTCTGTTGTTCAGAGGTCAGAACTGTGCAGCTCTAAATGAGGATGCTTTTTCCAAGTAACTGTTAGGGTTTCCAACATTGGTGCTTGGCTGTCTCCTTGCCCCAGGAGTTCAAGCAGAAACTGGGTACCCATGTTTCAGGGTAGAAATATAGATAGGTTTCCGAATAAGGAAGAAGTTGCATTGGATAAGCTCTCAGAAACCAAGAACTTGTCATTCCAGATCTTTGGATGAGGATGAGTCTGTGTGTCACAAGGCTGAACAGCTAGTGAGGAGCCGATGAGTGTGGGAGAAGCTAATTCGTGTCAAATATGCATGGCAGTACGTGGTGTTAATTTGCTTTTCATAGACACTTTTTTCCCCTGGATATCTTCTAAAATTAGACAACTCAAAGCCAAGAAATAATGATATTGTTTATGAAAAGAAGACTTTAAAACACTTTATATCACAAAACCAAAAAGATTAAAATTCGTACCTGGTTTCTAATTTAAGAGTAGAGAGCGGGTTTCTTTAAAAATAGGGATCACTAGGTGGTAATATTCTCTTATAAATGAAAATCAAATCATCATAGTGGTGAGCCCATAAGTGTCTCAGAATATCCCAGGGAGGTTTGAGAAAATGAATTATCATAGCCTAATTGACATTATGTAAGGAAACATAACATGATTTTTTTTTAGTGGAATGGAGATTTCAAAATATTTTAAAGGAGTCACAAATAACAAAATGTTTTTCAGCTACAAAGTAAAATTTTAGATCTAGATAAGCCAGAATACATATATCTTGTGCAAAATTAAAGCTTCGTGTTTGTTGTTGTAAGAAGCCCCTAACGGAGCTGTAAGCCCAGCAATAATTGTACCCTTAGTGAGTGTAACTAATAGAACTGAGGGATGAGGACGATCCTAAATGAGATATTTCCCCTCAGATACTGTATCATCAGACTACCACTCGTGTGTGTCATTGCCTGTGTCAGCCCACTGCACAGCCCAGCGTGGCGTCTCAGAAAAGGAAAGTTAATATCAAATGAAAACATTTGCTCTCTCTACATTTATGACTTACATGCAGTCTCTTGAAAAAGTACCAGCTTTTTCTAGCTCTTGAGATAGGCTTATCTTCCAACCTCTGCTCAGCCCCCTTCAGTTCTTGTAATTGTTTGGTTTGGAGGTGCGTTGTGAACTCAAAGGCAAAGGCAGATGGTTTATGCCACGTGCCCTTTCTCCCCTACAACCAACTAATAAAACAAAATGAACAGTGCCCAGTAAGTGAATCTATCTGAAAACCAAACAGCCCTGCTACTTCTGTGGCTCATTGGACTCAAACACCCAATTTGATGATGGGCATCTCAGTCCTTTGATTTCGGTGACTCAGGGATCACTCTGGGGTTTTAGAGCTGGAGGGGATTGTAGAGATTATACAGACCAGTGGTTTCCAAAACTGGCTCTGTTTCAGAGTCACTGGAGGGACTTTAAAAAAATTCATATGACTGAACTCACGCCAGATCTGGCGGAGTTGAGTTCTCAGGCGTGGCTCTGGCAATCTCCCCTGGTGATTCTGGTTTGGGGACCAGTGATCTGGTCTTACATTTTTACTTAATAAAGGTCTGAAGAGATGGGATTGTGTATCATGGAAAAATTTAGATTTAATGGAATTAAATGACTTGTCCAAGGGTTGGTTAGTGACAGAACTAGGACCAGAACTCATATATCCTTGATTCCAATTTTCTTTTCATACCACCATCCACTCCTATGGCCAGCATCACTAGAAAACACATAATTTGTACCCATTTGTGAATAAAAGAAGTGTACACACACACATACAGACACACACACACCAGACCTTTCTTGGGCTTTCTGATTGCCTTTGACATGCCTTTCTCCAATACTATCCCTCGACATTTTAATCATCTCCTTGACAATGTTCCCTGACCTCCATCTTCTCTTTGGCTGTTTAACTCACTCTCCTCTGAAGGCTTCCAAAGGCCATTCATCTGTTTCTACTCATTTTCTAACAAGACTGTTACTCATGGTAGAGCTGATCTTTACCTTGTCTCACCATCTTCCATTCTGTTCCTGTCTTCCATTCTGGAGGTGTTTAGGTCTCCTGTATTCATCTTCCAAGTGGTTCGTTTTCTCCCTGGTTATTTCTGTATCTTTATCTGCTTGCTTTGAGCTTTGAGATATTTCTTCCACCTGGTTTTGCAATTCCCTAACCTGGTTCTCCATCAGGACCTTCTTCCTCTTCAATTCACCTTCTGAACGTTTTAGTCCTAAGATGCTTAGTACTTAAGTACATATATTTATATTTTCTCTAAGGAATCAGCTCATTTGACTATGGAGGCTGAGAGGACCAAGATCAGCAGTTGACAGGCTAGAGACCCAGAAATACCGATGGTGTGGCTCTGGTCTGGTTTGAAGGCTTGATGACCAAGCCATGCGTAAGTTACAGTCTGAGCCTGAAGACAGAAGACTGATGTCCCATCTCAGAGAGAATGAATTCTCTCTTACTCAGCCTTTTATTCCCTTCAGGTCTTCAAAGCATCGGACGAAGCCCACACGCATCGGGGTGGGCAACGTGCTTTACTCAGTCCACTGATTCAAACGTTAATCTCATCAGAAACACCCTCACAGACACACGGATAAATGTTTAACCAAATATCTGAGTACCGTGTGGTCCAGTCAAATTGACACATAAACTTAGCAAGTTCACCCCCTTGTGTACTTGGCATCCATACACAGCTCCTTAGCCCATACTCGATCTCCAAAAAAAGACAACAATGAGGTCATAATTCTGCCTTACAGGATACAACTTACTGAGTACAACTGGAAACTCACTAACCCCTTCTTCAGAAGAGGTTATTCCCTAACCTCCTTCCTGTAACATTACTGAGGATCAAACTAGAGCCTACCTACAGCCATGTTTTCAACATAGAATTAGATTCTTTCACCACCTCGTAGTGCCAGGAGTAGATATGCCATTAGTATTCACAGTAAATGCAGTGACCAGCGATCATATAGTTTACTAGGTCACTAGGTCTTCATTTCAAATACAGGACATCACCTTTTAGCTGTTTCTCCACAAGGAGGACTTTTATAATCATCTGCCCGACTATGACTCCTTCCCCCGTTCTGGAGTCCCCACCAACTGACAGTGACAGCGGTTAAGAGGTCAGTGTAGGATGACCTCTGTGCTGTGCGGGGGGTGGTCAGGATGAGAAGTGGTGGTTCCAGCAGAACCAGTGGGCCTGTGGGCTCTGGGCCCCCCGCGTCACTGCTCAGTGACAGTGCTAGGCCCTGGGTACCACTTCCATCCCATTTTGCCTATTCAGTCCTTCCAGCATGTCTACAACCAAATCACCGTCACAATTCTGTTTTCACATTTTTGTTACTAATCACTCTGTTTGAAATAACCACAAAACTTTCTCTTTCCCTGGCTGGAAACCAACTGACATATTTAGGTAATGAGACATCTAGAAAAGAGTCTTGTTTACAGTGAGCTTGACCATGTTATCAAGTAGAGCTTTCAAACAGAGCCATGGGTCTTTCAAGCCATACTTGGTAGCAATTCCTCCACGAGCTGATTCTTTTCCCATGGCTCAGTCTAAGGTAATTGCACCTCGCAGAGGCAGCTATGCAGTTTCCAGGGGCTGATTTCTTCACGTGGCAGCTCTGCTCTCTGTCCCTTCCCCTGTTGGGTAACTGCCCTGTCCCTCATGGAGGCCGTTCAGGTCGAGATCTCTGGCTAGCTGACAGCTTGCATCCAACGAAGCAGTGAAATAGGAGAAAACGTTGTGTCCATGATCTACACTCATGATCTGACTGGTTAATGTAGTAATGACTTTCAGTGCGTGGTAATCTCCAGTAGGTATTTTCTTTTTAAGCGTTTAGTCTCTGATTTGGAATTAAAACCTTTTCCCACTGAAGGCATTTTAGGCATCAGGCAGAGGTTTTTCATCAGTGCACACTCTGGGGATACTGTGGTACCACACTACTGGCCAAACCAGTTCTGAGTTTCACCCTGAGGGGTCACTGCAGTGTGAATCCTTTTGTGGGAGAGAGGGGTTGATGCCCCAGGAAGACTGGGAAGGCGCCAATGGTGACCTTTTCTCACTGATTCACTCTTGAGAAACAAATATTTACTAATCTTCATATGCAGCAGGTACGTGCTGGGCACTTTTTGTTTTGCATATTCAAGGTTATATGCAGCCCTATTTGATGATACTTTTCTACAAAGACCGCTGTCCTCATATCTTAGACTTCATTCCTCAACCTCCTGCATTATTTCTACCTGTGGTACTGAAGCTTCTCACAAAGCTGTATTCAACACATTCTCTTTACTAGTAATGATATTCTTGTATAAAAATTATTTTGGGGACCTCCCTGGTGGCACAGTTGTTAAGGATCTGCCTGCCAATGCAGGGGACACAGGTTCGACCCTGGTCCGCGAAGATCCCACATGCCGCGGAGCAACTAAGCCTGTGTGCCACAACTACTGAGCCTGTGCTCTAGAGCCCGCAAGCCACAACTATTGAAGCCCACGTGCCACAACTACTGAAGCCTGCGTGCCTAGAGCCCATGCTCCACAACAAGAGAAACCATCACAATGAGAAGCCCACGCACCACAATGAAGAGTAGCTCCCGCTCACCACAACTAGAGAAAGCCTGCGCGCAGCCACAAAGACCCAATGCAGCCATAAATAAATATAAATTTATTAAAAAGAAAAAAAAAAGGGTGGTGATGGGGCGGAGAGCTGCGCGTGTTATTAAAAAAAAAGTTATTTTGCCAAGATAATGCCAAGGCACTGCTTAGTAATCAGAGAATATTCATAAAGAAGTCATCTTTGACGTTTCCCGATGTAAGACAAAGTCTAAAACAGCCATTGTATCTGGTGTAAACTCTACCTTCTGCCTGATCACCCAGTATAGCACATTTTTGGATTTAACACAGGATTGCAGAGGAGGATCTGGGGAAACGTCAGTGGCAGTGACACAATGACGGCTGTATATTCAAGGCTTCCCCAAACAGCCTTTAAAATAATAAAAGACGGAAATAAAGTCACACTGCTGCTGGGAATATTTATATAACACTACTCCTTTTCTAAATTAAAATGTGTCCCTTCTAGAATATTAGAATATTATAGGTCATAGTTATAGATTTTTATGGCTATTTGACATCACTTTAATTTGCCAAAATAGACTCTATTTCCCTGTATTTCAGGGCACCCCTGAAAGCAGAGTCTGAGGAAAAGGGGTTAAGGTAGTTTATGTCGGGAGTGAGCTTGGGAGTGAAATGGGGAGAGGGAGAGCCCAGGCGAGGATGCAATCCTGAGTCAGCGCTGCAAGGGACTGAGGCTGCACCACTGGCATCCTTGGGCAGTGCGGAGGATGCTGGTCAGAACTGCCTCCCGGGGAGGAAGGGGAGGGGTGTCTGGTCATCTGTGCTCCTATTGGCTGAAGGTCGCCCACCGGGTGTTGAGTCCCCCGCAGGTGCCTGGGGGCTTGTGCGGTGCTGAGCGAGCCCGGACACTGGGAGGTGTTTGGGGGAGAGGTGCTGTGAGGTGGGGCTGGGCAGAGCCCTGAGGGGCTGCCAGTGGCATGCCTGTTCCTCCCGGGGGCGCAGGAGGCCGTGGGGCCGGATTCCAGAGTGTCCAACATGGGCTACCAGCGTTCAGTTGAAAAAAAAAATTAGATCAAAGGACAAAAATTGTTCATAAGGAAAACGATCCCATTTGAAGATTGTCCGCTTTCCTTAACTGCTAAAATCTGTATTTCCATATTTCCATATAAAGATAACTCATCAGAGTTAGAGAGATCATTGGGTTAATTAAATATAATAAATCTGCTGTTTGAACACTAGGTAGGGTGATTAATTCTGTATTCCCTAGTCTAGCCTCATTTGAAACAGACCCCTGGGACACTTTGTTCTCACATTTATAAATTATGAACTCAGTGAACCTAATATTTTTCTGATAATGGGATATAATACATTAAGGCGTGCTTGCTTAAACAGACATTCTTCTTCGGAGCAGTTAGGATGGGGAATGTCTCTTGTGGTGGTACATCTTATTTTCAGGCTTTCTTGTAATTTAGCTTAGTAATTATAGGATCGTTAAAGCAATGTGAATGCATGAACCCTCACAAATTTGAACAAAACAATTATAAAAATGAAAAGAGGAGTGAAAACTGGAATGGAAAGATATGGTGAGTGAGAAAAAGGAGTGTTTCCCAAGATCCACGTAAAAGAGTGGATTCGGAGGAAAGGACCCAGGGAGAAACCCTTGCGCTCACACATCGGGAGAGAGCTCCGTGTTACTCTGCCTTTTACACCATTCAAAGCGCTCAGCGGCTTCCTGTTGTTTTTCAGAACAAGCCCAGGGCACGTCATTTCAAGGACCTCAGCAAGCCGAGCCCAGTTTACCTTTTCAGACCGGATGCCAGGGCTTGCTGGCAGGCACTGAACCTGCCTAAGCGTCTAGGAGGTGCCGAGGGGCGTACAGGTGAGGGACCTGACCCAGAGCATCAGCTGGTCAGTGGGGCAGCCAGGATGGGGACCCAGCCTGACTCCGGAGTCTGGGGTCTTCCTGGTCATATCCTTGCGGCGCTGCTTTCCTCATGTAGATGGTGGTCCTCCCTCCTTTCTACCTTTTGAAGCCCACTGGTCCTTCACGGCTGAAACCAAGTTCTACTGTCCTCCAGAAAGCGTCTGAGGCTGGACAGCTCCTGGTCAGCCGTTCTTCCTTGGGTTATAGAGACTGCAAGTGGGCACGGGTCACCTGGTCCCCATCACCACCACCCCCCGACCACAGAGCAGGATCTGAGTCCCAGCACGTGTGCATTTCTCCCGAATCTGGACCTGCCCTTGTTGAAGGGAGGCCAGAACCTTATTTAAAAACAAGTCGCTGTCACTTTGCAGCAGAGTTGAAGTTGAGGAGACCAGGACCCCAGAGGACAGGGCTTTGGCGGGGTCACCTCTTTGGGCTTCCTATCGCGCCCACTGCCCCCTCTGCGTTGTGCACAGCTAGTGTTCAGAATTCATGGACGTGAAGTGTAGTCGGAGCTGTGATGATTCGGGCAGCCATGGCTCCATTTCTACTCTTTACTCAAATGAAAGTTTAATATGCGTTCCAGATTCAAAATAAGTGCAGAATGGCAATTTGAATACCAGAAATGACAGGTAATTTTAAAAGTGCTAAGAGTTGCAGTGTGGGCCTGGAAATGCTTCCTTACTCTCCTTTTCCAGGGAGAAATTATACTTTCACAGCAAGCGGCCAGTGGCCACCATAACAGTAGTAATTAAAAGTATGCAGGCTTAATGTAAATGAAAGACAAATATACATTCAGACACACAGATTTCCAGTGGTTTTTCTGAGGGGAAAATGGAGAGAGTTGAAATACACAAAGACAGCACCTCTTGCCCATTTCCTGCCTGACACTCTTGGTCCAAAAGCCAAAAATGCATATGTGTGTCCGACGCCTGGTATGTTGGTGGGTCCAGTTTGCCCGTCTTTGTTCTTGGCGTCAGCGTTTCCAGGGAAAGGGAAGGCAGGTGATCTCGAGAGGGTGGCAGTGGATTTGGGAGGATGCTTTCCTCACAAAGGTTACTGTTTGCATCTCAGCCCCTTCCTGGCTAAACACATTTATTGCGCCGCATCTGATGAGAATAACAATGGCACTAATGACCATCGACTCCCCCTGCTTTGGGGGCGACCACAGCACGCTCCCCAGCCCTGGTCTCTGATGCCCGTTCCCTTCCTCCTTCACTAGAGAACCTGGGGGAGGGCTGCTCAGGCCACCTCAGTCAGGCACACCCAATCCCCAGGCCCGGGTGCAGCGGCCAAGGTCAGTTACTAATTTGCTAAGAAGTGACTCTCTTGCTGGTAATTTCCAGACCTCACAAATACGTGGTAAAGACTCCTTTCCTCAACCGATGTTTGATTTTGTCGCTTTTCCTCTGCCTCTGTAGCTGTCCCTCGCCAATTATATCACCTTCTAGATGCAATGAGCTCCCTGAATGCAGGGTCTGAGCCTCCTAGTTTGCCCTCTCCTTTGTGGGAGAGGCTCTCCAGATAGAGAGCAGCCTCGCAGATGTGTGGGGCGGGACATATGTCATTCCCAGCTGTGAATTTCAAGTACCATCAATGGAGTAAGAGAATTTTTTTATTAACTTTCTACACATTTGATAACTTGTAGGAAATAAAGTTATCTTGAAAGGCTTTTTTTTTGGCGGTAGGGAGGTCAGTATGATTTTTCTTTTCTTTTTTTTCTTTTTCTTCTTTTTTTTGGCAGAGGGCGCTCAGGATTGCTGACCTCAGGAAAGAGCGCTTCTCAGCCATTCTGACCAAAAGATGTTTTCCACTTGTTACCAGGTATGTGTATATATGTGTGTAAGGGGGGAGTGAGGCTGGGAATTTATTTCACCATTTCCCTTTAATTTAAAATTATACTTCTTAATTCTATATAAAATTTAACTGGATACAGAGAAAATTTCTTAGAAACAATAGGCATACCTATTAAAAAAAAAAAGGCCACTCATCGTATAACCAAGAGATTCTCAAACTTTACTGTTGATGCGACTCACCCGGGATCTCGTTAAAACGCAGTTTGGAGTCTGTGGGTCCAGCGTGGAAGCTGCGATTTTGCGTTTCTAACAAGCTCTGGGTGATACTCCACCCTGAGCAGTAAGAAGCCACACACAAGCCAGCATAACCCTTTATTTTAAAAGCATTTCATCATTATGGCGGCATTTGTGGGGTTTTTTTAGCCTATCTGTGGTGGGTTTTGCATAGGTAGTAACAGTCCGACTTCCTGGGTTTGCGGGAGGACTCAGTGATGTCAGCCCTTGGTCCGCACAGTGTACTCTGCAGGTCAGGACAGTGGAGGTACCGGGAGCCTTCCAGAAACTCCGAGTCCCAGGCCCCGTGTGGGTGGACGGGCTTACCCGCATTTCAGTAAGATGCCCAAATGTTGTAGGCACAAGGATACTTGGGAAGCATGGACACGGTGCAGATGAGGAACCGGTGCATGGGAAGTGAACCATCATCCTCTGAGCCCTTATAACACCTGAGTTCATTCATTTTTCCATTTGCAGGTGAGAAGACTGTACCCCAGTTAGTCACAGGACTAGGGTTCCAGCCCTGTGCCCTTAAGAGAAGTGAGTGTCCCGAGCAGCAAAGGCCTGGCTGACTCCCCCTTCTTCCAGCCCCCCTTGGCCCCTGGGAGCTCAGGCCCCTGACGGGTCCAAGTCCAGCTCCTGCACACGGGGCCCCCATGGAACCCCGTCCCCCTTTCCCCAGGCAGAGACCCCTGTGCCTTGTCCCATAGTTGACTATTCTGGTGGATTCTGCTGAACACTGACGAGGCCCTGGGTTCACCTCCCCAGAGGGGTGCGCTTTACACAGGGTTTTCTGCATATAACCATTTTGCTCAAAAGAGGCACTCCTGGGGGGGAATTCTAGACTTTGTAGGATTGGTGAGCGTGTACGTTAGGACATAGAGTGTGTGTGTGTGTGTGTATGTGTGTGTGCATGTGTGTGTGGTATGTGTGTGTCGTGTGTATGTGTGTGTGCGTGTGTGTGTCGTGTGTGTGTGGAGCGTGTATGTGTATGTGTGTGTGTCGTGTGTGTGTAGTAAGTGAATGGAGTGTGTATGTGTGTAGTGTGTGTGTCGTGTGTGTGTGGAGTGTGTATGTGTGTGTGCGTGTGTGTGTCGTGTGTGTGTGGAGTGTGTATGTGTATGTGTGTGTGCATGTGTGTGTCGTGTGTGTGGAGTGTGTATGTGTGTGTGTCGTGTGTGTGTGGAGTGTGTATGTGTATGTGTGCGTGCATGTGTGTGTCGTGTGTGTGTGTCGTGTGTGTGTGCATGTGTGTGGAGTGTGTGTGGAGTGTGTATGTGTATGTGTGTGTGGAGTGTGTAGGTGTATGTGTGCATGCGTGTGTGTCATGTGTGTCTCGAGTGTGTATGTGTGCCTGCGTGTGCCTCGTGATGGCTGTGGAGATGGCTCCTAGCATCCCCGCACCCCAGCTGGTGGCAGGCATCCGCCCTGTCATGTGTGAGTCTGGCCTTGGGTGTCCAGATGCTTGGAGAGAAGATGTTTCTGCAGGAAAAGTCAGAACAGAAATGGACGTGGGGGGCGAGGGGAAGAAAGGACTATGGCTCTGAGGTCTGACCAGCAACGTCCAGGGCGTGAAGGACATGATTTGGGGCCAGTGCTCTGGGGGAACTGGTGTATCATGAAGACTGTTTGTCCCACCCCGAGTATGCCATTTTCAAATTTAAATGCCATTTTTGTTTCTGATTTTGCTTTCACGTTTTCAGAAACAGGCTAATGGGCTGTAGGTGCCCTGTGATCTGTTCAGCCGTGTCTCGTGGTCTTAACTGCTTTTTATCTAAACTTGAGGTGCTTTCCAATTTGCCCATGTTTCTCACCTCACGGCGCTGATTGATTTCATTTCTTTTTGCATATTTGCTAATAGGAATTGAATGAGCTTGCTGATTCTCATTAGGTCTGTTTTGATAGCTTCATTTAAAACTGGGTTTTTACTCAAAGTTTTGGTTTATTCTATGGTTTTGTCTCTTGGATCAAGACCACTCGCCAGATGACGAATTCAGAGCCTGGAGGAAAAGAGGTTAGGTCTCCAAGCCTTTCTATCCCTTTCGGTTTCATTGTGATTTATATTTTGATGTGTCTTTTTAAAATATTTATTTATTTATTTATTTATTGGCTGCATTGGGTCTTTGTTGCTGCATGTGGGCTTTCTCTAGTTGGGGCAAGCAGGGGCTACTCTTCGTTGTGGTGCGTGGGCTTCTCATTGCGGTGGCTTCTCTTGTTGCAGAGCACAGGCGTGAGGCACACAGGCTTCAGTAGTTGTGGCACGTGGGCTCAGTAGTTGTGGCTCACGGGCTCTAGACGTGTGGGCTTCAGTAGTGGGACATGGGCTCAGTAGCTGTGGCTGTGGCTCTAGAGTGCAGGCTCAGTAGTTGTGGTGCACAGGCTTAGTTGCTCTGCGGCATGTGGGATCTTCCCAGATCAGGGATCGAACCCTTGTCCCCTGCATTGGCAGGCGATTCTTAGCCACTGCACCACCAGGGAAGCCCTGATGTGTCTATTTAGGAGTTTGCAAGCATGTCTTGGTGTTGGTGATAGCATATGTGGAGGAAGAGATCATTTCACAGGTATATTTGGGCAGGTATGAGGTATGAAAACCAGTTCACTACCCCTGTCCTAGATCAACTTGGAAAGGCATTTATTTAGGACTAAAATGTAATGGTAGAAAAAGCTTGCCCTTGGTGACTGGGAGAGACTTAGGCAAATCTGCTGGTTTGCATCAAACTACTCTGGTTCCAGTGATTTTTTTGTGAACAAGGATGGACTAAGCCACCATAATGAAGAAGTGGAGAGAACCATTTAGAGCTCATTCAAATTCTGAATTAAGGGACTCAGAGGTTCATCTTTCTTCCCCTGACATCTCTCCTTCTCCAGCCCCCATCAGCACCTGTATACATATACATAGACATGTGCATATACTCACTCCTCTGCCTTTAGTACAAACCATTTTATAGGCAGTTTGAATTCAGAAATCTATGGGAATTACTTTAATGATGTAGCACATTGGACCTGTCATATAATGAAACATGAAAAGGAAGAACTGTCATGTGGCACGAATGTCGTACAGCACACACACACTGTGTGTGCACGTGTTTATTTGTGGTGGGCTGAACCTCAATCCATAATCGCAGGTGGGCAAGGAATGTAACCTTGTATTCTACAACCCAGCTTCATTTTTTGATCTTGCACCCTGGTGTGCTGGGAGTGGGTGAAGTCTCGACACCAGCCCTTCCTGGAGTTCTCCCTGCCTCCCTCCCTGGTGTTACTCCATCATCCAAGGTCCTTCCAGTTTCAGGAGCTGAGCGGCAAAGGGGGATGGTACTTGGTCCCAGTATTCCCACTGAAGTCTCAGCATCCTGGAGCCCCTGGCCTTCTCACATAGGACTTCCCGCTGCCTGGCGCCATCAGTAGGGAATCTCCCCTGCCCTGTCCATGGTCCTGATTCCTAGATGCACAGCACAGCCGCCATCTCTGGGGTCTGGCCATTTCTCTTTTCTCCGGGGACTCCCGCTCTCTGTTTTCCTTGTTCCTCCTTCCAAGCTTGGTCTGAAATCCGTCTTTCTTCATGCTATGCCTGCTCAATCCTCTGCTCTTGGGCTTTTGGGAACTGAGGCTAGGGTTTCAGCGGGAGGGCTGCGCCCTCCTGAGGCACTGGATCTGGATGTAAATGGGACTGGGCAGGAGTCGGCGGGAAGAAGGGCTACCCCGAACAGAGGGAAGACAGCTCAAAGATCAGCTCTGTGCAATCCTGGGATCTAGTTGTGTGTGTTTCATTCTGTAACAACTATTCCAGAACACCGTGCTGATGACTTTTCCTTTAACTTGCAGAGTTTGCCAGCAATGAGAAATCAGCAAGTGTTCACACACCCTTTGTCACTTATCAGATAGCCTATTTGGTAGAAGAGATCCAAACTGTAACCTGTGCAGTGAAATTACCTTTCTATTATAAGTTTCTAAGGACAATTGATTTTAAAAGGTCGCTGGCAAATACACTGTGAAAAGAAGTGGATTGTTAAGTACCTATGTGAGGCCAAGTTTTTTTTTCTTCTTCTAATAAGGCACTTAAAATCTTACCTTTAAAATACACTGCTTAATCAATGTGAATTATATCTGCAGCCTGACAAATATTTTTCAAAAACAAAGAATATTCACGGAGGGAAATAAAAGCAGAAGTAAATGGATGGGTGTGAAATCCTTTCATGACTAAAATAATAGGATAATTTATGCAATATCTCAAGCATCCAAATCTTTTAATGGCTTTTTTGAAATATAAAAGACTGAAAAAAATCAGTTATGCCCGTTCTCTCCTTCACTGAGTGTTTGTTTGAAAAACTCCTTGTTCAGTTAATGTTGTCTTGAAAAATGATAGTGGTCCTGTCTGGAAGAAAGAGGGAAGGATTGAATTCTTGTGGTTTTCTTTTCAGAAATTTCTATAGTTGTTTTGGGGAAATGTTTTCCCAGTTAGTCCTTTTTTCTTCCAGTATTCTGATAACAGCTTATGATGTACATCCTAGCTCAGATCTTCAGCATGACTTCAAATCTGATGCACCAGCTTCCATCAGATTTCTTTTTTCACTTTGAGGCCCACATTGCTGCACCTCTGGATGTCCACGTTAGCTTCTCAAGCAATCCGTGGTGAAGGACCAAGTTCCTAAACCTGAACTTGCTGTTCCTGTACTAACCTCCTCGCAGATTGGACACAGCAGCTGTCACTGGTGCCTGGCTATACTTGGGGTGTTCCGGGGTCCCGTTCTGGAGCCCACTGTCTCTGCCTTCCCCTCCTCCCCTGCCATCCTGGATACCTTCCCAAAGTACTGCTTTCTGAAATGAAATCCTTGTTCATAATGCCGGAACTCATAGACCCTGCCTGCAGCACCTGACAACACTTGGCCTGTGTCCTGGCCATTCACCCCGACCTTCTCTGTGGCTCTTCCCTTCCCCGGGGAAGCAAGCCCTCAGCACCCAGCCAGAGAGAAACCTGTGTCCACTACACTTGGCCGCTGTGATTTCCAGATGGCCTATAACATTCTGAACCACAAACGCCGCTCTCTAATTGCCTTATGTTTTCAGATGGATTGTTTATTTTAATTAACGAGTAACTAATGAATTTGATGGGGAAGAAGCATGGAGTGTTTCCAGTCAAGGGAGGAGTGGGGCAGGAAGCAGACCACCGTCTGTACAGGGGGCAGGGGTGGTGGTGTGAAGATGGACAGGAATTCTTCCCCTGGGCTCTTTAGCACGGCCTCCGTGATAGTCCAGGGAGAGTCCACCCCTGATTTGAAGAGGCGTGTGGGGCATTTATGAGGACGTACACTACAACTGGTGTATAACCTTTTCTTAATTGAATTTTTATTGACATAACTAGACTCCCGTCTTGGCTGTAATGCCAAGAGATCCCACACGCCCTGCCCAGCCCTGAGGGCAGCTCCCTGGCTGGACAGATGTAACACAGCTACACTCCAGTAACATGAACAGGATGTCACCGTAGATTCAACCCACCAAGCAGATGCAGATTTCCCCAGGTTTATGTGCACTCACTTTTGCATATGTGTGTATTTAGTTCTATGCATGTTCAGCACATGCATAGGTTTGGGTGGCCACGATCAGAGTCAAGATATAGAACAGCTTTATCACCACAAGGACCTGTCCTGTTGCCCTTTTAAACCACCCTCACTTGGTTCCTCCAGCCCTACCCTACTCCTCAGCCCTGGGCCCTGCTGATCTGTCCTCCATTTCTAAATTTGGTCGTTCCAAAAAATGTTTCGTACATGGAAGCATTCAGTCTGTAACCTTTCGGGATCGTCTTTTTTCACTCAGCATAAGTCTTTGGAGATTCACCCTAACTGTTGTATATATTGATAGTTTCCTTTTATTGCTAAGCAGTGTTCCATGGTATGGGTGCATTAGAGTCTGTTTAATCATTCACCTGCTGAAGGACATCTGGGCTGATTCCAGTTTTAGGCTGTTACAAATAAGGCTGCAATGAGCATTCATGTACAGGTTTTTGTGTGAACATGATTTTTTATTTCTCTGGGATAAATGTCCAGAAGTGCAATGCTGGGTCACACAGTAGTTGCATATTTTGTTTAATCTTTAAAACTCATTATTTAACATTGTTTTCCTACTCTACATTTTTGTATCGTGATGCAAAGTCCAGTTGCTGGAGCAGTTATGGCTCTGATATTAATCCCTAAATAAAACCTTCTTCCTTTCTTAGTCTTTTTGCCTCTTGGAAAATAATCTTAAAACTTAGATCTCATTTTATTCTTAAAGTAAATCTATAAGCTCAATGGCATTTTACAGGAAAACTGAGACACAGAAATGTTAAGTAACTTGGTCATACAGGGAATTAATGGCATGGTCTGAAGAAAATTCCCAAGACCCCTAAAATAGAATTCTTTAAACCATACCTGACAACATATTAATGGGTCATGAAATCAACAAAGTCAGTCACAAAAAGAATGTTTTTATAAAGAAAGTGACTAGACTAGAATACAAAATACCATAGTGCATCACACATAATAAGAGTATGTACTGTGTAATCTTTGTTGCATTTTTACAAGACCAGTGCTCTAACCCCTGAGCTATGGAGCCACTTTGTTGCATATATATGTGTATATATAGTATGTGCGTGTGTATATACATATATAAATATATATATATAGTATGCATGTGTGTAAGTATATACATAATATGTATATAGTTGGCTGATAGTTAAAATATGTGTATATAAATCAGTGATGGTTAAAATATATATATTTATATAAAATCGAGCAATGGTTAAAAATGTTAGAAACTCTATCCCTATAGATTCACTCTTTCCATTAAAACCCACATATATTTACCTTACATTTTCCCTTAACAAGGACTTGCAATACTCCAACTAGAATGGAGGTTCAATTAAGAATTCTTGGTTAATATTGGTATAAGTGTAGGTTTGAAAGGAGAGCTCTTATCTGATGGGAATTTGTCAAACTCTTATTTGTCACTTTATAGAACTTTATTTTCTTCATCACTTGAGACAGACCTCATGTACAAACCCTTCCATATTATAGGAAAAAAGAGAACTCTACCCAGCACATTTGATAAAATTACCTTCACATTGATAACAAGACATTCTGATGGCAATACAAGGAGTCAGAAGTTAGAGGACGTCCCCAAGGTCACACATTTAGAAATGACTGGAGCTAAGACCCAAGTCCGAATGTCCGACTTCCAATAATATGCTTCCCCTGAGATCTTACCCTGGTTCTCTGTTGTGGTATTTTCATTGATTTTGTTATGAGCAGTCTGCATGGGCCAGGATTTTCATACAGAGATTAAAGCTGCAACCAAGAAGCCTAGGGAAGACAGATAGACAGTCTGCAGACACTGGAAGGGCTGCCATGTAGGAAAGGGGGACAGTGCTTCTGTCTTACAACACAAGGCAGAAGTAGGATGAGTGTTTGGCAGTTAGGACGAGGGAAATGGGTCCATCCCAAGGAAAATATTTCTAAGTAAACTATCCAGGAACGAGAGAGCTGCCTAGCGTGGTCTTGAACTAGCCAAATGAAGAAGTACTCATGGACTCATCAGGAAACCATCTACTCTAGCTGCAGGGAGACAAAATTCTGGGATTAGACCAAATGTTTTTTAAGACCTTTTCCAAATGCAACTTCCTAGGAATCTACCGCTAAATGACTTTCTACTCTGTGAGCCATTTGTCTCTGCAAATTCTGCCCACACACCAGATTTTCTTGCAATCTGTTTAGAATTAAAGAAATTATTTCAAATCAAAACCTTAACTACAATGATTTTATTTCAAATAGACATCATTTATCAAAAACTGAGCTTGGGGAATATGGTTTTTTTCCTCGTTGTATTTTGAATTGGGTCATAAATCAATTAACTCATACTGTGGAATGGAATAGAACAGGATATGTGGAATTCGGTGTTAATGTGAAACGGAGATTTGCCCCATCATAAGCCTCAAGAAGTAGGTAGGGGCAGGGCTTCCCTGGTGGTGCAGTGGTTAAGAATCCGCCTGCCAGTGCAGGGGACATGGGTTCAAGCCCTGGTCCGGGAAGATCCCACATGCTGCGGAGCAACTAAGCCTGTGCGCCACAGCTACTGAGCCTGTGCTCTAGAGCCCATGAGCCACAACTACTGAGCCTGCGTGCCACAACTACTGAAGCCTGTGTGCATACAGCCCATGCTCCGCAACAAGAGAAGCCACCACAGTGTGAAGACTGTGCACCGCAACGAAGAGTAGCCCCCGCTCGCCGCAACTAGAGAAAGCCCGTGCGCAGCAACGAAGACACAATGCAGCCAAAAAATAATAATAATAATAATAAGTAAAAACAAACAAAAAAAAAAGAGAAGTAGGTAGGGGCAGAAATTCCAACAGGGGGAGAAAAAGTGATTTGTTCAAGGTCATGGAGCTAATAAGTGATCACACAGCTAATATATTGTCATACAGCTAATGAGTCCTGGGCTTGCTAACTGCTCTTTGGTGACTTCTTGAATAAATATTAAACTTTCCACAGGAGAATATGCGTGAAGGGACACTTCTTACTTCTAATGAGAGCATTTTCAAAGGGTTATGAGTCCAACTGTGAGTGAGTTATTATTTACATAATAAAACCCACCCCTGCTTTGCTTACTAATATGTTGCTAGAAAAAGACAGAAGCTGCTCCCCCCTTCCATGGGGTTTTGCCTTATAAACGGACTCTTCTATTCCGAAAGCAAAACATTCTAAATCGTAAGATTTTACCTCGTGGTTTTACATTTAAAATCCCTCCACAAAAGATATTGAAGTTCACGTCAAGTGCTGTCAGGAAAAAATGTGAGTATATAACTAAAATGTTCAAGTGATCCAATCCGTACCTTTTTACACTGTAGTGTCAACTAGACAACAATATTTACATTTCTTTTGCTCTCACTTGGTTTCCATTTCATCCGGTTGTATTTGAGCTCAAACTCCTGTGCGCTGGCACCAGAGAAAAGAGCGGGTGTTGGCTCCAAGGTCTGACAGATGTTGTTCATAACGTCTCTGGGCCTACAGTAATAAAAGGAGGTTTGGTTAGCTCTGATTTAGAAAGTTCTAGAGATTTGATTTGAAAAAGCCTGGATGGAGAGATGAGGGCGTTGTACTGTGAGAGTGAGTGATTACTGTATATGTGTAGGGAGTGACCTAACAGAGAGAGGGTGGCCAGGCTCTGGGGAGAACCCTATTTTCTGCCCTTGGACTCCCCGTCTCTACCCTGGCTGTGTGGCCCCTTGGACATTTTAAAACGTGCGCAGACGAAGGGGGAGACGGCATGGAGGCCAATTTGGAAATCAAGGCTCTGCTGCTGCTGTTTGAGCCTGTCTTCCTAGTAAGCGAACCACTGCTGAGGGCATCGTAGGTCTGGGCCTCTGCAGATCCCTTCCAACCCTCCCTAGTGTTGGGGGAATTTTCAGAAATTTGTCTTTGAGGCTTAAGTCTGTGAGAGGTTTAATAAATCCCACATGTTGCCAGCAACCCCAAGAATCTACTTAGGCAGAGTCCAGTGGACACAACTCACCGAGAACTGAGTTTCAGGGATTGTTTCGGGGGCTTTTGCTCTTGTTTGCATCAAGAGCTGTAAGGAGAGTGAGTGCTGTGTGTCTGGGGGGAGGGGTGCTTAGCTCCCCTGTCCTCCCAGCCCACCATCCCCATCCCCCATCCCAGCAAAACCAGAGCAGCGGTTTCCACGTCTTACTCTTTCCAGGAGGAATTTTGGTGATTAAAGGAGGGAGCAAAGGTGGATGCTTATGTTAAATTATTTTGTCTTTACCCAGAAATTTTACAGAACTTCTAAAAGTTCCCTTTAATTTTTAAACATTCTTGATCATTTTTATAGTCTCTTCTTTAGTCTACTCTATTCTATTTATTTAAATTGATTTTTTTTTTTAGAATGGCAGATTCACAAGAAGTTGTAAGAAATAGTAGAGAGATCCCAGTTTCCTCCAGTGAAAACATCTTATGAAACTCGAGCAGAATATCACAACAGGATATCGACACGGATACTGTCAAGATAGAGAACATTTCCATCACCACAAGGAGCCCTTGTACAGCCACTTCCTACCCACCTCATCTCCTCCTCAACCCCTGGAAAACACAACTCTGTTCTCTACTTCTGCAATTTTGTCATTTTCAAATGGAATCTTATATAATAGAATCAATGCTATGTAACTTTTGGGGCTGGCTTTTTCACTCTGTAATCCTTTGGGAATTCACACAGGTTGGTTGTGGGTACCAATAGTTTGTTCTTTTTATTGCTGAATAATATTCCATGATATGGGTGCACCACCATCCGCCTGTGGAAAGACACCTGGACTAACTCCAGGTTTTGGCTATCATGAAAAATCCACTAGAAACACTTGTAGACAAAGTTTGGTATGAACATCAGTAGTGTCTTGCCAAGTTTTATCAATCTTTTCAAGCTCTTTGGGGTATTTGCTTTTTCTATTGATTTCTGTTCTCAATTTCAGTGATTTCTGATTTTACCTTTATTATTTCCTTCCTTCTACTTGCTTTCAGTTTATTTTGCTTTCCTTTCCCCCCCCCCACCCCCCTGGGTTCTCGAAATGGGAACTTAAATGATTGATTTGAGACTTTTATTCTTTATAATATCTTCACTTAGTGCTATCAATTTCCCTTTCAGTACTGCTTTAGTTATGTCCCACAAATTTTGATGTATTGTATTTTCATTCAATGTATTAAAAATATTTTCTTGAGACTTCCTCTTTTACCCATGGGTTACTTAGAAATGTGTTGTTTAGATTCCAAGTGTTTGAAAAATTTCTTACTCTTTCTATTTTTGATTTCTAGAGTGATTCGAGTTGGAGAACACACTTTGTATGATTTCAATTATTTTAAATTTGTTGGGATATTTTTATGGCTTGGGATATAGTCTATATTAACATATGTTCTGTGGGCACTTGAAAATAATGTATTTTCTGCTGTTGTTGGGTGGAGTGTTCTATAAATGTTTATTAGATTGTGATGATGTTGAGTTCTTCTATATCCTGCTGATTTTCTGTGTGGTTGTTCTATTAATTGTTGAGAGGAAGTGTTAAAGTCTCCTACTATAACTACAGATGATATATTTCTCTTTTAGTTCTATTAGTTGTTGCTTTACATATTTTCCAATTTTTTAATTTGGTGCATACACATTTGAGATTTTTATATCTTCTTGGTGAATTTAACTCTTTTATCATTGTATCATGCCCTTCTCTGTCTCTCATAACTTTCTTTGCTCTGATGTCTATTTTATCTGATAGTAATAAAGTCACTTATGCTTTCCTTGATTAATGCTTGTATGATATGTATTTTCTCATTTTTTAAACATTCAACCTGCCTATATTGTTATATTTGAAGTAAGTTTCATGTAGACAGCACATAGTTGAGACATGTTTTTAAATTCACTCTGCCAATTTCTGTTTTTTTTTTTAAACATCTTTATTGGAGTATAATTGCTTTACAATGGTGTGTTAGTTTCTGCTTTATAACAAAGTGAATCAGTTATACATATACAATATGTCCCCATATCTCCTCCCTCTTGTGTCTCCCTCCCACCCGCCCTATCCCACCCCTTTAGGTGGTCACAAAGCACCGAGCTGATCTCCCTGTGCTATGCGGTTGCTTCCCACTAGCTATCTATTTTACATTTGGTAGTATATGTAAGTCCATGCCACTCTCTCACTTCGTCCCAGCTTACCCTTCCCCCTCCCCGTGTCCTCAAGTCCATTCTCTACATCTGCATCTTTATTCCTGTCCTGCCCCTAGGTTCTTCAGAACCATATATATATATATATATATATATATATATATATATATTTAGATTCCATATGTATGCATTGGCATACAGTATTTGTTTTTCTCTTTCTGACTTACTTCATTCTGTATGACAGACTCTAGGTCCATCCACCTCACTACAAATAACTCAATTATGTTTCTTTTTATGGCTGAGTAATATTCCTTTGTATATATGTGCCACATCTTCTTTATCCATTCATCTGTTGATGGACACTTAGGTTGCTTCCATGTCCTGCCTATTGTAAATAGAGCTGCAATGAACATTGTGATACATGACTCTTTTTGAATTATGGTTTTCTCAGTGTATATGCCCACTAGTGGGATTGCTGGGTCGTATGGTAGTTCTATTTTTAGTTTTTTAAGGAACCTCCATACTGTTCTCCATAGTGGCTGTATCAATTTACATTCCCACCAACAGTGCAAGAGGGTTCCCTTTTCTCCACACCCTCTCCAGTATTTATTGTTTCTGTCTTTTAATTGATGTACTTAGACCCTTTATATTTAATGTAATTTTGATATGTTAGAATTTGTCATTTTATTATTTTGTTTTCTCTCTAATTTCTCTGTTTTATTTTCCCCTACTTCCTGTGGATTATTTGAACTCAATGTAGAATTCCATTTTGATATATCTACAGTGTTTTTGAGTGTATCTCTTTGTACAGTCTTTTTGTAGATGCTCTAGGTATTACAGTTTATATGCAGAATTGTCATTGTCTACTGGTGTCACCATTTTACTAGTTCAAGTGAAATATAGAAATCTAACTTCCCTTTACATCCCTACACCCTTCCCTATTTATAATAAGATTGTCTTACATATTTTCTGTAAATACATTTAGACCCACACCAGACAGTGTTATAATTTTTGCTTCAACTGTCAAACATAATTTAAAAACTTAAGAGAAGGAAAGATTGTTGATTTTTCCATTTTTGTTTGTTTATTGTATTCTTTCTTCCTTCCGAATATTTCAAGGTTCCTTCTTTTATCATTCCCTTTCTGTTTAGAGAATTTCCTTTAGCTTTTCTTATAGGGTAGATCTGCTGGTGACAAATCCTCTTAGTTTTCCTTCATTTCCTTCATTCAAAAATGTCTTGATTTCTTCTTCATCACTGCAGAATATTTTTGCTGGGTATAGGATTCTGGGTTGCAGCTCCTCCCTTTCAGCACCTGAAAAATGCCTATACTACTTTCTTTTGGCCTCCGTGATTTCTGATGAAAAATCTGTTGTTGGTCTAACTGTTTCTCCCCTATAGGTAGGATGTGAGTTTCCTCTGGTGGCTTTCAAAGTGTTTTCTCTGTCTTTAGTTTTTAGAGGTTTAATTATGACGTGCCTTGGCAAGGATTTCTTTTGGTTTATATTCAACTTGTAGGTTTATGTCTCATTAGGGTTTTTTTTCATTTTATTTTTTCATTTCAATTTTTCTATCATTTTATTTTCATTTTTATTTTCAGATCTCCCTGTTTCTTGGTATGGTGAGTAATTTTTAATTGAAATCTGGATATTTTATTATTTCAAGACTTTGGACCTTATTTAAACCTTCTATTTAAGCAGGGGAAGGGAGGATGTTTCCTTGTTAATGACAGGTGGAAAAGGGGAAGGAGGAGTCTGGATTCCCCACTTGACTTCCTTTGACACTAAGTGAGGCTTCTCATTACTGCTAAGAGTGAGTGATCTCCCACATTAGCCCATCTGAGACTTGGTGTCCCTTCCCTAAGATGGGGGTGATGCTAATTGTTCCATCTACATAATAAGCCTCCTCTGTGGATCCAGGGTGATAATAAATAGGCAACTGTGCTGTGTCCTGCAAAAGCTTTGCAATGGAAGGTGCTGTTAAAGGCAATTAATGAGTTTTGTGACTGAGGTTCTTGTATTGATAGCTTACAGAACAGTAGGTTGAAACAGCTAGAGATGCACATGCTGAAGCTATTTATGAAAAAAATTCAGGAGCTAATAAAGTTTAAACGTTTGATCCCAGACCTAGTCCCTGCTTTCCCTCTCCTGTTGTCTTTTTTACAAAAGAAGGAAAAACATAGGGATCTAGTTAAAAAATAGAACAGAACAAAACCACTGTCATGGGGTTTGCCAGGTAAATAAAGATTAAAGAAAAGATGGGGCCAATTTAAGCTAAGACATAACTCATATGCCAAAGTTTATTTTTGGTCAAAAATTCCCTTAGTCTTATTCAACTCAGAAAAATGAAAACTGATGACCTAGATGTGAAAATTTGTATATCCTTCTACTTAATCTCATAAGTCATTCAGTTCTAATTCCTTTGTGAGTTCATATAATTCTTCACCAATGAATAAATGGATAATATTCTTCTAAGTGGGTTCCTTTGAGAATGGATTTTTGTGTATATAGGTTATTAAATCCTTGTTAATATCTATGATTTTACCATATTAATGAAAGCACCAAACTTATGCCCTTGAACTGTGGAGGAAAAGTTACAAGATTATCATTTCAATATTCAATAATCTGTCTTGCAAAAATGCCATGCTACACTATTCTTTCTTATGAAAATAATGAGTGATACAAACCTACTCCATCAAGCTGTTAGGAACTTGGCTTGGTGGGCAAAGAAATGTTAAAAATCCTCATAATTATCACTGCTTTCTGACATTCTCTTCAGTTTAAGAAAGAGACTAAAGAAAAATAAACAGAACCTACCCTAAAAAGACTGAGTCACGGCCTGGACAATTTCACATTGATGTGATTTGAAATGAGAGATGAAAATCTCTAATTAATGGGGTTACAGGATAAAAGCCCGAGTAGGCCTTGCAGTGTGATGCAGCCCAGCATCTCTGCAGTACAGGGAATAAAGCATCAGGATGAGGATGGGCGGGTCCTCTCCCCATCCCACAGCCCATTTCCACCTCAGCTTTCATGTATTTTGGCTCCAGGATCTTTGAGGATGGAACTTCAGTACCAAATGTTTGATCTGGAAAAGTCAGGCTAGAAAATAGCTAAGAAGCATCTTCCTTCTGCCTGAAATATCCCATTTTCTCACTTAATATTTTGGGTCTTTGCTTAGATGTCACCTATGATGGAAAGCATTTCCGGACCTTGTAGCTTGAGTCAGGGCCATTTTCTCTGCTCCTAAGACACCCTACCACAATACAGAGCACTTATACAGGGCTATTCAATGTCCCTTAAATCTCCCTTTTTACTGTCCCCTTGATTCCCACCCAAACATAGCTAGCACTGTCCAGTAGAACTTTCTTCAGTGATGCAATGTTCTAATCTGTGCTGTCCAATGTGGTAGCCACTAGTTACATGTGGCTATTTAGCTCTCAAAATATGGCAAGTGTGACTGAGAAAACAATTTCAAATTTTATTTCATTTAAATGATGTATACGTATTTAAATTATTTAAACTTAGATGATAAAGTATATGTAAATGCTATAAATAAATTATAAATAAATTAAATACTTTAAATTGCTTATTAAAATTATCTAGATTTAAATTTAAATAGCCACCTGGTGGCTTTTGGCCACCATAGTGGACAGCATAGCAATAGACTGTAAGCTTCTTTTTTTTTTTTTCTTTAACATTTTTATTGGAGTATAATTGCTTTAAAATGGTGCATTAGTTTCTGCTTTATAACAAAGTGAATCAGCTATACATATACATATATCTCCATATCTCCTCCCTCTTGTGTCTCCCTCCCACCCTCCCTATCCCACCCCTCTAGGTGGTCACAAAGCACCGAGCTGATCTCCCTGTGCTATGTGGCTGTTTCCCACTAGCTATCTATTTTACATTTGGTAGTGAGTATATGTCAGTGCTACTCTCTCACTTCGTCCCAGCTTACCCTGCCCCCTCCCTGTGTCCTCAAGTCCATTCTCAACGTCTGCGTCTTTATTCCTGTCCTGCCCCTAAGTTCTTCAGAACCATTTTAGTTTTTGTTTTAGATTCCATATATATGTGTTAGTATATGGTATGTTTTTCTCTTTCTGACTTACTTCACTCTGTATGACAGTCTCTAGGTCCATCCAACTCACTACAAATAACTCAGTTTCATTTCTTTTTATGGTTCAGTAATATTCCATTGTATATATGTGTCACATCTTCTTTATCCATTCATCTGTTGATGGACACTTAGGTTGCTTCCATGTCCTGGCTATTGTAAATAGAGTTGCAGTGAGGATTGTGGTACATGACTCTTTTTGAATTATGGTTTTCTCAGGGTATATGCCCAGTAGTGGGATTGCTGGATCGTATGGTAGTTCTATTTTTATTTTTTTAAGGAACCTCCATACTGTTCTCCATAGTGGCTGTATCAATTTACATTCCCACCAACAGTGCAAGAGGGTTCCCTTTTCTCCACACCCTCTTCAGCATTTATTGTTTGTACATTTTTTGATGAGGGCCATTCTGACCAGTGTGAGTTGATACCTCATTGTAGTCTTGATTTGCATTTCTCTAATGATCAGTGACGTTGAGCATCCTTTCATGTGTTTGTTGGCAATCTGTATATCTTCTTTGGAGAAATGTCTATTTAGGTCTTCTGCCCATTTTTGGATTGGGTTGTTTGTTTTTTTGATATTGAGCTGCATGAGCTGCTTGTATATTTTGTAGATTAATCCTTTGTCAGTTGCTTTGTTTGCCAATATTTTCTCCCATTCTGCGGGTTGTCTTTTCATCTTGTTTATGGTTTCCTTTGTTGTGCAAAAGCTTTTAAGTTTCATTAGGTCCCATTTGTTTATTTTTGTTTTTATTTCCATTTCTGTAGGAGGTGGGTCAAAAAGGATCTCACTGTGATTTATGTCATAGAATGTTCTACCTATGTTTTCCTCTAATAGTTTTATAGTGTCTGGCCTTACATTTATGTCTTTAATCCACTTTGAGTTTATTTTTGTGCATGGTGTTAGGGAGTGTTCTAATATCATTCTTTTACATGTCCAGTTTTCCCAGCACCACTTATTGAAGAGGTTGTCTTTTCTCCATTGTATGCTCTTGCCTCCTTTATCAAAGATAAGGTGACCATAGGTGCATGGGTTTATCTTTGGACTTTCTATCCTGTTCCATTGATCTATATTTCTGGTTTTGTGCCAGTATCATACTGTCTTGATTACTGTAGCTTTGTAGTATAGTCTGAAGTCAGGGAGCCTGATTCCTCCAGCTCCGTTTTTTTTTCTCAAGATTACTTTGGCTATTCGGGGTCTTTTGTGTTTCCATACAAATTATGAAATTTTTTATTCTAGTTCTGTGAAAAATGCCATAGGTAGTTTGATAGGGATTTCATTGAATCTATAGATTGCTTTGGGTTGTATAGTCATTTTCACAATGCTGATTCTTCCAATCCAAGAACTTGGTATATCTCTCCATCTGTTTATGTCATCTTTAATTTCTTTCATCAGTGTCTTATAGATTTACATACAGGTCTTTAGTCTCCTTAGGTAGGTTTATTCCTAGGTATTTTATTCTTTTTGTTGCAATGGTAAATGGGAGTGTTTCCTTAATTTCTCTTTCAGATTTTTCATCATTAGTGTATAGGAATGCAAGAGCTTTCTGTGCATTAATTTTGTATCCTGTTACTTTACAGAATTCATTGATTAGCTCTAGTAGTTTTCTGGTAGCATCTTTAAGATCCTCTATGTATAGAGGATATATTGTCATCTGCAAACAGTGACAGTTTTACTTCTTCTTTTCCAGTTTGGATTCCTTTTATTTCTTTTTTGTCTCTGATTGCTGTGGCTAAAGCGTCCAAAACTATGTTGAATAATAGTGGTGAGAGTGGGCAAGCTTATCTTGTTCCTGATCTTAGTGGAAATGGTTTCAGTTTTTCACCATTGAGAACAATGTTTGCTGTGGGTTTGTCGTATATGGCCTTTATTATGTTGAGGTAAGTTCCCTCTATGCCTACTTTCTGGAAGGTTTTTTATCATAAATGGGTGTTGAATTTTGTCAAAAGCTTTTTCTGCACCTATTGAGTTGATCATATGCTTTTTCTCTTTCAATTTGTTAATATGGTGTATCACATTGATTGATTTGCATATATTGAAGAATCCTTGCATTCCTGTGATAAACCCCACATGATTATGGTGTATGATCCTTATAATGTGCTGTTGGATTCTGTTTGCTAGTATTTTGTTGAGGACTTTTGCATCTATGTTCATCAATGAAGTTGGCATGAAATTTTGTTTTTTTGTGACATCTATGTCTGGTTTTGGTATCAGGGTGATGGTGGCCTCGTAGAATGAGTTGGGGAGTGTTCCTCCCTCTGCTATATTTTCAAAGAATTTGAGAAGGATAGGTGTTAGCTCTTCTCTAAATATATGATAGAATTCGCCTGTGAAACCATCTGGTCCTGGGCTTTTGTTTGTTGGAAGTTTTTAATCACAGCTTCAATTTCAGTGCTTGTGATTGGTCTGTTCATATTTTCTATTTCTTCCTGGTTCAGTCTTGGAAGGTTGTGCTTTTCTAAGAATTTGTCCATTTCTTCCAGGTTGTCCATTTTATTGACATGGAGTCGCTTATAGTAATCTCTCATGATCCTTGTATTTCTGCGGTGTCTGTTGTTACTTCTCCTTTTTTCATTTCTAATTCTACTGATTTAAGTCTTCTCCCTTTTTTTCTTGATGAGTCTGGCTAATGGTTTATCAATATTTTTTATCTTCTCAAAGAACCAGCTGTTAGTTTTATTGATCTTTGCTATCATTTCCTTCATTTCTTTTTCATTTATTTCTGATCTGATCTTTATGATTTCTTTCCTTCTGCTAACTTTGGGGTTTCTTTGTTCTTCTACCTCTAATTGCTTTAGGTGTAAGTTTAGTTTGTTTATTTGAGATATTTCTTGTTTCTTGAAGTAGGATTGTATTGCTATAAAGTTCTCTCTTAGAACTGCTTTTGCTGCATCCCATAGGTTTTGGGTCATCGTGTTTTCATTGTCATTTGCTTCTAGGTACTCTTTGATTTCCTCTTTGATTTCTTCAGTGATCTCCTTTGTCATAGATTAGTTGACCATAGGTGTGTGGATTTATCTCTGGGCTTTCTATCTTGTTCCATTGATCTACATTTCTGTTTTTGTGCCAGTACCATATTGTCTTGATTACTGTAGCTTTGTAGTATAGTTTGAAGTCAGGGAGTCTGATTGCTCCAGCTCCGTTTTTTTCCTTCAAGATTGCTTTGGCTATTTGGGGTCTTTTGTGTCTCTATACAAATTTTAAGATTTTTTGTTCCACTCTGTAAAAAATGCCACTGGTAGTTTGATAGGGATTGCATTGAATCTGTAGATTGCTTTGGGTAGTATACTCATTTTCACAATATTGATTCTTTCAATCCAAGAACATGACGTATCTCTCCATCTGTTTGTGTAATATTTGATTTCTTTCATCAGTGTCTTATAGTTTTCTGCATACAGCTCTTTTGTCTCCTCAGGTAGGTTTATTCCTAGGTATTTTATTTTTTTTGTTGCAATGGTAAATGGGAGTGTTTCCTTAATTTCTCTTTCTGATCTTTTGTTATTAGTGTATAGGAATGCAAGAGATTTCTGTGCATTAATTTTGTATCCTGCTACTTTACCAAATTCATTGATTAGCTCTAGTAGTTTTCTGATGGCATCTTTAGGATTTTCTATGTATAGTATCATGTCATCTGCAAATAGTGACAGTTTTATTTCTTTTACAATTTGTATTCCTTTTATTTCTTCTTCTTCTCTGATTGCTGTGGCTAGGGCTTCCAAAACTATGGTGAATAATATTAGTGAGTGTGGACATCCTTGCCTTAGAGGATTTTAGAGGAAATGCTTTCAGTTTTTCACCATTGAGGATGATGTTTGCTGTGGGTTTGTCATATATGGCCTTTATTATGTTGAGGAAGGTTCCCTCTATGCCCACTTTCTGGAGAGTTTTATCATAAGTGGGTGTTGAATTTTGTCAAAAGCTTTTTTTGCATCTATTGAGATGATCATATGGATTTTATTCTTCAATTTGTTAATATGGTTTATCACATTGATTGATTTATGTATACTGAAGAATCCTTGCATCCCTGGGATAAATCCCACTTGATCATGGTGTATGATCCTTTTAATGTGTTGTTGGATTCTGTTTGCTAGTATTTTGTTGAGGATTTTTGCATCTATATTCATGAGTGATATTGATCTGTAATTTTCTTTTTGTGAAGTATCTTCTTATGGTTTTGGTATCAGGGTGATGGTGACCTCTTAGAATGAGTTTGGGAGTGTTCCTTCCTCTGCAATTTTTTGGAAGAGTTTGAGAAGGATAGGTGTTAGCTTTTCTCTAAATGTTTGATAGAATTCACCTGTGAAGCCATCTGGTCCTGGACTTTTGTTTGTTGGAAGATTTTTAATCACAGTTTCAATTTCATTACTTGTGATTGGTCTGTTCATATTTTCTATTTCTTCCTTGTTCAGTCTTGGAAGGTTATACCTTTCTAAGAATTTGTCCATTTTTTCCAGGTTGTCCATTTTATTGGCATAGAGCTCCTTGTAGTACTCTCTTAGGATGCTTTGTATTTCTGTGGTGTCTGTTGTAACTTCTCCTTTTACATTTCTAATTTTATTGATTTGAGTCCTCTCCCTCTTTTTCTTGATGAGTCTGGCTAATGGTTTATCAATTTTGTTTATCTTCTCAAAGAACCAGCTTTTAGTTTTATTGAACTTTGTTATTGTTTTCTTTGTTTCTATTTCATTTTTTTTCTGCTCTGATCTTTATGATTTCTTTCCCTTTGCTAACTTTGGGTTTTGTTTTTTCTTCTTTGTCTAGTTCCTTTAGGTGTAAGGTTAGATTATTTATTTGAGATTTTTCTTGTTTCTTGAGGTAGGCTTTTATAGCTATAAACTTCCCTCTTAGAACTGCTTTTGCTGTATCCCACAGGTTTTGGATCATCGTGTTTTCATTGTCATTTGTCTCCAGGTATTTTTTGATTTCTTCTTGATTTCTTCAGTGATCTCTTCGTTATTTAGTAACGTATTGTTTAGCCTCCATATGTTTGTGTTTTTTATGTTTTTTTCCCCTGTAATTGATTTCTAATCTCACAGCGTTGTGGTCGGAAAAGATGCTTGATATGATTTCAATTTTCAATTTTCTTCAATTTACTGAGGCTTGATGTGATCCAAGATGTGATCTATCCTAGAGAATGTTCCATGCGCACTTGAGAAGAAAGTATAATCTGCTGTTTTTGGATGGAAAGTCCTATAAATATCAATTAAATCTATCTGGTCTATTGTGTCATTTAAAGCTTCTGTTTCCTTATTTATTTTCATTTTGGATGATCTGTCCATTGGTGTAAGTGAGGTGTTAAAGTCCCCCACTATTATTGTGTTACTGTTGATTTCCTCTTTTATAGCAGTTAGCAGTTGCCTTATGTACTGAGGTGCTCCTATGTTGGGTGCATATATATTTATAATTGTTATATCTTCTTCTTGGATTGGTCCCTTGATCATTATGTAATGTCTTTCCTTGTCTCTTGTAACATTCTTTGTTTTAAAGTCTATTTTATCTGATATGAGTATAGCTACTCCAGCTTTCTTTTGATTTCCATTTGCATAGAATGTCTTTTTCCTTCCCCTCACTTTCAGTCTGTATGTGTCCCTAGGTCTGAAGTGGGTCTCTTGTAGACAGCATATATATGGGTCTTGTTTTTGTATCCATTCAGTAAGCCTGTGTCTTTTGGTTGGAACATTTAATCCATTCACTTTTAAGGTAATTATCGATATGTATGTTCCTATGACCATTTCCTTAATTGTTTTGGGTTTGTTTTTGTAGGTCCTTTTCCTCTCTTTTGTTTCCCACTTAGAGAAGTTACTTTAACATTTGTTGTAGAGTTGGTTTGGTGGTGCTGAATACCTTTAGCTTTTGCTTGTCTGTAAAGCTTTTGATTTCTCCATCGAATATGAATGAGATCCTTGCCAGGTAGAGTAATCTTGGTTGTAGGTTCTTCCCTTTCATCACTTTAAGTATATCATGCCACTCCTTTCTGGCTTGTAGAGTTTCTGCTGAGAAATCTGCTGTTAACCTTACTGGAGTTCCCTTGTATGTTATTTGTCGTTTTTCCCTTGCTGCTTTCAATAATTTTTCTTTGTCTTTAATTTTTGCCAACTTCATTACTATGTGTCTTGGCGTGTTTCTCCTTGGGTTTATCCTGTATGGGACTCTCTGTGCTTCCTGGACATGGGTGGATATTTCCTTTCCCATGTTAGGGAAGTTTTCGACTATAATATCTTCAAATATTTTCTCGGGTCCTTTCTCTCTGTCTTCTCCTTCTGGGACCTCTACAATGTGAATGTTGTTGCATTTAATGTTTTCCCAGAGGTCTCTTAGGCTGCCTTCATTTCTTTTCATTCTTTTTTCTTAATTCTGTTCCGCAGCCATGAATTCCACCATTCTGTCTTCCAGGTCACTTATCCGTTTTTCTGCCTCAGTTTTTCTGCTATTGATTCCTTCTAGTGTAGTTTTCATTTCAGTTATTGTATTGTTCATCTCTGTTTGTTCTTTAATTCTTCTAGGTCTTTGTTAAACATTTCTTGCATCTTCTTGATCTTTGCCTCCATTCTTTTTCTGAGGTCCTGGATCATCTTCACTATCATTATTCTGAATTCTTTTCCTGGAAGGTTGCCTATCTTCACTTCATTTAGTTGTTTTTCTGGGGTTTTATCTTGTTCCTCATCTGGTACTTAGCCCTCTGCCTTTTCATCTTGTCTATCTTTCTGTGAATGTGGTTTTTGTTCCACAGGCTGCAGGATTGTAGTTCCTCTTGCTTCTGCTGTCTGCCCTCTGGTGGATGAGGCTATCTAAGAGGCTTGTGCAAATTTCCTGATGGGAGGGACTGATGGTGGGTAGAACTGGCTGTTGCTCTGGTGGGCAGAGCTCAGTAAAACTTTAATCCGCTTGACTGCTGATGGGTGGGGCTGGGTTCCCTCCCTGTTGGTTGTTTGGACTGAGGTGACCCCACACTGAAGCCTACCTGGGCTCTTTGGTGGGGCTAATGGCAGACTCTGGGAGGGCTCACGCCAAGGAGTACTTCCCAGAACTTCTGCTGCCAGTGTCCTTGGCCTCATGGTGAGACACAGCCACCCCCTGCCTCTGCAGGAGACCCTCCAACAGTAGCAGGTAGGTCTGGTTCAGTCTCCCCTGGGGTCGCTGCTCCGTCTCCTGGGTCCCGATGCGCACACTACTTTGTGTGTGCCCTCCAAGAGTGGAGTCTCTGTTTCCCCCAGTCCTGTCAAAGTCCTGCAATCAAATCCCACTAGACTTCAAAGTCTGATTCTCTAGGAATTCCTCCTCCTGTTGCTGGACCCCCAGGTTGGGAAGCCTGACGTGGGGCTCAGAACCTTCACTCCAGTGGGTGGAGTTCTGTGGTATAAGTGTTCTCCAGTCTGTGAGTCACCCACCCACCAGTTATGGGATTTGATTTTATTGTGATTGCACCCCTCCTACCGTCTCATTGTGGTTTCTCCTTTGTCTTTGGATGTGGGGTATCTTTTTTGGTGAGTTCCAGTGTCTTCCTGTCAATGATTGTGCAGCAGCTAGCTGTGATTCTCGTGTTCTCGCAAGAGCGGGGGAGAGCACATCCTTCTACTCTGCCGTCTTGGTTCCTAATCCCCAGGTCATTCTTACCAGCCAGAAAGTTTGGGAAAAACATGCCAGGATCCCTCATTCCACAGGACTTTCCAAATGCTCTATGCGTATGTTATTTTATTTGAGATTCTTAACCATCAGAAGGGCTGCTGCTCTGATGTGTCCCGTATGGGACGGACTACAGTGCATGGTTGAGACAACACAATAAACAAAGGCTATAAAATGGAGTAATTCAGAATACAGATGGAGTGACACTTTTGTTAGTGACAGCTACCTTACTATCATTTATAATATAAATTAAATCTGATCAATATTAGGCACATGTACCTTATAAGGAATGTCAGTAAGGTTGCTGACAGGTGCAACCCCAACCAGGTGCAGTCGTCCACTGCTATCAGTCTGAGCCAGCATCCTTTGCAACTAGGCAACGGCGTCTCTCCTCTGTGGTGGCAAATTACATCACATTTTTCTTTCCTGATTTGACATCTTGTTTTCAGTACAGAGCTGATGAGTGAATTTAAAAAACCTCTTAACCCTGAAAATGATTTCTTTCTTCATATTCAGATTGTTATTTTGATGTATTGATGTGTCTATCTCCATTTGGGGAAGGAGAATCTGGTGGTGGCTCTTGGCTTTGGACATCTCAGGCCATGCCCTCCCCATTTTGGAGGAAACTTAGGGCATTATTATCCATTTTTTAGGATAGGAAAACTAAATCTCGGAGACATGACAGTTCATAGTAAATAATAAAGTTTGGAACTAGGGTCTGGGTTTTGCAATTTCTAGTTCAAGGAGTTTTCAATGAGTTTTGAGTTTAGAAGACGGTGGAAGCAACGAGAGAAGGGGTAGAAAGAGGAATACCCCTAAGCAGGTTTTATTTATTTCAGTGGAGTTTAGCCTCTTATTAATCATCAATGAACATCTGTTGTAATCTGCTGAGCCTCTCTTCAAGAAAATGCACATAAATTTTTTTGCTGACAATTTTGGGTGACAACAGCCCCTGAAATCCACTGATAGGCCCTTATTGAAACATACTTAGTGTGAAAAGAGTCTGGTTTCATTTTAAGGGATTATAAATAATGCCTCCAGACCTCTGTACTTCAATATGCTCTGAAACATCTGCTGGAAAAGGGAACATTCTCAGGGGAGAGGGTGGATGCTGAACAGCTTTTATTATTCTCGATTATTGAAGACACTAATTGTAGATTGTGCAGCGTCTCCTACTTTCATACTTGATGAGTCATGACAACAAGCTATGAAGTTACACTGTGATACCTTTTCTTTTTCTTTAATAAGAAAACATTATCATATGTTCCTTCTTACCAATAACATTTGAAGTTAGTTACTGTTACCGATTATTACCAAGGTGTATATATTTCAACGGCATTTGCTTCCTAGGAAGTAATATATTCTAATTCCAAGGAGTAAAATTGGAAGATACATTTGCTGTGTGGCGCTTTCAAGTTTGTAAAATTGTACTAGGAAAAAAGCAAGAAAATATCTGAGATGCTTTTAATAATGCTGGCATTTTAAGAATTTAAATAAGTTGCTAAAAAGGAATAAAGAAATTGTGGTAAGGAACCAGATATCTCTTTAAACATGGATATTAGTGTCAAACATGAAATCCACTAACCACAAGTTGCTGGTGGGGACAGTATAAAAATTTAAAGAGACATTATGAAGGTTTTACTACTGGTTTAAGTCTTCATTTTTACTTCTTAATGGGAAAATGTGAAACCACTTCTCAGAAAAGTAATCTTAAATTGTGTAAATGAGGAATGAAATCATGGTAAAGAACTATGTACCTTTAATATCTGTTTTAGAAAATACAATAAGCCATTATTTATTTATCTTAAATATACAGGAAATAGCTCCAGGGCAGCTTGGATAAAATTTATCTCATCTGTCATTGGAGGTGCTTTCTATTTATTTTAAAGGTACTGGTAGGGTCTTATGAAGAATTTCATTTCTTTAATAAACTCAGGCTATCCTTTCTTGCAGGACACACTCTTTCATGCTGAGGGAGAGAGACTGAGCGCTCACGTCTGCTCTCACACGAGTACATTCCTGTAGCACAATGGTGCAGCACCAGTGTGCCCCTCCCTAGAAACAGTCTATAACCAGAGTGGTCCATTGTTTGTAAAGAAGGCCACACCCTAGCTACCCCTGGTCATGGTGCAACTCTCTTTTTACAGCCTGATTTGATCTAAGCAAACAACTTTCAAAGTACACTCGTAAAACGGACTCACAAGTGAAAACATATGGTAGGGCTTTAATTGTAGTGGTTTCATTCCTACAGGAGAACTGGGGGAAACCATGGCTTTTCACATCAGTTTTTCTCAGAGCCTAATATAGTCAGTGCAACGACCAGCCCAGTTCAACACCTGTTTGTTGAGCACTTTTTATACAGCAGGCTCTGTGCTTGGTGCTGGGGATACCAGGATGAGTGGGACTCAACGTCTGCCCCCAGGACCCTCACAGATGACGGGCAAGAACGGATTCGTTAGGACGTGATTTTGATACAATAGACACGATGCCTTGAGAGAGGTACGCACAGAGCATAGTGAATGTGAGAAGGTACCAAGGGCACCCTGGAGACAGGAATGCTTGTCGTTCAGAGAAAAGGATGCAGTGGGGGCATGCGGGTGTTAACAAGCATGAGGACAGCGTGAGGAGAAGCATGGGGCTAGAAACAGCAAGAGTTTGGGAGTCGCTGGAACAGTAGCAGCGATGGGGCTGGAGAGACAAGCAGGGTCCATATGCCATTCCAAGGAGGACCTCGTACGCCATGCTCTCTAAGGAGTGGACTTTATTCCATGTCTCTATCTGTTTATAGGAAAGAAATGCGTGGGAGGCTCGGGGACAGAATCAGAGGTCTGGGGGTCCTCAACGTGTAGTAGGGACCGCAGAATGGAAGTGACCCGTGGGGGAGGGTCTGTGTAGAGTAGACTGAGGAGAGCACGGGAGAACCGCGACACTCAGCGCGTGCTCGAAGAAGGGTGAGAAAGAGGCTGGGAAGTAGGAGGACCGCAGTGCCGCATCACCGCGGAAGCCGCGAGGAGCCCCGGGATTAAAACCGGGAAGTGTATCTGGCCATGAAGAGGTAACAGTGTCTCAGTTTCAGGGGTTAGTGGGTTAGGGAGTGAGGGCCACGCTGCAGTGAATTGAGAAGTGAAGGCAGGTGAGAAGCTTGGCTGAGCGCAGATGGAGAAGGCTGCGGCAGGAAGTCCGTCTTCTCGGAAGGAGGCTTCGGGGTGCATTTAAAGGCCGGTGGTGGGTCTGTGGAGGTGACGGGGAGAGGGAGTATTGCTGGGGCCAGGTCCGTGCGAATTTAGGAGGGAGTGGGATAGAGGCTTTATGAAGTGAGTTGTCTTTCAGCCGCAGGGGGACCTGTCTTCCTCCGAGGCTGAACAGAAGGAAGCGAGAGATATTAGAGCAACTTTATAAAACACTTAAGCAATTTATATTTTGAGTGGATAATTCTATCCATGCCATGATTCAAAATTTGAGAGGTATAAAATGTTAGACAGTGAAACATGTTCTTCCCCTCTCTGCTTCTTATTCATCTGTTACCTTCTTAGAAAACACTTTATTGAACATCCACAATATACAGATGCTGATTCCTGTACTGGAGAAACAACGGTGAATGCAATAGAAGAAGTTCCTGCTGATGTAGCGTGTGTGTGTGTGTGTGAGAGAGAGAGAGAGAGAGAAGGAGAGAGAGAAGGAGAGAGGAGAGAGAGAGAAGGAGAGAGAGGAGATTGACAATAAAGAAATAAAACAAATAGTTGAATAACAAAATAATATATTAAATTTCTTTGACGAAAATAAAGTAGGCAATAGTTAGAAGGAGGCAGGCAGGGAAATTCTGTATATTTGCAGGGTGATCAGGGAGGGTGCTCTGAGAAATGGATGTGGAACTAAGCTGTAACTGCACTGAGTGTATTAGGCTCTGAGAAAAACGAGTGTAAGAGAGCATGACTCCCCCCATCCTCCTGCAGGAATAAAACCACTACAATTAACGTTCTACCAGATATTTTCCCACGTGAGTCCATCTGTGTTGTGAGTGTACTTGCAGGGTCTCTGATTCTATCATCTATTATTATTATTATTATTTTGGCCGCACCGCGCAGCTTGCAGGACCTTAGATCCCCGATCAGGGATCGAACCGGTGTCCCCTGCGGTGGAAGCGCGGCGGAGTCTTAACCACTGGACGGCCAGGGAAGTCCGAGGTTCTCTGATGCTGACGGAACAGTGTTCCAGGCAGCAGGAAGGCCCTGACCAGGGACAGGGTCCTGTGTTTGAGGAGCGACAGGCGGGGAGCCTGAGTGGAGCTGAGGAAAAAGTGGGAAGACGAGGATCGGCCATAGAGGTCAGAGGGGGCAACGTCTGGTGCGGTTTTGTCCTAACTTTGTGTGGTTTGCTTGAAACTGGGATTAGGATGTAAAGGCAAGACACTGAAAACATCTCGTTACAGAGCCGCTTCTGACTCAGGAGGTCTCGGGTGGAGCTCGACAGTCCATATTGCCAACCAGCCCAGGTGATGAAGTGGCTGCGGGTCCGGGCCAGGCTGGGAGCATGGTGGTGAGGACGCTGACTCCACGCCAGACCCCGGGGGTGCAGAGCTGTGCAAGAGCAAGCAGCTCCCCTGAGGGATGACTGCAAGGCAGGGGCAGGTTCCAGACCAGTGGGGACGTACAGGCACGCTCCAGGAAGAGGACAAAAAAGATGTCAGCGGTTTTGCTGGTTTGTGGCTGATTCCTGAGGGCCCAGTGAAGGTTGTCTGGGTGAGTAAGTGCGTGGTATTGGGTCAGATTACGGGATGTACAGAATTTATGAGAACGGTGGACAGATACCGAGAATTGCTCATGGTGACTGAGATAGACAAGGGCATGAGGAAGCGTGGGTTTACTCCCCATGTTCCTTTAGGGGAAAAGGTACCATCAGATCCAATTTGAGCCTCCTTCATAAGATTAGGATCTTGAACAGACTGTTGTAGTGAGGCTGGGAGTGTTGTGTGTCAGGGGCTGGGGGTCTTTCCTGGACTAGGAGGAGGTCCGGGGGTCTCCTTTGCAATCACCCTAATGGCAGGGTCAAAGCCTGGGGAAATGTACAGAGCTCTGGGGGCCCCATTTGCGTCCCTCCAAGGCCACCTGGGTCCTTCCCTCAAAGCATCCGATGTTACTAGTCTCCTGTGTATCCTTTCGGAGCTATTTTATGCAGACAAATAACTCAATGAGGTTATAAAACATTTCAACAGCACAATTAACAAGCTCGATCTAATGGACATGAGAATATTATACCAACAGCTGCAGAACACACATTTTACTCCCTTCAAGGACCCATGGAAGGGAACTCCCCTGGTGGCACAGTGGTTGAGAATCTGCCTGCCAATGCAGGAGACATCGGTTCAAGCCCTGGTCCAGGAAGATTCCACATGCTGCGGAGCAACTAAGCCCGTGTGCCACAACTACTGAGCCTGCGCTCTAGACCCTGCAAGCCACAACTACTGAGTCCGCATGCCATAACTACTGAAACCCATGTGCTCTAGAGCCCATGCTCCGCAATAAGAGAAACCACCACAATAAGAAGCCCACGCACCGCAACAAAGAGTAGCCCCTGCTTGCTGCACCTAGAGAAAGCCCATGCGCAGCAACGAAGACCCAACGCAACCAAAAATAAATAAATAAATTTATTTTAAAAAAAGTGAAATGTGGAGCAAACTTTAAAAAAAAAAAAAAAAAAGGACCCATGGAACATTTACACAAATTGATCCATACTGGGCCATGAGGCAAGTCTCAACAAATTTCAAAGGATTTGAAATTTGAAATTTAAGGAACACATTTCTGAAGATATCGTAACAAATCAGGAAATATGTAGAACTAAATAAAATTGGAAATTCTTTTATTAAAACCTGTTGGATGCAGCTAAAGCAGTGCCAGAGGAAAATTTTTAGACTTAAGTATTTGTATTAGATAAGAAGAAAACATGAAAGTTTAAAGTAATCATCTATATTCAAAAGGTAAGAAAAACGAAAACCAAAATTAACCCTGAAAACAGTAGAAAGAAGGGAACAATAAAGAATCTGGATTTAATAAAATAGAAAACCAACATGCCATAGAAAGACCAAGCAAAGGCAAAAGCTGATTATTTGAAAAGAGTACATTTGCTAAACCTCTGCTGAATTCAAGAAAATAAAAGAGGAGAAGACAAAAACTAGAAATAAAAACAGGGACATATCAATAGAAGCAGCAGAACAAAATGATAATAAGAGGTATTATAAACAACATTATTTATTACAGCATTGGACATATTCCTAGAAAAATATAATTTACCAAGGAAGAAATAGAAAATGTTTGTATTCTTAGATCCAATAAATTAATAAATTTGTAGTTAAAAGTCTTCCTATTTATAAGCACAGATTGATTTACCAATACATTCAGAAAATACTAAAAAAATGAGTAATTCCAATCTCATGCAAACTATTCCAGCAGATAGAGAAAAAGGGAACACTTGGCAAATCATCATAAGAGTTTAGTTTTCATAATCTTGACATCAAACCTGATGAGGACAGTTTGGAAAAGAAAAACCTAACTCACAAACTTGGGAGAAAAAATCTTAAGCAATATTAGCCACATGAATCTTACAATGAAGAAATAGGTGAGTAGTGCAGGAGGGGCCTTAGAAAGAAGAAAAAAAAGCGGACAAGTGAAGAGAAAGATGTCAGAAGCTCAGGACGAGGAGCTATCAGGAGACTGGTGGGTTGATACCAAAGAGAAACCACTCCTCTGCAATTTTGCCACTTCTTGCTCTAACATTATAAAGTGTGAAGGAAATGAGACCTTGAACTTTTAAATTTGTTTGTTCAAATAGTTATTAAAGCCTTTCTATGTACAAGGTATATGATTTGGAAATTTAAAAGGTACGCTCTGAGGATTCTGTGAAGAAGACAGTAGCATCTCCCCAGATTCCCCTATGAAACACACAGAACAGCCAGGATAGAAAAATGCCGGGATGCAGACAGTCTTCACAACACAAACCCCAAATCATGGGTGAGTCATGGCAAGTCACCAACAGCTACGGGACCTCCTGGGAATTAGCATCCTTCCAGGTGGAGCAGAGAGAAGCATTGGAGGGTCTGACAAACCTGAAGGCTTCCAAATAAGAAGCAAGCATTTGCCTGGAAAACTCAGCTATTGTGTTGAGAACAGCAACACACTGGGAGGATTTTCATGGTCCCAGAGCATCTGTGGTGAGACTGAAGGGGCTTGAATGGTCTGAGCTGCCTGCATCCTCAAAGCTACCAAACCGAGTCCCTCTCAGGACAGAGCTAGGGTGGTGTCCACACTGAGAATAAACTGCTGAGGAGAGAATCTAAACTGCACACGTCACGGACGATAGAGACCAAAGGAATGTGAAGTCCAGACCAAAGCTGTGATGGAGAATAGAACCAGGAGCTCTTAGAATGCACTTGTTCATGTAGTTGAGTGACTACATTAACAAAACAACGAGAAGAGGGTGGTCTAGAGACGCCATATTGGGAAAACTACTCTAAGCCAAGCCTCCTTTAGAAAAGTTCAGAAAATCTAATTCTATGAATTAATTCTCAGAGTCTTATTCTAAAAATAAGCAACAGAAAAGGACAGAGTTCGAATCATGTTCAAATTTATTGCAGGATAAAAAGAAAGAACAAGGAGTAGAATCTCTCTATAGATAATGAAGACATGTCAGATGCTTTATAAGATACCCTTACAAAAATGAAAACTATAACATTCTTTCAAAATGAGATAAAAGAAGGTATGAAATCATATTGAAGAAAACTGAGTAATGAAGTGGTAGAACTCAAGAAAGAATTAGACATAAAAGAAAAAAATCATTTCAGAGATTAAAACTAACTAGAAATATAACAAAGAGCAGATAGGCACAACAGGTAATGCTTTACAATAAATAGAAGCTGAAAAGGAGGAAAGAATTTAAAGGTCGAAAAGAAACGAAGGTGCCAGGAACTTGGTGGGGTGAGGGGTCCCTGAGGAGTTATTGTTTAATGGGTACAGTTTCAGTTTTGTAAGGTGAAGAGTTCTAGAGCTGGGTGGTGTGATAGTTGCACAACAGTGTGAAGGTACTTAATACCACTGAACTGTACACTTCAAATTGGTTAAGGTGGGAAATTTTATGTTACGTGTATTTTACCACAAAAAAAAACTGAAAGGAAAAAAAGGAAATGAATAAAGAAATGAAAAATATTAACAAGAGTATGATAAATTCAGAGGATAGGCAGGGAAAATCCAACGTGTGTGTGTGTGTGTGGACTCCATGAATAATAAGTCAAAATAAGTTAGAAGAATTACCTAATCATAATTTCATAATTCAAGAAAACTTTCATAACATGAAAAATTAAAATTATGTATAGAAAGAGCACATTGCATACCTGGAAAACTGACCCAGGACAAATATCCAAGCAACAGACTGATTTATGAGGGAAAGGAGAGTAGGTTGTCATCAGGCTTTTCAATAACAATGCCTTAGAACAGAAGAAAAGTAATGTTTAAGACCTTGAAGGAAAGAAACTGTGAGCCAAGGATTTTATATTCAGTCAAACCAACTTTTAAGTATAATGGCAGCAAACCGGCACATAAGTGCAGGAACTTGAGGCAGGAGGTTTCCAGACACCTTACCTTGGGAATATATGGAAAACGAGCTTCAGCCAAATGGGGTAACTGCAGAGACACTGACTAGAGGTGGATGTACTTACACACAGGACAAAGGAGGGGCATTAGGACTAGAGTGGAGAATGTGATGGCTTCATGCTCTGACCCTGTAGACACAGTGTAATCCTGAAACAGGAGGACAGAATGGGAGCAGGGATGAAAAATATTTAAAACAGTTTTTTAGTAGCTATACTGATAGAAGTTTTGACATTGTTATTCTGAGGACATTTTGTGTGACATCGAAAAAACCCCAGGATTCTTGCTGTGGACAGAAGGAGATTGGGATGAAAGAGAAAAGAGTTTCCGTAAATATGGATTTTGGATTGGGAGTATCGGTGTGAGCACACAAGATATTTTATCTGTAAATAAATAAACAAAACATTTGCATATATAATTGTCATAAAATTATAAGTAATTTTTACGTATTATATTGCACGTAGAATTACACAGAATTATACTAGCCGTAATGGACCAAGCTGGGAGACAGGGTTACATTCTGTAGGACAGAGTAGTGGATGTAATGATGTCCATTCTTGGATATTATTGGAAGCCCTTTCCTCTAGGTTTGCAAGTTCCTTCCTTGCATATTTTCCCTCGGCCCTAAGGACAGTAGCTGCCTTTTGAAGTTGCTACCTTTGCACACTTCAGAGCTTATACCTTTCAGTAGTTAACCGTCTTCACCTTGCTGACAACTCTTTATATTAAATTTTACCAGCTCCAATGATAGGTGTGTTTTCTGCCTGCTGATTGGATGCCGGCTGCGGCAGGCTGTGTTTGTCCCCGAGGCTATGGGACAGAATCAAACATTTACATGCACTGGTGAGCTGCTGAAGGATTTTTGAGGAAGGCGATGATGGTCTTAAAGCATTGTGTCGGAAAGTTAAAAGTGGCTGACTTGTCTAGAAGAGGGAAAGCCAGGACATAAGATGTGCCACCAAGAGGTAAAAAGAGTGATTCCGGGTGTGGGCAGAGGAGATGGGAAGGAGAGGTGGGAGCTGAGAAAGCCTAGGGAAAGAATTAATAGGATTTAGGACTGTTCAGAGAGAGAAGCAAAGGAGATACTGATAATTTCAAGCCATAGAATTTCAACGTGTCAGAAATGCTGCTGACTTTAAGCCAGGGATACTGATAAGGATGTGAGGAGAAGGATCTCGTGTTGGGAGGACCGTGGTGATTTGGGTCTTAGACATTTTGGGTCTTAAATGAAAATGAGCTATTTGGGTAACGAGGTCTGAAAGGCAGTTGAGTATAAAGGTCCGGGGCCCTGGAAGAGGCAATCTTCACAGCTCTACTGCTATATTTAAAATAAAAGACCTTTCCATGAAAAAAAAAAATTTTTTTTTAAAGTATTACATTTCGTTTGGAAAAAATAAAATTAAAAGAAGAGAAAAGACTAGTGATTCGGTCACTCCTTGGAGTGTCCGTGATGTTCTGGGTGTTGGGATTCGGAGCTGACTCAGCATGTACACGGCCTCTGCCTGAGCGAGCACACACTGGAGTGGGCTGCGTCCCGTAACCGGGAGACGTCCTATAACTCATTCACTCAAGCATGTCCTTGTGCAGCTGACACTGACTCCTGAGGACCTCACTGGCTGCCCACGGTTTCTCAGATTTGGCACCAAGGTTCAAAATCGAATCCAGGTATTCTAAAATATGTACGCTTTCCGATCCTAGGCTACCTCTCTGCACACAGTAGGTGCTTACTACTCCACTGCCTACCCCACTAATTGAGAGGGAATCTCAGCTCTCTATTGAAATGACTTCTGCAGCAGGTGAGGTGCTTCTTCTTCCAGGGAAATTTTACTTTTGACAGGCATTGAAACTTTAAAGAATGAAACTACGGTGGTGGAATTTCAGAAAGTAGCCAAGTCCTGATAGGGCCCAAGCAAGTGTCTGCTTTCCCCAAGGTTGAAGCACCCTCAGTCTGTTCCCTGGGCACACACTCTCCTGGGTTCAGACCAAACAAAAGCAAATTAGTCAAATGGAGAAGTGCCCAAATACATCAGGCTAAATTCCAACTCTAACTCCCCTTTCACTCATCAAAAGCTAACATGTTTCTCACAAGGAAATGAGAGACACCTAGTGTGTTTGTGATTATCGGGCCAACTAAGTGTTTTCTTTTTTCTTTTTTTTTTAAATGAGGTGCGTTTTTTAAATTTATTTATTTATTTATTTATTTATTTATTTATTTATTTATTTATTTATGGCTGTATTGGGTCTTCGTTTCTGTGCGAGGGCTTCCTCTAGTTGCGGCAAGTGGGGGCCACTCTTCATCGCGGTGCGTGAGCCTCTCACTATCGCGGCCTTTCTTGTTGCAGAGCACAGGCTCCAGACACGCAGGCTCAGTAATTGTGGCTCACGGGCCCAGTTGCTCTGTGGCATGTGGGATCTTCCCAGACCAGGGCTCGAACCTGTGTCCCCTGAATTGGCAGGCAGATTCTCAACCACTGCGCCACCAGGGAAGCCCGTGTTTTCTTATTTTATCAGAAGTTGAACATGTAATGAAAGGGAACAGAAAATATATTGATGTGTTTGGAGGTAGACAGTCCAAATACATATATATATTTATATACGTAAAATGGAATCCCTTTGCTGTACACCTGAAACTAACACGTTATAAATTAACCATACTTCAATGTAAAAAATGGTTTAAAAAACCCTGAAAAAAAAGAGTGGCCCCTCGCAAACACAACATAAGTGTTAATATTATTAATACTGCAGGGTCTATTATATCCCATGTACCTGATGTATTTGGTTTTCCTGATTTGCCTGTTTGTACCGCTGGGCTGGGGGTTACACGGATATGGTTGTACTCTAGGAATTTCACTTTATTTGGAAAGAGATTTATACCAGTGAAGAGAGACCCCACAGCGAGCATAAGTAAAAATGCCAGTTGCACAAGCAAGTCAGTGCTCGCTGGGAGGGCGAGAGGTGGGTGGGCTTTCGTGGTGGAGATTCCCTGGGGTCAGGGCAGGCGCACACACAGGTGTGTGTAGGGAAGGCGGCAGGGATGGAAAGCAGAGAGAGAGGGGCCGGCAGGACGAGGCGTTGGGCTGAGCCTTCATGCACCAAAGCATTTTGATAAGGAGGAGAGGAGGTCAGTGGAGAAGGTGGGAACAGTGTGAGCAGGGAAGGGACTGGAAAACATATGTGAGTGACAGACGTCATCCAAGAGGGCGGGCCCCTGGATCTCTTCCCTGATGTAAGGCCGTGCACCTGGGAAGAACACCTCAGGTCTCAGGCCTAGGTAGCAGGTGGAGGAGGGATGGTACCACTTACCAAAATAGCAAAACCAGAAGGCAGAAGCTGGCTTTGAGGGGATAACACTTTTATTGCCACACAGGTTTGGTTGTTGGGAGGCTGGGATGAGACATGACAGGTAGATCACTCAGCACAGTGCCCGGCACAGAGGCAGCACCGAATACATGCTACCTACAATCATCTCTGCTCTCCAGAGGCTACAGGGCAGCAATTTCAGCGCCAGGCTAAGAAATGCTGGCCACTGATGCATATAGAAATGTGCGCATTTTCTGAATCTGTTTGCACACTTGGGTCCTTTTTTTCTGAAATAAACAAAATATATCTTTATAGCTGTAAGATTTAACTTGAATTCTCACCATGGTTTTAGCTGTGATTAGAAAAACTGGGAGAATAAAACAGTCAGACCACAGGTGAGGACTTGCAAGCGACCTTAGGGAGGCAAGTTAGCCAACATTCTGTCACTTTTTCCTCTGATTACAAGTTTCCCTGAGAGTCGGGGTTTTTTCTACCTAGAATAAACAAAAAGGAAAGTCTTTGACAGCCTTTGGTTCAGGAACAGCTGATGGTACTGTTTGCATAGGCACATTCATCATGGGCTCTAAAGCTTGCTGAGCTGTCTGACGGCACGTACAGAGCCAAGTGGGAAAACACCCGGGAGTCCTGGTTGCATTAGAATCCCATGCATGTGGTGCAATGAGTTTAATTCATGCAAAATAAATTTAATAATTTGTTGACTTTGTCTTCCTTCTGGACTCGCTCCTTTGCATTGTACTTGAAAAAGCATTCACTTAAATGCTGCAGGAGCACTGAAGGTAAGCATTGGAACTCAAGCCTCACGCCAGGGACTCCGCAAGATTATGAGCCCCAGTGGGGAAGATGAGGTGTAAGGGGCAGGCAATTAACACTGTTTCTTTTAAGATGTTTTCATTGAGAGCTGGTATTTTTTTTAAAAAACGGTACATCACTACAAATAACTCAATTTCCTTCCTTTTTATGGCTCAGTAATATTCCATTTTGTATATGTGCCACATCTTCTTTATCCATTCATCTGTCGATGGACACTTAGGTTGCTTCCATGACCTGGCTATTGTAAACAGAGCTGCAATGAACAGTGTGGTGCATGTCTCTTTTTGAATTATGGTTTTCTCAGGGTATATGCCCAGTGTGGGATCACTGGGTCATATGGTAATTCTATTTTTAGTTTTTTAAGGAACCTCCATACTGTTCTCCATAGAGGCTGTATCAATTTACATTCCCACCAACAGTGCAAGAGGGTTCCCTTTTCTCCACACCCTCTCCAGCATTTATTGTTTGTAGATTTTTTGATGATGGTCATTCTGACCGGTGTGAGGTGATACCTCATTGTAGTTTTGATTTGCATTTCTCTAATGATTAGTCATTTGTAGTGAGGTGGATGGACCTAGAGTCTGTCATACAGAGTGAAGTGAGTCAGAAAGAGAAAAACAAATACTGTATGCTAACACATATATATGGAATCTAAAAAAAAAAAAAGGCTCTGAAGCACCTAGGGGCAGGACAGGAATAAAGATGCAGATGTAGAGAATGGACTTGAGGACATGGGGAGGGGGAAGGGTAAGCTGGGACGAAGTGAGAGAGTGGCATGGACATATATACACTACCAAATGTAAAATAGATAGCTAGTGGGGAGCAGCTGCATAGCACAGGGAGATCAGCTCAGTGCTTTGTGACCACCTAGAGGGGTGGGATAGGGAGGGTGGGAGGAAGGTTCAAGAGGGAGGAGATATGGGGATATATGTATACGTATAGCTGATTCACTTTGTTATACAGCAGAAACTAACACATCATTGTAAGGCAATTATACCCCAATAAAGATGTTAAAAAAGTAAAGAATAATACAATGTTATGTGTCAATTACATCTCAGTAGAGTTGGAAAAAAAAGTAAGAAAACAAAACAAAACGGTACCTCAGCTGTGTGTTTGTCTTTTTCACCGTCAAAGGAAGCTGAGATGCTCGGCTCCGTGAACAGGAGAGCTGAGACCCCACGCTCTGTAATGAGGACAGTGAGGGTTATGCAGCGTGTTCAAGGCCACAGCAGAGCCCAGATCAGGACAGGACCTGGATCCTGTTGCCTGCCTGCTGGCTGCCCGTGCCCCCTCCATCCCCGCCCCTCTGATGTCCCTGAAGGCTCACTGCTGGCGACCAGGAGAGTATCCTCTGAGACATTCAAGGATGTCAGAATTGGAAGGGGCCTTCGAGAGAATCAGCCTCGACCCTGCGAAGCTCTGGGGTTTGTTCAAGGTTGGGGATAAGGGTGAGAGAGCTTCGCTGACTGGATCCTGGGCCGTATGCATTTCTTTAGGCCGCTCCAGGTCTGGTGGACACGATTCAGAGAGCTCCTGTCGCGGTAACTGCCACAGGGCTCGTCCACTCCAGGACTTGTGTGTCTTGCGCGTCCTCTCACTCCAAGTCCCTGGGCTGGGTGGTCTCGTTGCAGGTGGTCCACAGGATCTTCTGGCCCAAACATCCGGCGCTTTGGTGATTCCGGGTACAGCCCGTGATGGAATTCCCTAGATTCCGTCCGGAAACCTTCTGCTGCAACCAAACGAATCATTTCTCTTTCACGCAACCCCTGGCATTTTCTGCCTCTGCCCCTTTGCAAAGCCGTTCCCTTTCCCAGGGGCCCTCTTTTGCCTCCTCTTAACGATGGGCCAATGCTCCCCTGGGATGTGATGCCCCGGGAGCATAGGCCTGTGTGTCTTCCCCTTGGAACAGTGCTCAGCGCATAGTAGGCACTCACCAAATATTTGCTTAGAAATGGGTCCAAAGGATTATCGGTGCTGCTTGGTTCCCATCTTTTGGAGCCTTATTCATCCATAACTAGGGTCCTTGATCCTTACCTGTGGGCTCAATCCCATCTTCGACTCTGCTCAATCCTCGCCCAGATGGAAGAGTCATTAGGCCTCTTGCCAGGAACAGGTATAACTTGCCATCAAGTTCGTTCTGCTGCTACTCAGGCTCTGTCCTCGGGCCTTATCTCTGGACTCTGGTTTCCCACTCAGTGACTCTGATGATGAACCTAGTGCCCTTCCCCACCAGGTGGCGGTTTGGTGTATCTTGTTTAACTTTATGCTAAAAAGGTCGTGCTGTACCCCTGGCTGTCAAGTTCTGCCAGACTGACCTTTCTTCTGGCGTCTGTCACAGACTCTGTCCCCGCAGCGCCTGTCCTACCCTGGGGGTGGGTGACTCTAGGTCTCCACTCCTCTCTGTCATGTTCTGTGTGGGAGTCATTCTCGCTCTCTCTCTCTCTTTTTTTTAATAAATTGGTTTATTTATTTTTTGGCTGCGTTGGGTCTCTGTTGCTGTGTGCAGGCTTTCTCTAGTTGCGGCGAGCGGGTGCTACTCTTCCTTGCAGTGTGCGGGCTTCTCACTGCGGTGGCTTGTCTTTGTTGTGGAGCACGGAGCTCTAGGCTCACGGGCTTCAGTAGTTGTGGCTCATGGGCTCTAGAGCGCAGGCTCAGTAGTTGTGGCGCACGGGCTTAGTTGCTCTATGGCATGTGGTATCTTCCCGGACCAGGGCTCAAACCCATGTCCCCTGTATTGGCAGGCAGATTCTTAACCATTGCGCCACCAGGGAAGTCCTGGGAGTCATTCTCTTGGTACCTTGGTACATCAGTGTCTGTTAAGATGATGCTTCGCCCCATCCAGGGTTCTCTGCCTGAATTCCAGTCTGCTCTCTGACGTGTGTCCTGGAAGGTGCTGCCTGCTTGATTTAGTGGTCTTGCCGCCTCGGGGCTCCAGCTGTGACTCTTGTGGGGTCTCCCTCGCCTCCTCGCGTTGGACTGGCAAAGCCAACCACTGCCTCTGTAGTGTTTCATCGTAAAGTCCACTGGCTACACTGGTCTTTCTCCCAGAACTGTGACCATTTCCCTATCACCTTCAAGTCCAAGACCCGTATCTGGGATCACTGTTAAGAGCCTGGACACCAGCTGTGTGACTTAGGCAGGTTACTTAACTCCAAGCCTCAATTTTCCCATCTGTGAAATGGGGGAGAAATGTAGGCAATCACTGTATTTTGTCTCGTTTGGTCATGATGAGGACTGAATTAGCAGGAAGTGTAACGTGTAAGTTTTGTACCCAGGGTTTCCGGGCACCCTTGCCCATCTCAACCCTCCAAGCTGCTCTATACCCTTGAGCTCCCATAACGCTTATTCTCCAAACCACTCATTTTGGATTTAAAGGTCCTCTCTGGCAACTGTAGCTTCCATTTTTTAGACCCAGGTATCACATCTGCAGCTATATCGTCAGCTCCTTTAGGTAAAAACCTGTGTCTGGTGCCACCTTGTATCTTCCAAACCTGGCCCCATGCACTGCATATACCAGGTACATAAGAAATGATTACTCTAATTGAGATCTCCTTTAGTCTCAAAGTCAAACACAACCATCCCACAAACGCTGATGAGTTTGCTCACCCTGGAGTGCATTTCCCTTGCTGAGTGTGCAAGGACACACGCCAAGGCCGACAGAACACTTACTAGCCACCCCAGGGATTGATTCTGCCGGTGGCAGCTGTCCTGGGATAGTGTTCCTTGTTAATGGTGTTCTTAGATGCAGGGGTGAGAAGTCACGGTGCTCACCCTAAAACTCTGCTTTCCCATCAGCTCAGGGAAAATGACGGCTCTAGAACTCAGCTTGCTGGGAGCTAAGGACTGACTCCCAGGGTTTGGAATCCTGCCTCACTTGTGGTGGTGGAGCCCCATCCTCACTAGGATGTTTCAGATCTGGCCATTTAATTGATCATTTTCCTCAAATCATACACCTTGACTTTACCTCCCGGTGACCAGTAAGAGGATGAAGGCTGCCACAAGTGTCATCAGTAAGTTCAATAAGGTCATATGGACTTTCTTGGAGAAAGGAATTTAACACAATTAACCTGACACATGGCAATGGTTTAAAGAAAAGCTTCTTTGGGTTCTGAGTTGAAAAGCAACTGACATTGGTGCTCTCACACTGTAAGGTCTCTTTCTTCTATAAAACAGGGGGAAATGTATTTTCCTGCCCTGCCTTCCACAGAAGGTCATTGTAAAGGTCATACCTGGTAACATCTGTGAAAGATCCTTCTGAGCTTAAAAGGGCTGATGGGCATAAGGCAAACAAGATGGTTTTGTTGAAATACAGGCCCTCCCAGGCCTGGCGGTGTTCACAGGGCCTGGCCTGGGGCCTGGATGGAGAGGCCAGGGTTGGGGAGGGGCGGGCAGGGTGCACCGTGAAGGTGGTGTCATCATGTAACTCGAGCCTGGCTCATCTGAAGGATGGCCAGGCATCCTTTCGGGGGTAAGCCTTGCTCTTCCCTTAGAGTTTGCAAATTCTGATCTAGGGACCTAGAGGCTTCTGTTCCAGATCTCGGTGGGAGGGTCCTGAGGAAACACAGCCTGGGACAAGACTTCTCCTACCTGAATATTTGTCCTTAGGACAAGAATTTTCTAGATACACTAAGAAACACATGCTTGTTTTTCTATGGTCCATCTTCTCTGGGAAGGAGAGAACTAAAAAAACTGGACCTAAAATTACAAAAGGGATATTGTTTGGCAAAGTGGGGAGAAAGCAAAGAAAGAAAAATGTGACGGTAGAGAGAGCAGGGGAAGAGTTTTATGTCCGCTCCGGGGTTAGAGGTATCCCAGCCTGTTAGCAACAGAAGCTGGGTTGGCTTCTGGATACTGCGAGGGAATTACCTTTCTGAGATGACTTAGGGGCATTTCGTTTCAAGGTCTCTGCAGTTTCTTCGCTGAGTCTATAAACTTTGTGAGGGAAAATAGAAATGTATATCTACTTCAAGAACAACGCGACAAGCTATCTTTTACAGTGGATTCTTGCACTTTAAAAATTTTTAGTACTGAGAATTCTAAGAAATGAGGAAGAAGAGTGAAATATGGAAGCAAGATGTCATGAGAACACATTAGTAACTAATTTGTGAAGCATGTCAGGTAGTTTCCCATGAGGTTGGTTATCTTAAGCGTGAACTCCTAGAGATGTTACCCCAAATGTTATCTCTAGAGAGGGGCGGATAATGAAGAACCAAGAGCCAAATATCTCTCAGAGACAGATAATCTCCAGATTGAAGTGACCATTGTCTGCATGCTCAGGGGCCCAGAAAGAAATTGCCAACGTCAGACTGTCCACCTTCCTCCAAGAGAAAGTACAAAAGTAGCGTTCAAAGAAATAGAGTTCAAAGAAAGCATATAAATAACTGACCCAAATAATAGCCTTCGGGGGTCTCCAAAGAGGCTTCCTTAGCGAGAGATGCCTCTAATACTTTTGCAGAAAAATTCATCTTTCTTAACGGTGATAATAACATTAAGACTTTAAGAAGTACTTCTAAAGTTTTGGGGAAAAGTCCACTTACCCGGAGGCAAGAAACAGCTCATATTAGATGATCCATTAACCCCTGAACTAGGCCTATAAATGAAATGGTTTACAGAGAAAGGAATTAAAGAATTTACAATCTTTGTCAAAACCCCCAAATAACTCCCGTTATTTCTCCGTTTCAAATAAAGATTCATAGGCAGATCCAAAGAGTAATGATTTTTAAATTAAAAAATTTTATGAGCTTTTCAAGCAGAGAAGTAAAACTAGAGGGTCAGGCTCTTTCTCTGCAGAGAAAAAAAGAGAAGAGTGGGAAGGGGGAGACAAAAGCCATATGGGGAGAATAACCATATTTTTCGGAGAGCTCCTGAGAACATATTTATGGCGGATGATAAAACCACTGAATCCTGACTTTGTGTTACTTAGAGAACGGTTCCCTAAGCAGATTAATAGCATAAAGACTATTCCAGGTAGGACCCAGAAGTTAATTAGGAGAAGAAGTCATGCTTATCATTAACAGCACAGTTTGCAAACCAAAAATGTCTCACTCGGTGCTTCTGTGTTGACAACAGAAGGGCTGGGAGCAATGCTACTTGGCCACACTTGGGAGAGTCGTCAGTTGGAGTTAAAAGTTTATAACAGGAATCATAGATTTTAGAGAGTGGGGGACATCACAGAAAACCTAAATTGATTCCGCCTCTCCATGTGTAGATGAGAAAATGTTTATGGTTACAGCTAGTTGGTTAAAAGGGTCTAGGATTACATTTTAGAATGTCTTGCTCAGATTTCCTTTCTCTACCATAATGGTTTACTTAAAGCAGTCATGGAATCAGAGCGTTTCACTCAGGTTGGAAGAGGCCTTGAAATTCGTCCTTTCAGTAACCTTCTCATTGATATATAACACACGTACAAAAAGGTGCACAAGTCGTAAGAATACAGGAAACACATCCACCCCAGAAGGGAAACAAAACCTCACCCGGACTCCAGGAGATACCTCGGGCCTCTACAAGTCATGGCCTCTTCAAATCATGGCCCACACCCAGGGTCAGATATCTCTGTGCCCAGTTGAGGAATCAGCAAATTGAGGTCCACACTGGATAAACGATTTGCCCAAAAGCACACTATTAGTGATTTTGTGCCACCTATGCCTGTACTTTTCCACTAAGTTAATTCCATCTAATTTAACTAAGAATACAAAGCTTAGCACGGTGTAACACTGCAGTAAGAGTCTCCCCAATGTTTGTTGAATGAATTAATGAACTCATTCTGGAGGTTCCTCCTGTTTCATACGTCACTTCTGTGTCCTCTTTGTGTTTTTACTTGGCCTCCCCCCGACATGGCAGGTCTCATCATATCTCCTTGATGATTCTGGGCCATCCGCATGTTTCTGTGAGAGGACCGAAGCTGTATGCATGGCTGGTGCCGCCCTTTGTAGGGCTTTTCTCTAGGGGGTGGAATGTGACCCGTTTCTCTGGGTAAACTCCCATGTTGGTATCGGAAGACATTTTCTCTGGGGTTATTTTACTTTGATAGTAAAGAACCCCTCCATTGTCTGGGGGACACGAGGACTGCTAGTATTTTACAAGCGGTGTGGGAGAAGGAGTGGTGACCTGCTTCTCACGCAGGAGATTCCACTAAACCCTGTTTCCATTCCTACCTCTCTTTCCAGTCTCCTCTGGGGGAGACCAAAACTTGATCTGCTTTTTCTTGTTGCCATGCGATAGCAGTTCCAAACAATGGCGGTAATAAAAACACTCTTCTGACCTCAAACATTAAATTGCTCTGGTTCTAAATAATTGTGGTTGCTATTAATTGTTTTTAGCTTTATGGAGATTTAATTGACATACTGTAAAAGTCACCTACTTCAAGTGTACGTGTAATGACTGTTGGTACTTGCACACAGTTTGATGAATTCTGCTAACTGTACTCAAGATATAGAAGAGTTCCATCACTCCGAACAGTTTCCTTGTGCCCCTTTGCACTGGAGCCTGTGCTCCGACGTCCTGTCTCCGGCAACCACTGACCTGCTTTCTCTCAGGATGCTTTTTACCTTTCCTAGAATTTCATAGAATGGAATCAAGTGGTATGTAATCTTCTGTGTTTGTTTCCTTTCACTTAACATGGTTTTGAGATCCATCCATCTTATTGTGTGTATTAGGATTTTATTCTTTTTTATTGCTAAGCAGTGTTCCATGATATGGATATCTTACAATTAGTTTATCCATTCACATGTAGGTGAATGTTTGGGTTGTTTCCAGATTTTTTTAAAAATTAATTTAATTAATTAATTAATTAATTAATTAATTTTGGGGGCTGCATTGGGTCTTTGTTGCCGTGTGCAGGCTTTCTCTAGTTGTGGTGAGCAGGGGCTACTCTTCGTTGTGGTGCACGGGCTTCTCATTGCGGTGGCTTCTCTTGTTGCAGAGCGTGGGCTTCAGTAGTTGTGGCACATGGGCTCAGTAGTTGTGGCTCGTGGGCTCTAGAGTGCAGGCTCAGGAGTTGTGGCGCACGGGCTTAGTTGCTCCACAGCATGTGGGACCTTCCCGGACCAGGGCTCGAACCCGTGTCCCCTGTATTGGCAGGTGGATTCTTAACCACTATGCCACCAAGGAAGCCCTGTTCCCAGTTTTTGACAATTGTGCATATTGCTGCTGTGAATGTTTGGTACAAGTCTTCATGTAGATGCACAATTTTATTTCTTTTTGATAAATGCCTAAAAGTAGGATCACTGGAACTTGTGTTTAACTCTGTAAGATACTGCGATATCAACTCAGAATGGCTGTGCCACTCTGCATTCCACCAGCAAGGGATGAGAGCTGTCATTGCGTCATCTACACGTGGAGTTGTCAGTATTTTTAATTCAAGCTATTCTAGTGGTGTGTCGTGTTATCTCATCATGGTTTTAGTTTCATTTCCCTGATAACTTGTGATGTCATGTTCTTATTCGTCATTTATCTTCTTTTGTGAAGTGCCTGTTCAAGTCGTTTTTTGTCTTCCTATTATTGGGTTGTTTGTCTTCTTATTACTGAGTTGAAAGAGTTCTTTTTATACTTTGGATACAAGCCTTCATCAGATGTATTTTGGAAAAATTTTTTTCCTAGTCTAGACTTGCCTTTTTGTTTCCTCAATTATGTCTTTCTAAGAATAAAGTATTAAATTCTGATGAAATCTATTTTATCAGTTTTTTCTTTCATAGGTCATGCTTATGGTGTCCTATTTAAGAAATCTTTGACTCAGGCCACAGAGATTTTCTGTTTTCTTCTAAATGTTTTATAGTTTTGCTTCCAATTTTATGGTCTATTACTCATTTTTTTTTTTTAAATTGAAGGCAAGCTTTTTTTTTTTAATTTATTTATTTATGGCTGTGTTGGGCCCTCGTTTCTGTGTGAGGGGTCTCTCTAGTTGTGGCAAGTGGGGGCCACTCTTCATCGTGGTGCGTGGGCCTTTCACCACCGTGGCCTCACTTGTTGCAGACCACAGGCTCCAGACGCACAGGCTCAGTAACTGTGGCTTATGGGTCCAGCTGCTCTGCGGCATGTGGGATCTTCCCAGACCAGGGCTCGAACCCGTGTCCCCTGCATTGGCAGGCAGACTCTCAACCACTGCGCCACCAGGGAAGCCCCTATTACTCATTTTTGAGTTAATTTTTATTGGTGTAATGTCTGGATTGAGGCTAATTTTTAAAATAAAGATATCCAGTTTTTCCAGCATAATTTAAAGACTATTTTTTCCCTGTGGAATTACCTTGGTTTGAGAAAGGACTCGGCATATTCCACAGATAGAAAGGAGGTCAGTGTGGCCTGAATAGAGCGAGAGAGGAGGAGATATTGTATCGTGTTGTTGGAGAGAAACACAGGTGCCAAACCTTGTAAGGTCTTATGGGCCTTGATAAGAAATTTGGATTTTATGCTGAAAGCTACACAATTGCCTCAAGGGTTATAAGCAGGGGTGCTGGAAGTTCTGATTGATAATCTAAAATGAAAATTCTTTATCAGTCTGTACGAATCCATTGTAACCACTCCAAATAAGGTAGGTCATTACTGACCATGCAACAGTATGCTAAGTTTGATGAAGTTTTATTGTTTACTCAATGGGACAAAATTTGACCCATACCTCAGCAGTTCTTAAATTGCCAACTGCACATTCGCCTTTCCCCCTCTCCTTGTAGGAGTCTGTATAAAACCAGAGCTAATGCACTTTTCTGAATGCTAGCTTATATGCTGCTACTGCCAGGAATTTTTGCCAGGGATATTAAAAATGCTACCTGGTGTTTTATGTCCTTTGGTTTCTCGTTTTGCTCTTTCTTTAGCACCAAAGTAAACACTGTGCTAATGCCAACAGGAAAAAGCTTCAGGAGACTCTTTAGTTATTAGAGATTGCATACCCCTTGGTGATTATTACCAGCTTAAAGTATGTGAAATTAACTAAACATGAGGATAACATTCCTAGAATAAAGACTATTTATGATGTACTGTGAACCTGAAAATGATTAAATTAGCTTAAATAAAAAGAGAGATTTTGATACAGAAAATTTTTCTTCTGTATTAGAGCAGGTTATGAGAGAAATTGTAGAGATCTCTAACAATAGTACGGTTTTTTGGAAAATTTTGTTGACGAATGGTTAACCCATTAAGTTATATCTAAATACTCTTTTCAGCTCAATTCTAAAAGGCTCTTTATTTAAATGTATATCTGTGCCTAATCTATAGCAGTGTTAATAGATGCTTTATCTTTCAGAACATTTTACACATTGAAGTTAAGAGAGAAGAAATGAAAGTTAAATGAAGTTGTATAAATAGGTTATTATTATTTGTTCTTCCACTGAATGAGTTCTATATGATTAATATCACAGGTTAGGCTGATCAGTTCAAAATTTGCATCATAATTCAAAATTTGTCTAACACTGTGAAAATGCTGGCTAGGAGGAAGGACACTTTATTCAATAAAATGTTGCTACTAGTCTTAATAATCCTGACATTCCTTAACTTTACTTTCTTGATATGAACTCTACAATAATTCAAATTTCATTCTAAAGATTTAAAATCTTTACATGTAGAATATAGTTTTAGTCTTCTAAATTTTTCTCATTTATTGAGATAGCCTTGCTAGAATGGAGTTGAGAAATTTTGTAATTTAAAGAGATGTAGAGAAACTCCCACTTCTTTTGGGCTAGATATTGTGAAAATTCTCCCACTAATGGCATCTGGAAGTTACGAGGTGGATATCTTCAAAGAGAAAATAGACATTAGAGTGGTAAGCTAGCATAGAAACTCTGATTTCCCTGGCAGTGTCTACAATACCAGAGACATAGACCAGGGTTTTGATAGCCTCATAAAGAAATAGGGGGCAAGAACCTTTGTCTAGCAAGATGAGCAAATAACTAAGACTCATGCATAAAGCTAGCATGCTCAAAGGGCTAGACCCTCAGTGAAAGGCTGAGCTGGGAAAAATAACCATATCTTGGTGAAGGGATTCAAAAGGAAATTTTTAAATTCTTAGTTCTTGAAGGGCATAGAATTGCTTCTCTATTCCTAACAATATTCTCCATTGTGTTACTGAAAATGCAATGTTAGCAAAGAGGTAGGTTCTGTTTTCCAGGTGAAACTTTCAGCTCCATGACAGGCCAGAATAGCCCATAGTTATCTGTGTACACAGTTTACAGCTACAAAAACTGACTTTGGTACTTATTACAGAAAAGTGCTCAGTTAAATGTAAGTGTTATTCCTTCAGCAAAATATTCACTGACCCAAAACCTTGGGTGGCATTTTGCAGAGCCCACAGTCTGATGCATGTTTAGACAGGTGGGTTTACACTGTCTTAAGAGGATGAGGGCCTGCCCCTGAGATATTACCTCATTATGCAAAAATAACATATCCTTCGTGACTATTTTCACAGACATTTAAGACACATCTGATGAAGTTCAACTTTCAGGAACCAAGGACTGCCAGAAAATATTAGCCTCTACATTATGCATGCATTTAGAAGCTTACCTGAAATCTGCCTTTTATAAAGGATTAGTATGGATAAGTTGAACTATACATTTTTTTTAAACTCGACTGCCATTAAAGAAGAAATTATAAGGTTGCAACAACAACAACAAAAATAATAAATAAATTCTTAGTCCTTGGCTTCAGGGGGGAAAATGTCTCACCTGAAAATTAATTACCAGCCTATCTATACATGATAATTTACAACACATGTACAGTTCGAGAATCACCATGCTAACGATCTAATTCAAAGTACTTCCAGGTAGGTAGTGTACCAGTGTGGTAGAGCAGCGACCAGAAACAAATATACATTCATTTGGAGAAAGGCATTCTTAACTTGTTTTCTTCAAATTAAGGTCAGCAAAATAGGAGGAAACAATCCACAGTGAGCAGAGTCAACAAACTAGCAAACAGTGAATTAGAGACCTGACTTAGGACCTGACGGAGCACATAAGATGTGGAGATTACCTAATGCAGAATGTAAAATAAGTATGTTTAAAATGTTTCTGTAAATAAAAAAAGAATATTGTAAATATGAACAAGGACTAAGATTGAGAGAACAGTTTTTACAATTATATACGTTTGGAAAGGAACTGGAGAGAATTTATAGAAAGAAAATGTATTCATTTAAATTAAAACTCTGGGGATGGGTTAAACATTAGATAGAGCTTCAGATAAAGCTGAAGAGAAATTAATAAAATGGAGAAGAGATCGGTAGAATTCTGCAGAATTTAGCAGAGAGAGAATAAGAAAATACAGAGGATAGGTTATGAGGCATGAAAGACAGGATAAGAAGGTCAAACACATGCTTACTTAGAGTTCCAGAGTAGAAGAGGGGTGAGAAGAGGAAGAGAAAGTATGTTTTTAAAATATTAATATTTTAAAAAATGAGACTTCTCCACAATTGAGAAAGACCCAAATTCTTAGATTTAGGAAAACAATAAATCTCAAGCAGAATAAATAAAAACTAGTCTTAACCCTGTCATATTGTAGTCAAAGTGAAACCATTAATGACAAGAGAAGATTAAAAGCAACTTGTTAAAACAGGCAACCTACATTCAAATAAAAATTAGATTGATGTCACAGCAACAACAATGGAAGTTGGAGAGAATAGAAACATATCTTCAATGTGCTGAGACAAAATAAAAGTTAATCTAAAACTGGCCAGTTAGTTATCTTTCAAGAATGAGGACAAAATAAAGACATTTTCCAGACAAACACGAATTATAGGAGTTAACCACAATAGACTTCACTAAAGGAATTCTAAAAGGATGTACTTAAGGCAGGAGTAATATGATCCCAGATGGAAGGTCTAACATTCAAGAAAGAATGGTACACAAAAAATTGCTAAACATGAGGGTAAATATAAAGATGGACTGGATAAAAATTGAAATAACTTTTATTTGGGGGTAAAGGTATAAAAATCTCATAATAATAACTTTTAAGATAGGAGGGAAGTTACAGGTTGAACTGTATCCCCCCAAAAAAGATCTGTTGGAGTCTTAACCCGCAGGACCTCAGAATGTCATTTTATTTGGAGATAGGGTCTTTACAAAGATAATCAAGTTAAAGTGAGGTCATTAGGGTGGGCCTAATCCTGTAGGACTGGTGTTCTCATAAAAAGAAGAAATTCAGACACAGGGAGCCCACAGGAAGAGAACCATGTGAAGATGAATGTATGCTCTTCATGTATAGAGATCACAGTATGCTTCCACAAGCTGAGGAGCACGAGATTAACAGCAAACCGCCAGAAGCATGAGAGGCATGGCACAGACTCTCCCTCACAGCCCTCGGAGGGAACCAATCCTGCTGACACCTTGATCTACAACTTCTAGCACCAGAACTGAAAGACAATACAATTTTGTTGTTTGAGTCACCTGGTTTGCGGAACTTTGTTACAGCAGCCCTTGCAAACGAACACAGAAGTGTTCAGAGTCAAATTTCCAATGTGATGAGAGTTCTAAAATCTTTATATTATTTACAAAGATAGGACTATATATTTTAAAGCAAACTATGTAGGCTAAATTTTTTCTTGGAAGTCACTAAAAATGGAAATATAATATGTATCTTCTGCAACAAGAGAATAAATGAAATTTTTAAAAAGTATTCCCATTGGAAATACGGCTGATTCTACGTCTGGGACAGAAAATGTACAAGATGATCCTGGAGTATCTTCACGCCAGAAAGCAAGGAAACTCAAAGACAGAAGGACTTGTGAACTAATCTGATTAGGCTGCACTGCCCAAAGACGGGAAAACTCAAGTGTCAACAAAGATAACAACTGTGATGGATTGAAGCACATCAAATTATTTAAATTCAGAGGTTCAAAATGATACTAACTTTTTTTTTTCTATTTTTTATTTTTATTTATTTATTTTTTTGGCTGTCTTAGGTCTTCGTTTCTGTGCGAGGGCTTTCTCTAGTTGTGGCAAGCGGGGGCCACTCTTCATCGCAGTGTGCGGGCCTCTCACTATCGCGGCCTCTCTTGTTGTGGAGCACAGGCTCCAGACGCACAGGCTCAGTAGTTGTGGCTCACGGGCCTAGTTGCTCTGCGGCATGTGGGATCTTCCCAGACCAGGGCTCGAACGCGCGTCCCCTGCATTGGCAGGCAGATTCTCAACCACTGTGCCACCAGGGAAGCCCTATTTTTGATTTATAGAAAGAAATAAATAAATTCATTGGTCGCCTTTGGAGGGTGCTAGAGAACATTCTCATTATTATGGAAACTAATAAAAAAAAAGAAAAAAAAAATCAAGAATTAATCCTAAAAGTATTTCCTAAAAGATTTTCTGAGTCTTCAGACTATGAACATTTGTTGTTCTTTATAAACTTATTCTAGAAAATAAATGTAGAAGTTAAAATAATTTTAATGCCACCATTTAAAAAACTCCTGATGAATAAATGCATGTAGGTAATGATCATCAATGGTAGACAAGACCATAGAAAAGAGAGAACCCAAATGTCACATGTGACCGTAGAAGTGTAATCCACCACCTATGAGGTGGCCTTGCCAAAGTGGGGAAATTAAACCAAAATCTGGGGAAGGCTCTAGCTCTAGAGAACAATTTGAGGAAACACAAAGGGATGGAGGGATGTGTTGAATGCACCACGTGATGCAATAACAAAACCACACCATAGGAGACTAGAGGACAGACGACTAGCTTATTCAACACATCAAATTTAATTAAATTAAATTAAAGGAAGGAGAACACACAGATTAAAAGAGACTTAGGAGACATACCAACCAAGAAGTATAGACCCTTTTATGATTTTTTTTTAAAGAAAAAATATGTATAAAATCATCAGGGAAATAGGAATATTGGCTGGATATTTTATGATATTAAAGATTCAATTTTAACTTTTAAAAGTGTGATAATGGTGTTGTGGTTTTGTTAAAGGAAGAGCAGTTTAAAATAATCTGGAGATGGAGGGTTTGGGGGAACAAGTAAAAGTCTAGATAGAGAATAACTGGCCATGTAGTGATAATTATTGAAACCAGGTTACATTGGGTTAATTATATTATTCTCTCTATTTCTATATATGTTTGAAAATTCTGTGATAAAAAAGTTAAGTGAAAAAATAACAATCCCTACTTCACAGGGTGATAAGGAGAGCAAAAAGTTAATTATTGTATTTATTAGCACAGAGGTTCCTGTGTAACTTGTAACCAATTTTTAAAAAGCCTCAGTTATAAACAAGGCAGAAAAGAAGGAAAAATATAGAAAATTCAGGGAAACAAGAAGCACAAAATAAGGTAGAAAATTTCAAACTTATTAATCATTAAAAGCCAGTTTTAAAATTTGTATGCGAGCATATAGAGCCCAAAGACATAAGGCAACTTGAAAAAGAAGAGGAGGAGAAAGAGGGAAGTTCTCTACTAGTTATGCAGACTTACAAACGCAAATTGTTGACCTGGCATGGGACTGGCACGGGGACAGGAAAGCAAACAGTGACTGAACAGAGTGCAGGGCAGAGCCATGTGTCTCATATAGCGTGTGGTCAAGACACCATTGTAGTCTGGGCAGGAAGTGATGGGGTACTCCGTAAAGGACGGCTATTTAGGGAATTATCATTTTAAAAAAATGAAACAGGGCTTCCCTGGTGGCACGGTGGTTGAGAATCTGCCTGCCAATGCAGGGGACACGGGTTCAAGCCCTGGTCTGGGAAGATCCCACATGCCGCGGAGCAACTGGGCCCTTGAGCCACAACTACTGAGCCTGCGCGTCTAGAGCCTGTGCTCCGCAACAAGAGAGGCCGCGACAGTGAGAGGCTTGCGCACCGCGATGAAGAGTGGCCCCCACTTGCTGCAACTAGAGAAAGCCCTTGCACAGAAATGAAGACCCAACACAGCCAAAAATAAATAAATAAATTTATTAAAAAAAAAAAGAAACAAAATCAGATTTCAGATCCCTATTTCATACCATATAAAGAATAAGTTCTAAGTGGACTGAAGACCTTGGAATAAATATAACATAACCATAAGGTAATATATAATTATGAATTCTGAGTAGGAAAGTATTTCTTACACAAGACCTAAAAGGCACAAACCAAAAAGGAGAAAGATTGATTGTATTTGACAATTATATCTTTTATCAAAGTGAAAAGAGATCATATTTACAACACGTAAAACTGATAACTGAATCAATACAACTCGATCAATTAAAAAAAGACCAATTACATATAAGTGCAAATAGTACAAGGTGAATCAGCAACTCATAGAAGACAAAACTAAATGGTCAGTAAAGAAAGAAAGAATGACAAAAACCTCAAGAATAATTCAGCGATTTCAACATAACTTAATGGGATACTATTCACACATATCGGATCAACAGAAATTTAAAAGGGCTGCAATCCCGCGTATCAGTGAGGAGGCTGAGCGACATCGACCAGCACATATTTTTCTTGTTGTAAACCTATGTACAGAAAGTCCCTCACATTACACAGGAGAACACACAGCAACGTTTATAGCATCTTTATTTATAAGAACAAAGTATTGGAAGCAAATGTCCATCATAAGCAAAACTGACAAAGAAAACTTGTGTACAACCGCACAATAGACTACTATCAGGAAATCAAAATTAATTAACTATAGTCACAAATATCAACATGGGTGACTCTCAGAAACATAATGTTGGTGAAAAAGACCAAATAACAGATTAAATAAACATCACAATAATATTTATATAAGGTTTAACGCTTCCATAAATACATATAACAGAACGGGAGTTTGGGGTTAGCAGATGCAAACTATTGTACATAGGATGGATCAACAAGGTCCTAGTGTATAGCACAGGGAACTATATTCGATATCCTGTGATAAACCATAATGGAAAAGAATATGAAAAAGAATATATATATTATGTATAACTGAATCACTTTGCTGTACAGTAGAAATTAACACAACGTTGTAAATCAACTATACCCCAATAAAATAAATTTTTAAAAAGTAAATATATACAGTAGAATTACAAAGAAGCACCCTAGAATGCTAACTATAAAATCCAGAATGAGTAGTTACGGTTCAGGGGCAAGGTGGCATGTTCAGGACAGGCTATAAATGGATCGGTGATATTTTCTTTCTTAATCTGGTTGCTGGATGCATGGGTATTTATTACATATAGAATTTTTATATAACTCTTATTAAGTATTAAAAATTAATTTAAAAAGTTGTAAAACCAACAACTTCGTAATAATAAAATATTAATAAAAACATTTAGAAAAATAGAGATTTTCACTGAGTTTCTTAAAATGCCAGGCATTGCTAGACACTGGAAAGGAACATCATGCTGAACAAGAAAGACATTGTTCTCGGCCTTACGGATCTTGAGACCTATCTGGAAGGATGGACATTGAACAACTAGTTACCACCACTCTGGATGACTTGCCATTCTCAAACACATGGTTTTTAGTGGATTCCTGCTTTCTCTTGGCCTTGCCTGCTCTCCTGTGATCCATCTTCTACCGTGCACGTCTCCATGACTACAGAGTTTTCCCTGATGTTCCCCCTCAGTGTTGATCCTGCCTCTCAGGTCACCGGGCTTTCCTTTTTAGCCTCCGAATTGCAGTTATTAGCTTACTTTTCTGTCCCTGCCAGTAGTGTGTGAGCTCCTTAAAAACAAGGACCACTTTGTATCTATCCAGCATCATGGTACATGATAAATGTTGGAAAGCTGTGTTGACACTTGAAAAGAGAAATACTGAGGCAGCTATGTAGATACCACAAGGTTAAAGTGGAAGCAAGATACAAAGTCATTTGCCTCAAAAATTAGAATATTATTGGGCAGAATTTTATTTTAACATAACAAATATAAACCCAATGATACCACTAAAACACTAAAAGTTTTAAATTTGTAACAAAAATAAGAAAACTGTCTTATTTTATCCTATTCTTTTTTTGGAGTTTTCTTTGTTAAAGTATGGACTTTCCCCTGTGCATGGAACTTCTTTTATATGCCATCAAAATAAGTATGTAAATTTAACAGAGACTTCAAGAAAGTTTTGATAAAAATGTTTTCATTCAAGGACTTTTATTTCTATATTTCATTCATACAGAATTTTTTTCATTATTAACCAATTGCCTGGAAAAAACTTTTTCTTTATAAGTATAGCAGTAAGAAAAACACTAGTATTTTTAAACCAGTGTTTTCCTTGAGCTGATACACCATAAGAACTTCTCCGAGTTACTTTATATGTATTAGTATTGATATCTCATTATAGCATATATTTTTTACTATGAATTTGATTATTACTTTGCATAATGTGCTACCTTGGTGTGACATAACTTTTTTCAAACTACTCCCAAGGATTAAACCTTACTAAATAAAATTTTCAGAAAATCTATTAAGTACAATACTTATACTGGAGTCCCTGTGATTAAAAAGATCCCAATATGTTCTTATTTATGTTCACTTGTTTGCAATAGCGACTTGAAATTGAGGTGACAGCCTTGGTATTACATGAGTTTGGCCGGAACATATTATAAAAGGTACACTCTCTGCTGCCCTGTGACTAAAAAAATTTTTTCAGTGTTGCCGACACCAAATAATCTCCATTCACATACACATTTAAGAAGAGCGTGGATCAAATACCTTAAAATCATAAAAGTCCAGATGAATTTAGTTTTCTATTATCCTACTGTAATGGGAATCTGCCTCTAGTCCTGAGACTTGCTCTCACAGAGGCATACCCTATTCCTATTGCCAAGACCTCTAAGGCTTTGACTTGACCACCTCATCAACACAGAGAGAGGAAGACAGCAATTTGGTGCATGTAATTCAAAAGGATTTCTCCAAGACTTCTTTGAGGTAATATCAGAAAGTTCCCTTTATTTCCATCTCGAAAGAAAATTGGATCTTAAATTTAACTCCACAGAAACACATCTTCTGTAGTGTCACAAATACAGCAGGTTTCCTGCCTGGGGACACCTGCTTATTGCTCTAGCAGATTTCACTCACTATACTGTGGGGAATAGAGCATCGCTACATTTATCTGCCTCAAAAACTGCCCCAAGAAGGATGCACCCATCTCCACTATTATTTCATGTCAAATTGGGAGTGTTAAACATTGCATTCAGATGTGACGAAAGGAGAAGAGGTATGAGAATTAGGAAGAATAAAGAAGTAAAACTAGCCTCATTTGCAATCGATGATATTCTTGGAAAACCCGAGAGACCAATAAGTTAACACAACATAAGTTCTGTGACATAACAGAACACAATTCTAACCTACAAAAACAATAACCTCATATAAATAAACAATAACCAGCTAAAAGACATAATAGATGAAAAATTCCATTTGCAACAATGAAAAATAGAAAATACTTAGGTATAAACTTAAAAAGAAATGCGCAAAATCTATACAAGAAAAGCTTTAAAATATACTTGGAAAGCACAAAAGTACATTTTACTTTATTTATTTCCCAAGTGAGAATTTGTTTTATTTAAAGTTTTATCTGAAGTTGAAAATCATATGTACATTCTACACACACACAGACATACACATATACATATATCTTGCTATATAACCAATCAGAAAGGGGCTCTTGTTCCAAAGCCTTAAGGTTAATCAGAAAAAGGAGCTATTTTTTTTCCTCTTATGTGCATTTTTTAAAACAATGCAACTATTTCACTGACTTCTATATACATTGAAAGAGTCTGGATCACTCCTCTTTACATTTTCACTGTTACTGTAAATTACATCATTAATGTAATTACTGTAAGACATTTGAGAAAATGCTGAATTAAAAAAATTTTATTGGATTATAGTCGATTTACAATGTTGTGTTAGTTTCAAGTGCACAGCAAAGTGATTCAGTTATACGTATACATATATCCGTTCTTTTTCAGATTCTTTTCTCACATAGGTTATCACAGAATACTGAGTAGAGGTCCCTGTGCTATACAGTAGGTCCCTGTTTGTTATCCATCTTATATATAGTAGTGTGTATATGTTAATTCCAAGTTCCTGATTTATCCCTCCCCCTACATTTCCCCTTTGGTAACAATAGGTTTGTTTTCAATATCTGTAAGTCTGTTTCTGTTTTGTAAATAAGTTCATTTGTATCATTTTTTAAAAATTAGATTCCACATATGAGTGATATCATATGATATTTGTCTTTCTCTGTCTGACTTACTTCACTTAGTATGATCATCTCTAGGTCCATCCATGTTGCTGTAAATGGCATTATTTCATTCTTTTTTATGGCTGAGTAATATTCCATTGTATATATGTACCACCTCTTCTTTATCCATTCCTCTGTTGATGGACATTTAGGATGCTTCCATGTCTTGGCTATTGTAAACAGTGCTGCAATGGACATTGGGGTGCATGTATCCTTTCGAACCATGTTCTTCTCTGGATACATGCCCAGGAGTGGGATTGTTGGATCATATGGTAGCTCTATTTTTAGTTTTCTAAGGAACCTCCATACTGTTCTCCACAGTGGCTGTACCAATTTACATTCCCACCAACAGCGCAAAAGGGTACCCTTTTCTCCACACCCTCTCCAGCATTTATTGTTTGTAGAGTTTTTGATGATGACCATTCTGACTGGTGTGAGGTGATACCTCATTGTAGTGTTGATTTGCATTTCTCTGATAATTAGAGATGTGGAGCATCTTTTCATGTGCCTCTTGGCCATCTGTATGTCTTCTTTGGAGAAATGTCTATTTGGGTTTTCTGCCCATTTTTCGATTGGGTTGTGTTTTTTTTGATATTGAGCTCCATGAAATGTCTGTAAATTTTGGAGACTAATCCCTTGTTGGTCACATTGTTTGAGAATATTTTCTCCCATTCTGTGGGTTGTCTTTTTGTTTTGCTTGTGATTTCCTTTGCTGTGCAAAAGCTTTTGAGTTTCATTAGGTCCCATTTGTTTATTTCTGTTTTTATTTCCATTTCTCTAGAAGATGGGTCGAAAAGGATCTAGCTGTGATTTATGTCATAGAGTGTTCTGCCTATGTTTTCCTCCAAGAGTTTTATAATGTCTGGCCTTACATTTAGGTCTTTAATCCGTTTTGAGTTTATTTTTGTACATGGTGTTGGAAAGTGTTCTAATTTCATTATTTTACACATAGCTGTACAGTTTTCCCAGCACCACTTATTGAAGAGGCTGTCTTTTTTTTTTTAATTAATTAATTAATTTATTTATTTTTGGCTGTGTTGGGCCTTCGTTTCTGTGTGAGGGCTTTCTCTAGTTGCGGCAAATGGGGGCCATTCTTCATCGCGGTGCGCGGGCCTCTCACTATCGCGGCCTCTCTTGTTGCAGAACACAAGCTCCAGACACGCAGGCTCAGTAATTGTGGCTCACGGGCCTAGTTGCTCCGCGGCATGTGGGATCTTCCCGGACCAGGGCTCGAACCCGTGTCCCCTGCATTAGCAGGCAGATTCTCAACCACTGCGCCACCAGGGAAGCCCGAAGAGGCTGTCTTTTTTCCATTGTATAGTCTTGCCTCCTTTGTCACAGACTAACTGATCATAAGTCATTATTCTGAATTCTTTTTATGGCAGGTCGCCTATCTCCATTTCACTTAGTTGTTCTTCTGGGGTTTTATCTTGTTCCTACTTTTGGAACATATTCCTCTGCTGTTTCATTTTGTCTAACTTCCTGTGACTGTGGTTTCCATTCCACAGGCTGTAGGATTGCAGTTCTTCTTGCTTCTGCTGTCTGCCCTCTGGTGGATGAGGCTATCTAAGAGCCTTGTGCAGGCTTCCTGATGGGTGGGGCTGTGTTCCTGTCCTGTTGGTTGTTTGGCCTGTGGTGACCCAGCGCTGGAGCCTACAGGCTGTTGGGTGGGGCCAGGTCTTGGGGAGAAAATGGTGGCCTCCAGGAGGGCTCACGCCAGTGAGTACTTCCCAGAACTGCTGCTGCCAGTGTCTTTGTCCCCAAGGTAAACCACAGCTGCCTACCACCTCTGCAGGAGACCCTCTAATACTAGCAGGAAAGTCTGGTTCATTCTCTCATGAGGTCACTGCTGTTTTCTCTGGGTCCTGGGGTGCACAGGTGTGCCCTCTAAGAGTGGAGTTTCTGTTTCCCCCATCCTGTGGAATTCCTGTGATCAAACCCAGCTGGCCTTCAAAGCCAGATTCTCTGGGAATTCCTCCTCCTGTTGCCTTTCCTCCAGGCTGGGAAGCCTGACATGGGGCTGAGGACTTTCACTCCTGTGGGAGGGCCTCCATGGTATAATTGCTCTCCAGTCCATGGGTTGCCCATCCAGTGGGTATGCGATTTGGTCCTATTGCTCTTGAGCCCCTCCTACTGTCTTGTTGTGGCTTCTTCTTTGTCTTTGGCTGTAAGGTATCTTTTTCAGTAGGTTCCAGCACTTTTCTGTTTATGGTTGTTCAGCAGTTAGTTGTGATGTTGGTGTTTCCATAAGAAGGCATGAGCCCATGTCCTTCTACTCTGCCATCTTGAGCTCAGCAATAGCATTTTTGATCCACCTCCTAGAGCAATGAAAATGGAAACAAAAGTAAACAAATGGGACCTAATTAAATTTAAAAGCTTCTGCACAGCAAAGAAAACCATAAACAAACAAAAAAAAAAACAGCCTACAGAAAGGGAGAAAATATTTGCTAACGATGTTGTTGGGGACCCATGTTTTCCTTAAGAGAGGAGGTACTAGTTTGGAATGAGTGCAGGTGTTGGGATGGGATTGTAGCTATCAGTGTGAACTCCTGAGATATATATATATATCATATATATATGATATATATATATATCAATATATATATTCATATTTTAGCTCTATCCCTGAATTGGTTTAGAAGAAGGATATTCACTAGCCATCCACACACCCAGCATCCTGATCTCAGTTTCTAAGTACATTCCCCACTAAAAGGAATCAGGGCTGCTCCTTGCAGAAATGCCTGGTTCGGAGAAGGATCAGGAAGGTTCAAGGTGAGTCTGGGACATCTTTTGCCAGAAGTATGAGGACATGTCAGAAGGATCAAGAGATGTTTTAATAGAATTCTACTTGCCACTTTTTGGACAATCAGAGTATCAAAAAGAATAAGGTAGGTAATGGATTACAATGTAGTGAACAAAAGAAGAAGCCATGAATCCATTGCAATACTGATAATAAGGCAGAAGTGTATGAAAAGTACTTCTTTACAAAAGAATGCCAACTAATTAATGTAGAAATAATGAAAGAATTAGATATTTTTCATTTTTCAAACACCGGTATAATCATTTATTCAGGCAAAAATCATGAATGAATGGTAAAAAAAATTGAGTGAACATTCTTAGGCATAGAATACTTACAGGGACTCCCCGACACATTATCCCACAGATTATATATTAATTTCAAAGTGTAAAAGATTCTTTTACAATGTGGAGATCTAAGGAACACCATCATAACTAAGTAATTAATGTTAGTATTTCCAATAATGGGACAAATCGACATTCTATACTTCCTGACGTGAAGCAGTGAGAAGTATCCTTACAAAGTATCTTTGCCAAAAATGTTTAACATGAATTAAATCATAAAGAAATAATCAAATTGAAATTTGGGACACTATATAAGACAATTGGCCTGAAATGTTGAAGAAAAAAGAAACAAATGTCATGAAAGACGAACGAATGAATAAATGAATGAATGGTGAGGAGGAATTTCCTGTACTGAAGGAGGCTAAGGAGAAAGGAACACTACTGCAATGAGTGGTTCTTGATTAGATCTTGGAAAATAAAACTGATATAGGACACATTTTAGAATAATTGAGGACATTTGAATATAGATTTCAAATTTGATGGTGTTACTGTATCAGTGTGAATTTCCTTGTGAGTGACAGTCTCATGGTATTGACACAGGCTGGGACCTGGGACCCTTTGCTGCAGTGCTTGCACCTGGACACACCTCTCCTCAGGCAACAAAATACACAGAAACTATATGGGACTAAAGACAATGGTGTGCATGCACAGTTAGGACAAATCCTGGACAAAAGACACAAAGATACCAAAAAACCCAACTGCCGCTTTTGAAGAGCCTGGAGCAAAAGCGGGGTACTGCTCATGCCCCCTGCCCACAACACCACCAAAGCGGTGGGCACACCACCTAAGCCACCCCTCTGGCCCGACCCCTGGACACACTCCTACCCTCACCCCATACAAGGAACAAGCTCGCCCCCCCTCAGGGAGCGAGCAAGCAAGGGAAACTGTTGTTTGTTCTCGCTCCCCCCTGCTGCAGCCAGGGCCCCAGTAAAGCCTTGCCTGAATTTCTTGTCTGGTCTCTAGTCAATTTCTATTGATTGGGGAAGGCTGAGAACCCTGGTCGGTATCAGTATTGTTGTTGGGAAAATATTGTGCTTATGAAGTAAAATGCCTGTTTTTAGGTGACACATGGCAAGTACTCAGTGCTGAAGTACTAATACAAGTGGAGAACTGCAACTTATTCTCAGATATTTCCAGGAGGCTGAGGTGGAGGGGGGCAGGGGGAAGAAATACATAGGAAGAGAAAATGAAACAGCGAACTTGGCAAAATGTTAAAAGTTGGTGAATCTAAGTGAAGGGTATATGGGTATTCATTGTTCTCTGCTTTTAACATTTTTTTCTTGGTTTGACTTTTTTAAAATAAAAAAATCGAGGAAAAACAAATCACACTGAAAAAATAATGTTTTTTTTTTTCTGAGCCTGTTTCTATTTTGTTGAGCATCCCAAGACAATTTCACATCACTTACATTCAAGGAGTATGTAGCAACTTTTCCTTAGAGACTGCGTTCAGATTGGCCCCATCCCAAATTACAAGAGTGGAAATTTATATTCTCATGTTTCTGCTTCCTTTCCTCATTCCCTCACCTCTGCCTTCATAGACAGCAAGGCCCTCTTCAATCCCTAATGCCCAGTTCTAGTTAAGGAGGGAAGCTATGTGATAGAATTTCCCTAAAATGAAGAACCTTCATTTCTTGTCATGCCTCTGAAAAGGTTTTACATCTTCAAGGAGACTGTGGAAAAGATAACAAATGACTCTTAGATTGGGAACACATTTTTGAGCGGGTCCAGCACTTCTCACTGTGCCTTTAAACAAAACACCCATATTGGAAGACTTTTACGTTGATTTAAGTATCCTTGTCTCTTTGACTCATATTTCTTACCCCGTAGGGGCAGTTAAAGTTGATTAGATTAGTAGTTTGCACTTTAGAAAATCATGAGCTATTCCATGACAATATATGGTCTCTGGATGGTTGGTTTCCCTAACCTTATTTCTTTAGGGTTTTTCCTTAAAGTTACTCATCACTTCTCCAAATGGCAAAGTGTATGATATGAAGCCCATGTAACTCATGCCCAGGGCCAAATTCATGTGTGTGGGAGAAGTGAGCTCTCCTTTTGTAACTAGTGACCACTAGCCTCGCCAGTGACATGAACCAGCAGGTAGACTACCCTTCAACTGTTTTCCCTTTACCAATCTTCTGAGAATCAATTCTGATCATCTTCCTTGTGAGAAATCAGATAAAATGCAAAACATTGTTAAAATGCAAAACATCGTTAAAAACTTTGAGACAATGTTTTTATTCTACTGAATCTCAGAGTTTCCCTTTTTGTAAATATAGTAAGTTCTCTACACATGAACAAGTTCCGTTCCGAGAGCGCTTTCGTAAGTCCAACAAAGTTAGTCTAGGTACCCAACTAACACAGTCGGCTGTATAGTACTGTACTATAATAGGTTTATAATACTTTACATGCAAATAATACATAAAAAACAAACACAAAAAATAAAGCCTATTTAATCTTACAGTACAGTACCTTGAAAAGTACAGGAGTATAGTAAATCAGCTAGCATACAGGGGCACGTTTGCATCTTTGAAAGTTCGCAACATGAAGGTTCGTATGTAGGGGACTTACTGTAGCATACAGTCCCAAAGCATGGTGAGGGGTGGGGAGGAAGTCTCTTCTAGTCTCTCTTTTAATTTTTGTCTTTTTGTCCAGGACTGTGCCTAACTCAAAGTTGAATGTCCATCTGGGCTAGTGGAGCTGTGTTGTCACCAACAGGATCAAGGTTTTCTGGAGCCTGAAGTTTATACAATTTTTGTTTTATGATTCATTTTCAGAAAAGTAATAAAAAATTATGAATAGAAAATTAGGTACAAATATGCATGTTTATTTAGGATGGGAAAGAAGTCACATCTAAGTATAACTTTTAAGAGCTAACTAGTAAGGGGACACGGGTTCAAGCCCTGGTCCAGGAAGATCCCACATGCCGCGGAGCAATTAACCCTGTGCACCACGACTACTGAACCTGCGCTCTAGAGCCCGCAAGCCACAACTACTGAAGCCCACGTGCCACAACTACTGAAGCCTGTGCCTAGAGCCCGTGCTCCGCAACAAGAGAAGCCACCGCAATGAGAAGCCTGCGCACTGCAACAAAGAGTAGCTCCCCCTCGCCGCAACTAGAGAAAGCCCGTGCACAGCAACAAAGACCCAACACAGCCAAAAATAAATAAATAAATAAATAAATTTATATAAAAAAGAAATGGAAAATTAAAAAAAAAAAGAACTAACTAGTACCAACAATAGGAAAAATCCTGAAAATAATATTTTTATTAGTCAACTGCATAATGCATATTTTTATTCTTTGGCTGTAATCTTTTAATCATCTTTTCATGGAACATCATTTTGGAATATTTTCTACAAAGACAATAGAAAGTTGAATTCAGTCTTTCCTTAAGCACTGCTGATCTAAATTCATATAATTCAATTTCTCAAAAAAGTTCTGCTTCCACAACTTGTTATTGGTAATGTCCTTAAATTTTAAGATTGCTGTCAAGCTTGGAAACATCTCTACCAAGTTTCTCTTATGTATGACTTGTAAGATATTAGATCATTATTGAGTACACTTTGGATAGGAGAGAACTTGTGTTTTGACTGAGCGTTAATAAAAACCAACCCCTCACTCATAGTTTTATTGCATCTTATTATTGGAAGAATCTTCCTCAGACTAATTTGTGTTTCCAGATGTCTCAAACCTCATTTCTCCTTCACTACCCACCCAGTTCTGGACTAGGAGTTGTGGGCACCTTTGTGAATTGTTACAGGAAATGGTAGGAGCTTTTCTGGAAGCAAGTCCTCGGCAGGGTAGCTGGTGGTGACTGGGCATGGAGTTGGTTGTGAGCCACGGAAGTCTATCCCCTGAACAGGACACTTTCCACAGCGGCTCTAGGACCTCCTGCCAGGAGGGAGTGTATGATGCAGGGGACACTGAGGTAGAACATGACAATAGTCTTAACTGATTATAACACAAATAGCTTACATTTGCAAATTTTTCTAAATCATATCACCACGTGAACACATTACTAGGGGCTAGCCTTCATTATTTTCATGGTAAACCCATCTCTGGCTGTCATTGCAATACAAAACGGTCCTTTCCCAAGTCTTCAGTAAGATCTGCTGAGCAGCCAGGGATACAGGAACCATGCTTTGTGGCCCTCTCTAGCCACCCCACGCCATGCACAGTTCCGTAAGAGTAAGAGGAAAAGATGCTTTTGCTATTCTGTTACTGTATCTTTCCTTAAGTTGGCCCACTTGCAGAGGTAGGGATGAATGAAATGAGCAAGCTTTGGGGGGTACATAGTGGTTATAGGGCCTAACAGAACATTGTTCAGAAAATTTTAATTACAGAATCACTTGGGTGCTTTATAGTTGTACAGAAAAACGTTTCAAAGAACATTTTCAAAAATAATAAAATTTACTATCCAACATAAAATTAAGTAGAAGGGATTCATTATGATCTCAAAGAAAAATGGGAGAGATTAAATACGATGACAAAGGCAGAACTATGTTAGCACAACACTACGAAGTCCAAGAGAAATATTTGTAAAAAATAAGGGTAAATAACACTCTGTGCATTTCCCCTCCTCCTAGGACAGAAGTAATTTATGCAGAGTCAAAAATCTGATGGGATATTTTCTGTACGAAGGAGGTGGCAGGTGGCTGTCCGTTGGAGTGTGAAAAACAAGTAGAATCATTTGGATGCAACCTGAAAAAATTAATCAACTGACAAAAATACAAGTGGGGAACAATTTTCCCCTCCTCTTGGAAATTTTTCTGTGCAGAAATTTACAGAGGTATTGGAATTAAGGGGGACGATAAACTATGTATCTAAGATCATAATTGCCAACATAAAAAAAGATGAATCGTTCAGTAATATAGACAATGAAAAGTCTTATCTTTCACAATACATTCAATATAGTTTTCTTCTTTACCCATGCATTTACAAATTACCCAAGTCTCCTGAAGCACAGCACATGCAATATTGCAATATATTCTCATATTACAGCCCAAAGAAACTGACAAAGACCAGGATTTTACTTGAAATCAGTAGAGTCTGATAAGCCCTTTCTGATTTTTTTTTAAATGCAGGGAGCGTGTGTGTGTGAGTGTGTGTGTGTGTGTGTGTGTGTGTGTGTGTGTGTGAGAGAGAGAGAGAGAGAGCCCCATCAGACCCCATCCTCTCACTGCTGAAACTGCAAAAGATACCTGCACCCTTTTCTTCTTCTTTCCTCTTGTTACAGTGTACACGGTGTCCCTTCTCCGGTGAAAAGCAACCCTCTTTACTTGGGTTTGTAGCCCCATCTTACTCACATTCTCAAGGACTTCAAGGCTTATAGCCTCTTCCCTCAGCATCCCTGAAGCCACACTCTCCTGGAATGTAATCTAAAAATTGTTCTCTTTCTCCTCTCAATTCCTTTCCAGGGTTCCCTTCTCCCTTCGACCTGTCATTTTTGGGAGCCTTCGGGGCTTGGTCCAAGGTCTTATTCTATTTTTTTCAATCCCTGTATCTAGGAGATTTCATACATACTCGTAGCTTTACATCCCACCTATTTGCTGACAAATCCCAAATTTATATGCCCAGCATGGATTTATCTGAGCTTCAATTTATGTAAGAATCCAACTGCATGATTACTGCTTGTATGTTTCTCAGATATTCAAGGTTAGGTCCTATAAAGCCGAACTCTGGTCTCCTCTCCACCCCTCTCAACACGGACACAGAACACTCCATTTCCATCTCTCTGTGGCCTCCAAGCTCTCAGGAGCTAGAGAGAGGAACCTCAGCATCACCCTTGATTCCCCATCTGCCTACCATCAATGTTCGAGCCAGTGAGGCCTGTTTATTCTCCCTCTAAAACTGCATCAGGAATCAGGCCGCTTTCTCTTTGTTCCCAATGTAAGCACCTAGTCTACACCACTACATTTTCTCAGGTGGGTTCCCTGCTTCCACTTTTATCCTTTTATAACCAATTACCCTCCCAGCATCCAGAGTATAAAATAATGATGTCACGGTTATAAAAGTGATATAAAGGTACAAAGTATCCATGGAATACAGAAAGATACCAATAGCAATGTAAAAACTCTCCTCAAGTCCCACTATTTGGAAATATTAGATGAACATTATTGTAAATATCTCTTGATACATTTCTTTAGATAGGTTAAAAGACAGCAGAAATTATTTTATAAAAAGAGATATTGTTTAGTAGGATCATATATTTTTATTTTTGGGTGTTTAAAATACTAAATGATTAGTCATGATTTTTTTTGGATTATCTATTTTAAACATTGTCCACTGACTTCTGGCCACGGCAAATGAGGATTTAGCTCACTTACACTTTTCTCGCTCCCTCCTGACACAGTAATTTTTTCACTACTCTTAGTTTCTCTTTTAATCACGTTGGTACCTCCAATACTATATACTTTCCCTTTCTGTCTGTTCCATTAGTGATAGAGACTCTATCCTGACTCCTTATCCTGTGAGGTGGGGTCCTCCATCCCTCCCCCCTTCCAGACCCTGACTTTTGCAAGCTTTGTTTCTACTTTTATATTGGCAAGACTGAAAAAATTGCCTTCTGTTCTATAACTACAGTGAAGTTTCCCATGCTTTGCCTTTGTTTAGATTTTAAAAGTTGAAAACTTGACAAGTATTGCTTCGCATGATCATAACTATGTCAGTGGGGCTCGTTACAAGCAGTGATTACATGATAACATGTAATTTCTAATTTCCTTTCTTCTTTTTTCTTTATGCAGTCTTTAGGTTTGTGTTTCCAGTTTGAAGGCTACTGTCAAGTCCATGGAACATTCTCCCTTCCTTTTTTTTTTTTTAACCGCATCCCTATTTCTAGAGCCCCCTTGGGGACCGCATCCCTATTTCTAGAGCCCCCTTGGGGACCACTGATCATCTGAGGGCTTCCCCTCAATCCTGTCCCAGGTTAGAATCATTGTTTCCTGCATCTTTTCTCGTTCTTCCTGATTTTCCCATTTTCTGACCCAGCCTAAGGAACCTTGTGAAAAAGGATGCACGGGAGATCAATGTTTTGAGTTCTTAGATATTTGAAAATACTTTTACTCTGTCATCATACTCGATTAATAATTTGGGTAGCTCAGGACTTTTAAGTTCAACACTGGCTTTCATTGGAATTTTGTAGGCAGTGCTCCTTGCATGACTGTGGTCAGTGTTGCTATCTTTTCTCTCTGAAAACTCCTAGGATCTTTTCTTGAATCTAGTTCTCAAATCTCTCAATATTATATTTAGGAATGGATGTTTATCTCACTTGTGCTGGACGTTTCCTGGGTCCTGTCAATCTGAACACCTACATCTGTCCTCAGCTGTGGGGCGTTCCTGTCCATTACAGTTTTGATATTTTTCTTCTCCCTGGTCTCACTGTTTTCAATAGCCATATATTAATTTTCTAAGTGTTCTTTTTTGCCGTTTCACTGTTCCTTTTTCCTAGATTCTATTCTTCCTAAATGCATGCAAAATCTTCTCTTATATTTCTAGTATATTGATTAGAGTATTTTAAAAGTTCTTTTCCATTTCTTAAATTATGTTTGTTTCTCTGAGGTAGTTTATCACATTTATCTTGGTCTTATTCTTTAACCATTTTCCCTCACACGTCAGATAATTCGTTGTTGTTCATTGCTTTAGAATAATGGAAAACTGGACTGGAAATTATGTTTAAGTTGTTTCCTTAAAAGAGGAATGGGTGGTGATCTGGCATTCAAGCTGAGGAATTCATAAATGAGAGATAGAATAGGTTTTATCCAAAGTGTGGACATCTCACTTTGGGTTTCCCAGACTATTTAATTTTTTTGGAAAAGAATTGTCTTGTTTAGTTTTGATTTGTTTTGGGGGCTGAGAGTAGGGAGGAATATGAGGTAGCTATCTATCTTTACATAGTTGATTTACCATGTTGTGTTAATTTCTGCTGTGCAGCAAAGTGATTCAGTTTTACACACTCACACACACACATTTATTTTTTTCTTTTTCATATTCTTTTCCTTTATGGTTTATTACAGGATATCGAATATAGTTCCCTGTGCTATACAGTAGGACCTTGTTGTTTATCCATTCTATATATAATAGTTTGCATCTGCTCACCCCAAACTCCTAATCCACCCCTCCCCCAACCCCCTCCCCCTTGACAACCACAAGTCTGTTCTCTATGTCCGTGAGTCTGTTTCTGTTTTGTAGATAAGTTCATTTGTGTCATATTTAGATTCCACATGTAAGTGTTATCATATGGTATTTGTCTTTCTCTGTCTGACGTACTTCACTTAGTATGATAATCTCTAGGTCCATCTGTGTTGCTGAAACGGCATTATTTCATTCTTTTTGGGGGCTGAATAATATTCCATTGTATATATGTACCACATCTTTTTTTTTTTTTTTTTTCCTTTTTTTCAGTTTTTATTTTATGTTGGAGTATAGTTGATTTAACACAACTAATGTTATGTTAGTTTCAGGTGTACAGCGAAGTGATTTTGTTTTATATATATACACATATATATACATATATAACTAAATCTTTTAGTTATATATATATAACTCATTCTTTTAGTTATATATATATATAACTAAATCTTTTAGTTATATATATATATATATATAAAACTAAATCCTTTAGTTATATATATATAAATCTAAATCTTTTTCATATTCTTTTCCCATATAGGTTATTAGAGTATTGAGTAGAGTTCTCTGTGCTATACAGTAGGTCTTTGTTGATTATCTCTCTTATATATAGTAGTGTGTATATATTAATCCCAACCTCCTAATTTATCCTTCCTGCCCCCCACCTTTCCCCTTTGGTAACCATAAGTTTGTTTTCTTTTTTTTTTTATACTTTTTTTTTTTTTTTTTATTTTTTTTCACACACACACTCTGCATTTTATTTTTACAAGAGATAAATAGACTGACACCAAGCATTGTACATGGATGACCACAACAAAAGCAACAATGATTGCAATTACCAAACATGAAACACACTCATACTATGTCATAATATTGACATTCAGTCCAGTAATCCTCCACTGTAACAGCTCCTTTACTTTGCAGTGAAAATTGATTTGTATATTCTTTGCCTCTGGGTCCTTGTGTGTACCACATCTTCTTTATCCATTCCTCTGTCCACAGACATTTAAGTTGCTTCCATGTCCTGGCTATTGTAAATAGTGCTGCTAGGGACATTGGGGTGCACGTATCTTTTCAAATTATGGTTTTCTCCAGATATATGCCCAGGAATGAGAATCCACTTTAATCCAGTTTTGGAAGAGACAGTTGACCCACACAGGTGCTCAACCTGTCATCTTGAACCAGCACCAGAATATACATTCTGCTTTTAATGAAAAAATAATTAACTTCACTTTACTTGATATTAAGACACTGAAGTTAAACGTTTTAAAGTTTTATGACATATTATGCTTATGCTTTGTAACCATAAATCTCACCATTCTTTCCCCCTACATCTTCATTCCCAAGCTCCACATTTTGATTCTCCTCTTACTGGATGGATTTTATTTCAAGGAGTTTATTTTAAAAAATACTGTAACAGTATTCCCTGAGTTCTTTCATGCTAGAGCAGACATGTGTCTATTGCCTTTCTACCTGAAGAACCACTTGGCAGGTTACAGAACACGTGGGTCACACTTACTTGCTCCAGGATGCTGTGGAAATCAACATGGTGGAACACCTCTTACCATGGGTCTTTTGTCAGCTCTTGATTAGTTAGATTCTATCACCTAGTCCTTTTCTCCTCCTGCAGAAAGCTGGTGTATGCTGTAGCCCTTGTTTTATTTCCTATTTAGAATATCTGTTTGTGGTCTTTATACTTGAATGGAATCTTGGTTGGACACAGTATTTTTTATCACATTTTTTCCTTTAGAGTTTGGTAGGCGTTGCTCCCAATGCCTCCATTCTGGAGTCCTACTCTGGAGAAGACTGAGGCCAGTCTGTTTTTGTTCTCAATTATAAGAGACAATATTTGTGTCTGAATGTCTGATGGATTTTTTTCTCATCCTCAAAATTTAATAACAACAAGAATATGACTTAGAATTGATAGTGTTGAATGTGTTTGTCTTGGAATATGATATGAAGTTTTCAGTATTCCTGTTCCTGTATTTCAGGATTATTTTTCTATTTTCTATTGTTCTGATTCATCCATTGAGTTCTTCAGTTCACACACCCTTATCATCCTGTGTAATGTCATCTTTGTCACTCCTCCATAGCCATTATCTTCTATTTCCATTAATCTTTTTCCTTTGATTTTACTGTGCTTATCTCAAGCCTTTCCTCTGTGTATTTTCAGCCATATCCATTCAACTCCTTTCTGTATGTAATTTGTTTATTAGTTCTGTAATGGTGTTATTTGAATTTCAATTTCCTTATATTTTCAATTTCCATTTTTATTTCATTCTGTTGTTATAATCTTACATTTAAGCTCTTATTTATTCAATTCATGTTCTTCATAAGCTTTTCTATAGTATGAAACACTGGTGAGATGTTTTCCTGTGTTCTTTAGACTCTGGTTGCTATAGAATTTCTTTCATACTTATTTTTTGTTCTGGTTGCATAATTCCCATGTTGTTATTTCTCACCAAGATCATGTTCCCAATGAGTCCTATATCTAGACTTTGTTTTTGTTTTTCTGGGTGAATTCTCCTTAAGTACCTTCTCACACTGTCTGAATCTGAGAATCTTTCCTTACAAGATATAGTTTGAGAGCTGGTTATAGAATTCTACCCACTTCTCAGTGGCCTGAAGGTTTGGGAAATGGGTAGGGGTAGGGAGTGAGCTAAGCTGGGCCTGGGTACAGCCTAGTTGTTAAAATATTCTATGTTCTTAATAGCTTTTTCTACTTGAGCTATATGTTTCTTATTGAAGGGTTTGGCACTTCCAACGATAGTTCTGGATTTGTCAATTGTACTTTGTAATCCTGTCAGCTTGCTCTGTCTAATGTAATGTTATATTAGGTGCAAAATTGCTTTATTGTCTTGGGGATTATTGTCTATTTTTTGTAATGCATCTTACTATAAAAGCTAGTTAGTTTTTCAAAACCTAATGTTCAAATTTTCTTTTTGGCTTGCTGTTAAGTATGCCTTTTATAGCTGAATTTATATTATTGTTATTCTGTCTGATAATCTCTGTCTTTTAATAGGTGAATTTTATTTATTTATCAGTACATTCACTCTTTGGGCTATTTCTCCCACCTCCTTGTGTTTTCTGCTTACCATCCATTTTCTCTTTTCCCCCTGCTATCCTACCTTCTGTTGCATTGATAAAGGGTTTGGTATTTTTCTTTTTCTTCTTTTTTTCTCCCCTCCTCTTCTTCCTCCTGCTCCTCCTCCTCCTCCAAATCCTTTTATTTTGTCCTCCTTTGGATTCATCTAGTGGTCTGGAAGGTATCAAGATGACTTCTATTTCTATATTGGTTACCTGGGGTTTGCCTTTCCCCTCTTTTATGTATAGCAAATATACAGAAATGAGCATATTTATATGCATAAGTGTATGTTAATGAGTTTTCACAAAGTAAATACACTTGTGTAACAACGCAGATCAAGAAGTAGAACATTACCAGCACCAAAGGCCCCCCTCATGTTCCCTCCCAGTCTCTCCCCTCCCCTTCCTAAGGTTAATCACTGCTCTGTCTTCTTTACCATAGATTAGCTTTGCCTGTTTTGAACTTTATATAAATGGAACAGTAAGATATGAACTCTGTGTCCGACGCCTATTGCTCAATGCCATGTTGCTCGGCTTATCTATACTGTTGGATGTACCACCAACTCACCTCACTGTTGTGGAGCATCCCACTGTATGAACACACCACAGTTTAGGTATCCATCTTACAAGTGCTGGCTATTTACACTGTTTCCAGTGTTTGGGGATTATGAATAATGTTGTTTTGAATGTGCTTGTCTCTGTCTTTCATTCACATTTATGTTGGGTAAACCTGTAGGAGTGAATTACTGGAATTGCTGGGTTATAGGCTATGCATATGTTCAACTTTAGTAGCTACCACCAAAGAGTTTTCTGAAGTCGTTGTACCAATTTATAGCCCCATACATAGTGCATGAATATGTGCACAATCTTCAATCCCCTGATGAACAATAATGTTGAGTATTTCATATGCTTATTATCCATTTATCTAATCTCTTTCATGAGTTAGCTGTTCAGTGTTCAAATTTTTGCCCATTTTTCTATGGGCTATTTTATATTACTTCACAGGAACATTTTACATATTTTGGATAATAATCTTTTGTCAGATAAAGTACTGAAAGTATCTTCTCCAGTTTTTGGCTTTCTCTTTCACTCTTTTACTGGGGTCTTTTGATAAACAGAGTTTCTTAATTTTAATTATGTCTCATTTATTAACATTTAAAAATTATTTGCCTATCCTGAAGTCAAGGTATTCTCTGTTATCTTTCTGATGTTTTATTATTACCTTTCACATGGACATATATCTGCCTTCTGCTCTGGAACTGATTTTTGTGTGTTATGTGAAGTAGGATATCAAGATTATTTTTCCCATATAACCAATTGACCCAGCATCATTATTAAAAAAAAACAGTTCTTTTCTCATTTGTCTTATACTTTATCATCAAACAAATGGTCATATGTGTTTCTATTCTGTTGCATGTGTCTATTTGTCTATTCTTGTGCTCATACCACACTGTCTTATGTATTGTAGCTTTGCCAATACATCTTGATAACTCTCAGAGCAAGTTCTTTAATTCTTTATTCTTTAAAATTATCTTGGCTGGTCTTTGCCCTTTACATTTCCATGTATAGATAAATTAGATCCTATTTGTTAATTTCCATAAAACAGCTTAAAGTTTTCAACATACGAGCTATAAATTAATGGGTAAAATTAATTAATTATAAGTAAACTATAATTTTTTTCTAAAAATATCTGAAGTTATCTAGAATTATCCTCCTCTCAAACTGAAGAAACTAAGAATATCAATTATAGGTTAAATATCTATTTTCCAGAGTCTTGTTTTTGTTGCCTAGTTAAATGGGTATGATATTCTAAATTGACAGTTCCCCTCATTATGTTGAATATATTTCCCTATTGTTTTATGGCATCTACTGTTGTTTGTGAGAATCCTGCTTGGTTTAATGTTTAATTACCATTTTTGTTGGCAATCTCCCTTTTTCCTGGTAGCTGGTAAGAGTGTCTCTTAATCCTTGATGTCTTCCAGTTTCACTGTGATGAGTCTAGGTGTGAATATATTTTAATAGATCCTTCTTGGCTCTTATAGTTCACTTTCAATTTGAGGACACACGTCTTCATTCAATTTTGGAAAATTCACAACTCTTTTTTCTTCAAATATTACTTCTCTGTGATTCTCTCTATTTTTTTCATTCTGGCAGTCTTATTTGTCTTTCCGTCTGTCCTAGATATTTTTAACACTTGGGTGACCATATAATTTATAGTCTAAACTGGGACATATTTGGGAGTTAAAAGGAGTGCCACTAATAATGAAATCAGGACACAAATGTAAACTGGAACTCTCCCAGAAATGCTGGGGTGTATGATCTCTCTACCTAACATTCTCTCATAATTTATTCCCTATGCTGTGAACCTGGTGAAAACCACAGTAATATTTTCCAATTTATTATTTTCTCTGTTCCAAAATGTACTCCATCTTTTGAATGTTTTATTTCAATCAATAGATTTTTAATTTCTAGTTTATCTAGTCATTCTGCTTTTGATTTACTTGATTTGTTTCATTTTTGTTTTCTAAAAAAATTTATGTAATTTTTTTCATTTTTATCCTTAAGCATTCAAAGTATCCTTATTCTAAAATTTTGGCTAGACAGTTTCCTAAAATTTCACCTGTAATGAAATTATGTTGCAATTGTTGATTTTTGGCTGGATCACTTTCACAGCATTAGAATTCTCCATGCATTTTGAAATTTTGTTTTGCAGCCTCATTTTGAATGAAAGATTTCCCCTTCTTTCTTTTTCTTCACACTTCTCTGTCTAGTGGATTTGCAGCTTCATTCTCTCAACTTCCTGAACCCAGACATTTTATGGTATTGCAGAGCACCTGCTCACTGTCTGAGCAGAGATATGACATCAGGTCCCAGGCGAGGGGCATTTGGTGCAGCTCCTCAGGTGCAAGGTGTGGTTTGTCCTGTTGCTTGTGAAGCATCTACAATGTCATGGCCCCAGAAGTAGGTAGTTGCGGATTTTCAACCTCCTTTCACCAGAAGGAGCCCCACCTAGCCCCAGTTTACAAGCTGGCCGCAGTCCTCCGATTTCCATGGGACACCCTCAGTTTTCCTTCTCTTGAATTCCAGCTGCCTCTGCCGTCTTCAGGACTCGAGCCCAGCATGGCTGCAGCCTCAGTTCTGCTCAGCTCTGCGTTTCTCCTCTGTTCCTGGTGCACAGGGATGCTTAATAGGCTTTGAACCCAGACATGTGTTTTGGGTTTTTCCTTTTATATTTTTATATTTTTGCTATGTATTGGATCAGGGGAGGCATATTAAAGCATGAACTAACTGTTCTATGTTGACCAGAGTACATAAAATTTATAAGTGAATAAGTAAATTGTATTTTTTCTTAAGCTAAAACAGGTGATTGTAAAATATCCGGATTTACCAAGTTTTGTAGGACATTCAGAGACAGATTTTTTTTTTGTACAAGTCCCTGAAACATTTTTTAAAATGTACAGTAGTGGTGGTACTAATGAGAAGAACAGATACTTTTGTCCATACGGTCATTTAAAATATTTTTTGCCTATCTGCAATTATTTATTTTTCCTAAATTACATCATATAGAAATCTTTTCCTGAGCTGAAGCACTTTTTGTTGTTATGTGATATTGTGACTTGGCTATTTTGAAATTAGACATATTTCACTCAGTTAAAAAAGACAAAAGATTAAATTTTCCACACAAAATAATTTTGTAACGTGCAAAAAAACCAAACACAACCTCCCTCCGCCCCCCAAAAAAAGAAAGAAAAAAAGAAAGTGAGGAAGAAAGAAAGAAGAAAGAGTACATTAACTGCAGTGCTTTGAATAGTGCCTGGCTCTTAGCAAACATTTGTGGCCAAAATATCTGGATAAGTGTCTGAACCTCACCCATTGCTGGTTGGCACCACTGGAGCAGAGGGAAAGGGTCAGGGAGCATGCTGGGGGTGGGACGGGGTAAGGACAGAACAGCCTTGGGGCTCAGACATAGGATAATGGATCAGGTGAGAGTGAGGAGTGAAGTGAAGGATAGAGTTAGTGTAATTGTCAGGGTGTTTATTGTTTTATAACCTGGTTGTAAAATACAGTGATTTTTTTTGATTTTGACATTTTTATGTGGTGGTGAGTTTCCTGAGTCACATTAAAACCATTATGTCAACTCAGCCATGTCTAAACATCCTGCTTCCCATTTTGAGCCTACTTTACTGAGCTCTGCTCGTCACTCAGAGGTGAGGAGAGACAGGCCACAGCGTGAGGTTATATGTGGACATCCTGCATGGTGTACAAGGAACTGGCTTGGAGGAAAGAGTGCATGAGTCATCCCCATGAGTGTGGTCTCTGGACTGTGCGTCCTAAAGAGAAGGTCCATTCAGGGCTGTCTTGGATTGGGTCATTAGCAGTTTCCGGCAATTCAGCTTTACCAATCCTTCTCCCACCCAAGCCCCTAGAGGAGAAACAAGGAAATAAGGCTGGATCTTAGGGAATCAACCAGACAGAATGACTATGGCCGAGTCACTGCAGCCCAGCCTACGCTCTGTTCCCATCTCAGCCCCTGTGCGTGAGAGCAGGGGTGCCACCCTTTCTAAACTGGCCTGTGGGAAACAAGGACCTTTCTTTGGATTGCTTATTCTTAAGACTCACTCCCAAGAGCTGCTCACTCAATACTGACTCAATTGCCTTATCATATTAAAAAAACCAAAATTTAACAATAGGGGGTGTGACAATATCTTGATCAGCAGGTTCACTCAGCAGTACAAAGTTTCCTCTGAATTCTGAATTGTAGGCTCCAAGCCACAGCTTACTCTGTAGCTGAACAGAAATGCATTCCCTTTCATTCCTCTTCACAGGTTACACTGCTCTCAGTTTATCATTAGCCAAAGACTGTTGCTAGCAAACAGAACTTTGAGAAATACCCTGAATAGGTGGAAAAACCAGTTCTAGGAGGTTCGAATGCCCGGTTTCTAGGGGCTAGAAATCTTATGTAACGCTGTGCATAAGCTGGGCCAAGACTAACCAGTCAGAATTAAATACTGAATAAGAAAGACAGGGAGGGAGGGAGGTATGCCACAAACCCTCATTTCCATGGGCTTTGTTGCTGTACCATTAACATTGAAAAGGGTCACAGTTGCTTCTTTAATTTCCATGTCATTGAACAGGATTAGCTAGGGTTTACTAGCCATGGTTTACTCTTCCCCCTGATGCATATATTATCTCAACAGGGAGGAGGAGAACTTATGTTAAAGCCCCTTGCTCATGGAATTTTCCTTACACTGTCTTATTTTATCTCGTATCAATTTTATCTCCCTTTTACATATACAGAAATCATGGATGGGAGGTAACTAACTTGGCCGAGGTCATCACATTCAAGTGTGAGCTAGGGCTGAAACTCTGGAAGGCCATAGAGCATAACGGGTAAGACAGGGGTCGGGGGAACACAGCTTTCACTTTAGTCACTTAATTCTGTGTGACTTTTGTCGAGTTGCTTCACCTTGTGCCTCAATTAACTCAGTTTTAAATTGGGAATAATTCTCATACCTCCTCCTAAGGTTGTTATGAGTTATTTAAACAACACATTCACAGCATAGTTGGACACATAGGCATTTCATGTCATTGGTGAGAGTATAAGTGAATGTTCCCTCTTTGGAAGGCAATTTGGCAATTGCTTAAATGTGAAGTCTGATATACCAATATTATTATAATTGTTAGAATTAGTGATAGAATTGAGAAATGTATGGAAAAATTAAAAATTCTGAATTTCAAAATCTAAAATGCATATCTATTTTGACCCAGCTGTTTTGATTTAGGAATTTATCTTCAAGATACACTCACACATGTGCACAAGAGTATTTACACAGGATGTTCATTTCATCGTTGTTAATAATAGCAAAGATTGGGAACACAAATATCGATGGGGGAACAGGTTAAATAAATTAAGATAAAATGCACTCTATGACCTCCAAGATACATGCTGATTGGAAGAGAAGGTGGCATAGGATATTATTTGTACAGTTCTGCCATTTGGATTTAAATGTGTGTGTAAATATAATACAAATATTGGTATTTGTGTGTGCCTTAAGTATATCTTGAATTATACATAAAAAACCATTCACCATTGGTAGCCTTTGGAGAAGGAGGTTGGAGACTTTGGGACTGGGATTGGCAGAAGAATTACTTAACACTGTACATTGGTTTTCACTTAATTTTTTATGCAAAAAAATTCTTTGCAATAAGAAGGAACCAATTAAAATGCTACCATATTGCATTACGAACTAATGAGAACTGTTGGCTCCTCGTATGTGTGGGGGGGTGAGATGACCCCTCAATATGGGGCGACAGGACCCTTTGTGCAGTCTGGGGGCTTGTGAGAATTAGGCTGCTCGGTGCAGGGCAGCTTGGAGTCCCTTCTGAGACCCAGAGAATCCCTTGGAGTGTGAGAGGGGGACCTGGACTCACTCCACTTTTGTCTGCAGCATAATCAGGCTTTAGAACAAGGATCTGGAGCACATTTCTGGATTTCTTTCCTATCTTATGACTCTCCTCTCTAAATCCTACTGTTTCTTCAGCCCCATCTTTGTGTGAGTCAGCTCTGGCTGCCATAACAAAGTATCACAGACTGGGCCGCTTAAACCACAGGAATGCGTTTCTCACAGTCCTGGAGGCTGGGAAGTCGAGGATCAAGGTGCCAGGTGCTGGCTGACTCCATTCCCTCATTCCGTGGTGAGGGCCCTTCTCCTGGTTTGCGCATGGCTACCTTCTCACTGTGTCCTGACTCTCATGACCTCATCTACACCTAATTACCTACCAAAAGGCACATATCCAAATATCGTCACCTTGGGGGTTCGGGCTTCAAATATGAAATGGGGTGGGAGATACAATTCAGTACATAGCACGTCTCTAAACTTCACTTGAGCTAAAACATTGGTTAAGCTTATTAATTTTTATAATAGGATATTAACCTAATCACCAGCTCATTGAAATCTCCTTAATTAGCCGTACAGAATGTCTGCACTGCAGGTCAACTGTCTAGAGTGCATAGTCGTAAACACCCTGCTTAGATGATGCACACTGAAAGTCTGGGAGAGAGGCAGTGGGGAAAGACTGTCTTGGGTTACGCATCATTCACTGCTCCGTGTACCCCAAAGTCTCCTTCTCATGTCATTTCTGCAGAAAGCTCTTCCCTGATACTAGAGTGAAACAAGAGGACACCCCTCCACCCCTTTAACTCTTGACAGCGGTGTTCATTTTCTTGTTAGCATCTCTCACAGTTCGTAATTATTTTATTTTTATATCTTTTTAACTTTATTTCCTGACTCCCCCGCCAAAATGTAAGCTTCTTGAAGGCAGGGACTATGGCTATTTTGTTCACAGATGTGTCCCAGGACCCAGCGTTAAGTATGAACCAATGTCCTTGGATCAACCATATCGCAAGAAGGCTACCCATTTGGACCATGCCATTTTTGTCACTGCTTCTGTAGAACTGTCTCTCAGTTGCTGGCCATGCGTTTTTATCTTAGGCTGCTCTCAAAACTAGTCAGGCAAATTTATCTATTTGGTGTGAAGCCAATACTGAGGTTATTATTGATTATATCTTATTCTATTGTCACCCAGGAGCCATGTCTCTAACCATTTTTAATTTTATCCCCCAAATATTTGAAGGCGATTATTTCAGATGACAGTAGTTAATTAAGATTTTGTAATGTATACAGTATCCCTCTTCATCATGGCTGGGAGGAAGCTCCAGGTTTTCTGCTCAAACGCGGCCACTCTGTTGACCCTAATGGTTGGCATATGCTTCTCCCTTCCTCTTTTGGTTGTTTTATGAATCTTATTGTAAATATCTCCTCCTTCTCTTTTTGGATAATTCATCTCAAATACCTTCTGCATGAAATAAAATGTAAGTACATTAAATGGATGTAGACAAATCCTTTTTTTTTTTTTCTATTTGTGTTATTATTTTTCCATTCTACTAGGTCTTTACGGCTCAGATTTGAGTCCATGACAGTTTGGTTTGGGGATCCATGCTATCACCATCTGGTCTCTCTGTCCTTAATATTTTCCCTCCCACCAAAACGCTGTCGCCAAAGACGTCTTTCTTTCCTGTGGTACCGCTGCTGCTGCCGCCTCCTGCATCACGCGCTGCCCCGCGGGACCTTGCGATGCGCCATGAGCAAGGGCTCCTCCAGTTGCTGCCCAGCTCTGCTGTCTCTTCTTTGTCCTGTTTATAGCATCCTCTTCAACTTCTTTATTTTAAAACACCTCCAATATTCCTGTAACAAAAACTACTCCCAATATAAAATCCCATGTTATTTGTTTCCCCTTTAATAATCCTTGAAATCCATTTACTTATAAAAATCCTCTTAAGCCTCAGAAATAATACTCATCTAGCACTACACAAATGTTCTGAATTTATAGATCATCATTGTATGCTTTATTTTATTAATTGTATTGGTGAAGAGTGGTATGTAACTGTAAATAAAGCATTAGAAGTAGTCCCTTAAACCCCTCCACCCCAACCAAAAATATGGTTAAGTAATTATATACGTGTGTATTTCCCCCAAAGTCCTTTCAGGATGATGTAATGTAATAAATTTAGAAGAAGACAAAATCGGGATGGTGAGAGGCAATTAGAAAACTGAAAAACATAATGTCAATTTGGCAGGTGATGAACTACTTTTCTGGTGAGTAGAGGATGATAAGTGAATAATCAAGTCTGAGAAGAACTAAGTCTGAATCTTCAGCATTAAGTTTCCTCAAATGTGCAGATATTAAAGTGAATTATAATTAGGCACAGTGTTCCAAACTTATTACTTAGTACAGAACATAGCAGGTACTAAATTGAATTGAAGAATGAAACTAAAGGAGATATTATAGGAAAATAAAGTGGAGTCGTAAAATTAAAGACCCTGTTTTTCATATAAATTGTTTGACTTAGGAGTGTGGGAGAAAATTGTGAAGTCTCTTTACTTTAAGGGATGGTTGTATTCACTGACATGCTTCAACCTGGTAATAAATCAGCTTGGGAACCTTTTACATAAAGAGATGTCACTATAAATTAGCTTTTATGTTTTATCTTAAAAGTAGTATCATCATAAAATATTTAGTCAAGGCACTAAAACTGTCAAAGTAGCTGGATAATTTGAGACCTGGTGTTTAAAAAAATCTAATTCTTTCATGTTGGGATTTTTCCTTGTATATAAACTTTGATATGTGAGTTTACCCGAACTTGCCACAGTAAGAATCAATAATTTGTTCACAGATTATAACTATCACAAATGTTTGGCAATCAGATGCTAATTAAACACTTTGGTTAAAAACTCACAACAGCAGACTAAATTTAAAGAAAATAACACCCCAAAGTGCTCTGTTCTACTTTGTTCTGCCCCGAAAAAGAAAATATTCTCACCATGCAGCTGTTCTGTTTTGGGTCTTTTTTTTAGTTTTTTTAGGTTATCTGTCCATATATTTCTCAATTATATCACATATCATATAATTTTAACAACTAATAATGACAGACTTCACATACAGGACTGAGTTAATCTTTGCCACATCCTTATAAGCAGGGAGAGTAGTACACAGGTAAAGAAAGTGAAGCCTCAGTGGGTCCCTGGGTGCCCTGTGGCCTGGCCTTATGCTTCACAGGAGGGCACCAGCTCATGACTCGGCTGTTTACCAGGGTTATGGTCTTGCTCGCCTCTTCCTAGTGGCGGGTCCTGGTTCTCACTGTCACTGACTCTGCCCTACAGGCTGCACCAGTTAACCCACCTGAGGCGAGCCTGTTGCCCACCTCAGGCTCTTCTTGCCTTGTCGATTGCTTTAGCCACGCATTTCTGACTGTGACCTTTCACTCTGCTGTTTGCTCTTTGCCTCCATGTAACCACAGAGGCCATAAGAGCCATTCCTGCCAGCTGCCCTGGTCCCTCGAGCTTCTTTGAGCCAGGCCAGATCTGTCCAGCTTCCTGCCACAAGAGGGAGATCAGACACCCAGCTGGGGAGCGATGAAGTCTAAATAATAACTCAAGTAAAAGCACTTTTAGAAAATGCCATTAAATTGTTGAAAATGACAACCATCACCAATTCTTGACTATTATAAGTCACCACCAGGATGGCTAAATTGATTTAAAAAAACCTATTATTATGAATGCAGATCTGTGAATTCCTCTTACTTTTTAAAACCAAAGTCATAAATTCCCCAGGTAGAGACTTCAAGCAACATCTGTTGTCTTAATTAGGAAAGAAATGCTTCAAGGATGAATTCTTTCCCTAAACTTGGTTGTGTTTCCAACAGATAACACATCTGAAACCATAGGTAGGGAGCAGGTGTGTGATGGTCTGCATGTTGGCTTGCATTTGGCAAAACTCTGACTACAGAGTGAAACCATTAGAGATGCTGTCAGTGAGATTGATGATGTTACACATTTTGAAACTGTCCTTGACAAATTGTATAAAATGCACAATTCTTCTCCAAAGATGTATCATGAATTGTAGCAAAATGTAATACCCTTTTTCAGGGGCAAGGGTTTTATCAGTCAGTGAGGAACATTCAGGTCGAGTCAAGGCAGGTTCTGAAATAATTCTACTAAAATATGTCATTGTAAACAGAGTCAGGTGAAAAGAGAAGCATGAATGAACTGAGGGGCTGCTGAAATCACACTTGGGCTCTCCTGGTGTGTTGGAGGGGGTAGGTGCCCAGGGCTATGGGAAGATCATGGATAACAACCTGAATCCAGACAGCGGGTCCAGTGTGTTGACCCGAGCTTCCTAACCAGGAGTGCAGTTGTATACGAAGAAACGGAGGAACATGTTCCTAGGTGGAGGGTCAAGTTCTTTACCCTCCCCCCCATTCCCAGTGACTGATGATTTAAAATACTATTTTATATTAAAACAGAAACAGATATATGATAAAGTATAGTTTTAAATTTCCATAGATTTTTTAAAAATGAAGAATAAGAATGCAAAGAAATCTTATGTTTGCATTGATGTGGCCACCCCTCTGACGGATGGTATACATCGGCCTGCCTTGACTTACACATTCTTCCAGGGACTTGCTGGGAGAGAACGAACAGACATCAAGGAAGTGTGCATCCAAGTCAGAACGGGCAGCCTGGAGCGACTCCAGACGCCAAGGCTGAAATCCACGAGATGTGGATAAATACGCTACTTCCCTTCCTCATTCCCTCCCCACCTCCTTTCTTTCCCTAGAACTGGAGCAGAAAATCACTGAGTTTCAGAAGGGTTCAGAGGATTTTTCAGGACAATTAAGTCCAATCTTCTTATTACATAAACATTCACAAGAGTTTAAGAAGTGGTTTTTTGAGCATCTTCTGGACACTTTCAGTGATAGGAAACTCATTACTTGTAAGAAAGCTCTTTCTCCCTTCCAAGAATATGAATTGTTCAGGAAATAAGGGCTTGGTGTGAACACTGGTTTCTAAGGTCAGACAGTAAGAAGGAAAGTTGGACTTAGAAACCTATCCTGGTTTTGAATTCAGTGCTCTTTTCACGAACCTTTAGTAGAAATACTTGATTACAAATTGGTCTAAAGGAAACTGGCTTGGCAGAGCCTGGAAGGGAAGTCCTAATTCAAGCTGGGGAGAGAAAACAAATGACATCTCAGGAAGTTGTGAAATCTAACTCAGTACAGAAATATGCAAAGCTACTGACCACATCCTAAGACTGCGACACAAACTTCTTACTCCACATTTGGGTCACAAGGCTTGTTTACTGAGGAATATTTCCTCTATTTTTCCTCATCCTCCTCTCCTGGCTTCCACAGTTTGCAAGTGGCCCAGAAACACACCATTACCTTAGGGAAAAAAATTTAAAAAGCTATTGTCCTGTTTTTGAAACAACAAAATTACACAATCTACAATAAATCACAAGTGATCTTAGAATTCTAGAAAAAATCACAGTGATTCTATAATTACCCTGCATTCTAGAGAGTCAAATTGCAAGTCACTTTCCAAAAATCTTAGGACATTATTTCGAAGTGATAAAAAAACACTTCACGTGTAGTTAAGCCATTGATTCTTCTCTTTTACCTAAGTGCAGGACTTCTGTAAAGATTTTATTTGTATTTTGTACTTTCTGCTCACAATATCCACCACTTTAGGATATTATTACCATGCCCCTTTAATGCCATATTAATTGAAAATCTATGAAAGGGATATGATGTGTATGAAAGCCAATCGTATTTGGGGATCCACAGCCTGACATTCCTCTCCTGTTCACCAGCCCCTAAAGTGAAGGCTCATAGTGGATGTGCCCTGTCACTTATGTGCATGGAGGTCTGGGTCAGAACTCTTCTCATCCCATTCATACAACAGCAGAAGAAACTCTAGTGAGTAGACATCCAAGGATGAGGAGGCATGTGAGAAATACCAGCAGCATTAAAAAGAATAAGCAAGGCGAATATGCAGAAAAACTGACATGAGGAGCTACAGATAATAATAACTAGAAATATACACTTGGAATCAACTATTCTAAGTTTACGTATAAGTCCAATCATTATACAGCTTATGAGGTAGGCACTGTATTGCCCCGATTTTGTTGTATTTTATTTTTAAATTTTATTTTTATTTATTTTTATCGAGCTGTAGTTGACGCACTATATTATGTTAGTTTCAGGTGCACTACATAATGATTCGATATTTGCATACATTATGAAATTAACAGCATGATAAGCCTAACAGTCACCTGTCCCCATATAAAGTTATTACAATATTACTGACCATATTCCTTATTCTGTATATTACATCCCCCTTATTTGTCATGTAACTGGAGGTTTGTACCTCTTAATCCCCTTCACCTATTTCTCCCTCCCCCAAGTTCCTCCCCTCTGGCAACCACCTGTTTGTTCTCTGTCTCTATGACTGTTTTCATTTTGTTTTGTTTGTATGTTTTTAGGTTTCACATATAAGTGAAATAAAACAGTATTTGTCTTTTTCTGTTTGAAATATTTCACTTAGCATAATAGACTCTAGGTCCATATGTTGTCACAAATGGCAGGAATTTTTTTTTTTTTTTTTGGCTATATATACCACATCTTTATCCATTTGTCTATTAGTGAACACCTAGGTTGCTTCCATATCTTGGCTACTGTAAACAGTGCTGCTATGAATACTGGAGTGTATATATCTTTTCAGATTAGTGTTTTGTTTTCTTTCCATAAATATCCAGAAGTGAAATTGATGAATCATATGGCAGTTGTATTTTTAATACTTAGAGGAGACTCCATACTGTTTTTCATATCAGCTGCACCAATTAACAATCCCAATAGTGCATGAGGGTTCTCTTTCATTCTTGCCAATGCTTATTATTTGTGGTCTTTTTGATGATAGCCATTCTGGCAGGTGTGAGCTGATATCTCATTGTGGTTTTGATTTGCATTTCGTTAATGATTAGTGATGATGAGCATCTATTTATATGTCTGTTCACCATCTATATGTCTCCTTTGGAAAAAAGTCTATTCAGGTCCTCTGCCCATTTTGTTGTTGTTTTTCTTGATGGGTTGTTTGGGGTTTTTTTTTGATGTTGAATTGTATGAGTTCTTTGTATATTTTGTATACTAACCCCTTACTGGATATATCATTTACAAATATCTTCTCCCATTCACAGGCTGCTTTTTTGTTTTGATAGTTTTCTTTGCTGTACAAAAGCTTTTAGATTTAATGTAGTACCATCTGTTAATTTTTGCTTTTGTTTCCCCTGCCTGAAGAGACATATCCAAAAAATATACTGCTAAGGCTGATGTCAAAGAGCATACTGCCTATATTTTCTTCTAGGAGTTTTATGGTTTCAGGTCTTACATTTAAAATCTTTAATCCATTTTGAGTTTATATTTGTATATGGTGTGAGAAAGTAGTGTAGTTTAATTCTTTTGCATATAGCTGTCCAGTTTTCCCAACACCACTTATTGAAGAGACTGTCTGTTCTCCACTGTATATTCTTGCCTCCTTTGTCATAGATTAATTGCCCATATCAGCATGAGTTTATTTCTGGGATCTCTATTCTGTTCCATTGACCTATGTGTCTGTTTTTGTGCCAGTACCATTCATTTTTGATTACTGTAGCTTTGTAGTATAGTTTGAAATTAGGGAGTATGATACCTCCAGCTCTGTCCTTTCTTAAGATTGTTTTGCCTATTTGGAGTCTTTTGTGTTTCTATACAAATTTTAGAATTATTTGTTCTAGTTCTATGAAAAATGCCATTGGTACTTTGATAGGGATTGCATTGAATGTAGATTGCCTTGGGTAGTATGGTCATTTTAACAATATTAATTCTCCCAGTCCATGAACACGGTATATCTTTCCATTTATTTGTGCTGTCTTCAATTTCTTTCATCAGAGTCTCACAGTTTTCCAAGTACAAGTCTTTTACTGCTTTGGTTAGGTATATTCCCAGGTATTTTATTCTTTCTGATACAATTTTAAGTGGGAATTTTAAAAATTTCTCTTTCTGATTCATTGTTACTGTAAAGAATTGCAACAGATTTAAGTATATTAATTTTGTATAAAGCAACTTTACTGAATTGATTTATTAATAGTTCTAATAGTTTTTTGGTGGCATTTTAGGAATGTTCTATATATAATATCATGTCACTCTGCAAACAGTGACAGTTTTATTTCTTCCTTTTCAATTTGGATTCCTTTTCTTTTTCTTGACTAATTTCTGTGGCTAGGACTTCCAATACTGTGTTGAATAAAAGTGGTGAAAGTAGGCATCTTTCTCTTGTTCCTGATCTTAGAGGAAATGCTTTCAGCTTTTCGCCACTGAGTATGATGTTGGCTGTAGGTTTGTTATTAAACATAAATGGATGTTGAATTTTGTGAAAAGCTTTTTCTGCATCTATTGAGATGATCATATGATTTTTATTCTTCAATTTGTTAATGTGATGTATCTCATTGACTTGTGGATATGAAAAATCCTTGCATCCCTGAGATAAATTTCACTTGATCATGGAGTATGATCCTTTTAATGTATTATTGAAATTAGCTTGCTAATATTTTGTTGAGAATTTTTGCATCTATGTTCATCAGGGATATTGACCTATAATTTTCTTTTTTTGTGGTGTCTTTGTCTGGTTTTGGTACCAGGGTAATGCTGGCCTTGTAGGATGAGTTTGAAAGTGTTCCTTTCACTTTAATAATTTGGAATACTTTAAATGTTTGGTAGAATTTACCTGTGAAGCTATCTGGTCCTGGACTTTTGTTTGTTGGAAGTTTTTTTTTGTTTTTTGTTTTTCATTACTGATTCAATTTCATTACTAGAAATCGGTCTGCTCATATTTTCTAATTGTTCCTGATTCAGTCTTAGGAGTTTGTACACTTCTAGGAATTTGTCCATTTCTTCTAGAGTGTCCATTTTACTGGTATACCATTTTTTATGGTAATCCCTTATAATCCTTTGTATTTCTGTGGTGTCAGTTGTAATGCCTTCTCTTTCATTTCTGAATTTATTTATTTGAGCCCTCTCATTTCTTTTCTTCATGAACCTGGCTAAAGTTTTATCAATGATCAATACTTTATCTTTTCAAAGAATCAGCTCATACTTTCATTTTTTCTATTGTCTTTTTAGTCTCTTTCATTTATTTCTGCTCTAATCTTTATTATTTCTTTCCTTCTACTAACTTTGGGTTTTATTTTTCTAGTTCCTTCAAATGTAAGGTTGGGTTGTTTATTTGAGATTTTTCTTGTTTCCTGAGGTAGGTTTTTATCACTGTAAACTTCTTAGAACTCCTTTTACTCTGTCCCAGATTTTGGATCATTGTGTTTTCATTTTCATTTGTCTCCAGGTATTTAAAAAAATTTCCTCAGTGACCCATTTTAGTAGCATATTGTTTAGCCTCCACGTTTGTGTTCTTTGCAGTTTTTTTCTTGTAGTTGATTTCTAGTCTCTTAGAGTTGTGGTTGGAAAAGATGCCTATATAATTTCAATTTTCTTAAATTTACTGAAGCTTGTTTTGTGGCCTAGCATGTGATTTATCCTGGAGAATGTTCCATGTGCACTTTAAAAGAATGTATTATTCTGTTTTGGGGTGAAATGTTCTATATATATTAATTCAATGTGGTCTAATGTGTCATTTAAGGCCAGTGTTTCCTTTTTGATTTTCCAGATGATCTGTCCATTGATGTAAATAGAGTGTTAAAGCCTCCTAATATTTTGTTACTGTCAATTTCTCCCTTCACGTCTGTTAATATTTGCTTTATCTACATAGGTGATCCAATGTTGGGTGCATACATATTTACAATTGTTATGTTTTGTTGGATTGATCCCTTTATCATTATGTAATATTCTTCTTTGTCTCTTATTACAGTCTTTGTTTTAAAGTTTAACTTATCAAATATAAGTGTTGCTATTCCAGCTTTCTTCTCATTTCCATTTGCCTGGAATACCTTTTCCCATCCCCACATTTTCAGTCTGTGTATGCCTTTAGATGTGAAGTGAGTCTCTTATAGGCAGCATATATATGGGTCTTGTTTTTGTATCCATTCAGCCACTGTATGTCTTTTGATCAGAGCATTTAGCCCATTTGTATTTAAAGTAATCACTGATAGGTATGTACTTATTGCCAAAATGTTAATTGTTTTTGGTTGTTTGGGTAGTGTTTTGTTCCTTCTTTTGCTCTTTCCTCCTGACTTGATGAGTATCTTTAGTGTTATGTTTGGAGTCCTTTCTCTTTGTTTTGTTTGTATTGATTATAGGTTTTTGATTTGTGATTACCATGAGTTTCATATACAATAAGCCCCCTACATACGAATGATTTCTGCTCTAAGACCACATTCGTAAGTCCAATTTGTTCATAAGTCCAAAAAGGTTAGCCTAGGTACCCAACTAACACAATCTGCTATGTAGTACTGTACTGTAATAGATTTATAATACTTTTCACACAAATAATACATAAAAAACAAACACAAAAAATAAAGAAAACATTTTTAATCTTAGAGTACCTTGAAAACTACAGTAGTACAGCACAACAGCTGGCATACAGGGGCTGGCATCAAGTGAACAGGCAAGAAGAGTTACTGACTGGAGGAGGGAGAGGAGGTGGGAGATGGTAGAGCTGAAGGATCGTCAGCAATAGCAGATGGAGGGCAAGCTGCACTTTCACTCATGACTGATGTTCAGTACCAGTGACATCTCTGCTGCTTTTACACTTGCTTCCAGACATCCTGGGCTTGAAATAAAGATACTGTACTACTGTACTCTGTACAGTACTATAAAGTACACAAAAGCACAACCACTTGTACAGGATGCACACACGTGACAACGTACACCAGACATGTCAACTAGCTTATGTGATTGGATTTGTGAACACAGGTTTGCATCTTTGAAAGTTCGCAACTCATATGTAGGGGACTTACTGTATAAATATGAATGATTATTTTCAATTGATGAGCTCTTAACTTCAAACACATTCTAACAACCCTGCACGTTTACTCCCTGCCCCCTCCAGCCATGTTTAATGTATTTTATATCATATTTTATGTCTTTTTGTTTTGTATTATCCCTTAACTATTTATTTGGGATACAAATTCAGATCATTTCACTATTCACTATTTCACCTATAAAGGTCTTTTAACCTTCCTACTAGCTTTACAAGTGGTTGTACTACTCCTTTGCTGTATGTTCACCTTTACCAATGAGATTTTCCTTTTGTAATTTTAGTATTTCTAGTTGTAGTCTTTTCTTTTCCACTTAGAGAAGTCCCTTTAATATTTCTTATAAAGTCAGTTTAGTGGTGCTGAACTCTTAGCTTTTCCTTGTCTATAGAACTCTTTATCTGTCCCTTCAAATCTGAATAACAGCTTGCAGGTAGAATATTCTTGGTTCTATTATTTTTTTTCCTTTCATCACCTTAAAATTATTGTGCTACTCCTTCTGGCCTACAGAGTTTCTGCTGAAATGTCAGCTGACTGTATTATGGGATTCGCCTTGTAAGTGACTAGTTGCTTTTCTTTTGCTTCTTTTACGATTCTGTACCTTTAATTTTTGCCATTTTAATTATAGTATGTCTTGGTGTGGATGTCTTTGAATTCATTTTGTTTCGGACTCTCTGTGCGTCCTGGACCTGGATGTCTGTTTCCTTTCCCAGGTTAGGGAAGTTTTCACCTACTATGTCTTGAAATAATTTCTCTGCTCTTCTATCTCGGTTTTCCTTCTGGAACTCCTATATGCAAATGTTTGTATGCTTGATGTTATCCCAGAGGTTGCTTAAACCATCTTCATTTTTTAAAATTCTTTTTTCTGTTCTGCCTGGTAGATTTCCACTACTCTGTGTTCCAGACTGCTTATCTGTTCTTTTGTATCATCTAATCTACTGTTGGTTCCTTGCAGTGTAGTTTTTATTTCAGTTATTATATTCTTCAGCTCTGTTTGGTTCTTTATGTATCCAACCCTTTGTTAAACTTCTGTGTCCCAGGTTCATTGAGCATCTTTATGATTCTTACCTTGAACTCTTTATTGGTAGATTGCTTATCTCAACTTCATTTAGTTCTTTTTCTGAGATTCTGTCTTGTTCCTTTGTTTGGAACATATTCCTTTGTCTTGTCATTTTGCCTAATTCTCTGTTTATTTCTGTGTATTACATATATTGGTTATGTTTCCAATCCTTGAGAAATGTCCTTAGGTGTGAGTCATTTTATGATGCCTGGCAGCACACTTCCCTCTGGTCACCAGAGCTATGTGCTCTAGGGTGCCCCTTTGTGGGCTGTGTGGGCCCTTTGGTTGCAGTGGAGCCAACTATTTTGGATGTGCTGGTAATGCACGGCTGGCCTCTTGCCCAGTTTGCTACCAGGTTCTGCCTTGTGCAGTGGCTTCCAAGCCACTGATAGGCAGGGCCAGGTCCTGGAGAAGCTGGCTGCAAGGATCAGGGGGCCCCAGGGCTGGTGACAGCCCACTGGTAGGTATAACCAGGTCCTGGTGTATCGCCCCCAGGGTTGATGCCAGCTTGCTGGTTGGTGGTGCCAGGTCCTGGTGCAGTGGGCTGTGTGGCCTGGGGCATGCCAGAGCTATTGTCACCTACTGGTGGGTGGGCAAGTCCCTAGCGTTAATAGGCTAAGAGAGGACTCCAAATGTTACTTGGCAGTACCAGCTTCCTCATGGTAGAATAAGCTCCCAAATATGGCTGCGGCCATGTCTATATCCCCAGGGGGGTCACAGTTGTGTCCTGCTTCTCTGTGACGCTTTCCAAAAACAGCAAGTGGGTCTGACCCAGGCCACCTACTTAATTTAAAATTACTGCGTCTTCCCTGAAAGCATGTGAGATTTTGTGTGCGCCCTTTGAGAGAGGAGTCAGTTTCTCACAGCCCTTTGGCTCTCCCATATACAAGTCCTTCTGGTCTTCAAAGCCAGACGTCCTGGGGAGCCTGTGGTGGGGTCTGTACCCCTTGCTCCTTGGGGAGAACCTCTGAAATTGTGGTTATCCCCTCCTTTGTGAATCACCTACCTGGGAGTGTGGGTCTTGACCATATACAGTGTCTCCGCCTCTTAGCCATCTCGCTGGGGTGCCTTCTTTAAACCTTTAGTCATGGAAAGTCTTCAGGTCATTCTCATCAACAGTTGTTCTGTATGTCATTGCAGTTTTTCTGTGCCTGTGGGAGGAGGTGGGCTCAGTGTCTTCCTGCTCCTCTTTATGGATGAAGAAACTAAGGCACAGCTCTGCCTCTCCCTCTGGCACATCCACAGTCCCACGTCTGCATGCAGGGAACTATCTGCTGGCTCTGTACTGCCCCTTGTATGACACCCTAGGCTGTGGGCCCTGTGTGGCCCCAGTTACTCTACCAGAAAGATGGCCACACTCACGGTAGTCATGACACAGAATGATGGATGTTTTAGTACTCTGGATGGAATTCAACCTTTTCAGCTTCAAATCTGAAAGCAGAAATCTAGTTGGACTAAAAAGCAAAAACCATACATGCAGCAGAAAATTTAAAAGATCAAGTTATTAATAGAAAAAGGTAAACGGTTATTTCTACCACCAAAAAAAAAAAAAAAAAGACTTCATTATTGAGCATAGTGTGGTGGAAGAATTTTAAATAAATTATCAACAGGAAAAATTGAAAAAGCAAGAATCCAGCAACAACTGGCCAAAATACATAATGATGTAAAGAGACTTCAGCATCAGTTAAAACAAGTGACACTTAGACCTGATTTTGCTGAAAGCTCAGAGAAATAATAGAAAAAATGGAAAATGCAATAAGCACTTTTAGATAAGAGCAGAGACTGATATATGAAGAGCTTATTAAAGAAAACAACTAAAACTGAGTTGACTGCCATATCCAGAAAAATTGACATGTGGACTTTGGGTCACTCAGAAATGCAGAGAGCTTTCAGAACAATGTCAAGTAAGGTTCATGTAGACAAAGTACCATCACATACTCTTCTAGCAGAAATGGTAGATTTTGAAAAATTCTTTTAGCAAACAGGAGGGCAACAAGGGCACTGGATGACTTTGATCATCAGACCTTTGTAAAAGTGAGAAACAAACATAAAGAGAAGACAATATTTATGGGAGAAATTCTAGAACCTTATCCTGAAAGAACACAGGATTAAGTGCAACAACATGAGAAATTATACAAAAATTTCTGACTGTAGAAAAAAGAAAAAATCTATTCAGAATTGGAACACTAAAAGCAGCAATAAAAAAGAGGAAACGGTCAAGTTAAAGATAGAGAATATAACTAACTATGTTTTTTCACAATAAACAAGAAGATGATGAAAGGAAAAACAGGAACAAAGAAGAATCATAAATTGTCAGTTGAAGTTTGGGAAGAATAGAAAAGTATCTAAATGTCAATGAGATATGTTTCTCATATTTAAAAGAAGTTAAAAGAAGAAGAAAAGGAAAAGCAAAAGTAGCAGAAGAGCACCAATGCCAGTTTAGACTAAGATTACTATTATTATGTTACATTGAGAAGAAGAATTAAAAAGAGGAAGAACTTGTGAGGCTTGAAAAAGAAATACATGAAAAGTTAGACAAGGCAGAAAAAGGAAAACTGCTGCCGATGAAATTTTCAGGTTTCAAGAAAGAGATTTACATAAACTTGAATTGAAAATTCTAGATAGACAGGCAAAGGAAAATGTAAAGGTAGAACAAAAAAGACTGGAAAAATTACAAGAAAAGAGTGAAAAAATGTTAGTAGATCCTTCTAGGCTTTACAAAACTTACCAAAGTTTGGAAAGAATGGCCCAAAGATGTAGGATCATCAAGTTCTGGGCCACTGCTTCATATTCCACATGGGGCTATTCAAATCTGCAGACAAAGAGACTAGAGAAGAATATGAGATAATGAACTTGGCATATAGTTGATGAGAATGTTAATATTCAGTTATTCTGGGAAACACAGTGACAACTATGTTCTTTAAATATCACTAGCCTAACTGATTGATTATTCATTACATTGCATGTGAATTGACAGATATTACATTCCACACTGACACTGCCGTATTTCCCGTTTATACTAAGAGGGCAGTTAGTTTACAGGTTGGACTATTACTGATGTCAAAGCTATTTAAATAAGTTTATGTTAGAAACATTATTTCACTTAATGCACAACACATTTAGAAGATTTTTTTATGGCATATCAAAATTAATTGGGACAATGTTAGAGTGACGTTTTTAAACCCCCGATTCACAACTTTTAGAACCCGGATGTCAGTTAGCTTGAGTCATAGAAATGTAAAGTTCTCTTTTTAGAGTTATAAAATAAGTTAACCCTTTTTCTAAGTTTAACAAACTGGTAGCTTAGCAATTAGTGAACTTTTGTATAACAAGCATTATATATTTGAAGAGAAAAAAAAAGAAAAAGAAATAAAAGGAAAAAGAAAAAAACCTAAGACACAGAAAGTTCCCCAAGTCCACAAAGTCATAACAGAGCTGAGATTCAAACCCAGTGTGTCTGGTTCTAGAGTCCATCCTCTTAACCACTATGCAGACTGCTCCCCACAGCAGAAAACTTTAAAGATCTAACGAATATTCTCACGGATATTGAGAAAGTATTACTGCCTTAAAACAAGAAAAGGATGCTCTGAGAAAAGTATAAACAGAGACCAGGAAAGCGCTCTTAGCTGTTAAAAATTTGAATGAGAAAAACAAAACAATAAAAGGATCAGACCACAATATCCTAGAGTTACCAAAATAGTAGTTGCACGGAAACTGGCTTATGCACCACCCCCAGGGCGACTGGTGCTGTCCCATGGTTATAGAATCAGGTCGCTGCTGCTGCTGCTACTCCAAAAAAGGGCCCGCTGTCACCCAGGCCCCTCAGGTCCCCCATGGGCACAGCTGGCAGCACCGTGCCCCCGACCCCAGGGATTCCTTGTAGTTGCCAAGGAACTCCTCGGCACCAATAAATACGTGACCTGCCATGGTGGAGGAGCTACCCCATGGGACCATTCTTGACCAAGAGGAGCTGGGACTGGGCAATACACGCCCCCTCCAGAGGGACCCTGTGGAGATGCACAGCTTCACGCTTCTTCGGTGCAGATGTCCCGTAGGTCCCAGCCGTCAGCTTTGCGAGTGGCTGCGGCCTTCTCAGTCATGCTCCCCCAACTTGCTCGCCACACGCCGTCTTCTTTCCCTGCTTCTCTGGCAAAACACTCCCCAGCAGTAAGCTTTTCCCCAGGTGCCGTGTCCTGGAAAATCCAGTCCAAGACAGTAGGCTTCAGAGGATACTGGCGTCAGCCCGAGAGAAGCCAGATCTCGCGGGATCGTGGGAGTTCTCGCGGGATGGCGGGAGTTCTCGCGAGATCGCGGGGCGAGGTGGCGCCCAGAATGAGAAGTACCCGTGCTGCCGGCGGGATTCCCGGTTCCAGCACCTCTGTCAGGAGCGTGGTCACACCCCCCCATCAGGCACACCGCAGTGCTCCCAGATGCCGTGGCTCGCTCCTCCTCCGAATCACAGTGCGGCGGCGCCTCTTGGGAGGAGGATCAGACTGGTGTGGGGGAACGGCTGTGGCCCACCGGGCCAGCGCCGGGAGTGAACTGAGCCATCTGCAGCCCCAGGAGCCTTCCAGGACCTGCTGGAAAATGAACGAAGAAGACGGTTCTTTAGACATATCAGCATGAAACTTCGAAGCACCAGATAAAGAAAGATTATAAGAGCGTCATTTGGGAAAAATTCATTTTGAAAGGAGCGAGAATCGGTCTGACATCCGCAGCCCCGGAGGCTAGACGGCAGAGGAGGGATGCCTTCGAAGATGACACTCGGCCACACTCCCAGGCAAGGGCGAAAGCAAAGCAAACCAAACCAGACATTCCGACACGGAGAGAATCAGATCATTTGCCCCATACATACCTTTTTGAAAGAAGTTACCTGAGAATGTATACTTCCGGAAAACAAAGGCATAACCAAGAAAAAGGAAGACAGACTCGGGAGACTGATTTCACGGAAGGACAAGAAAGCGAAGTTCTGGGATAACAGGTATGCAAGAGACTAAAGACAAAGCCGGCCAGATCTGAACAGGAGAGTGGAGGTCTGGGGACAAACGGAGTGCCTGGACTAATAGGAGGTCGAGTCTGAAAATGTGAAGGAGACGATCAAGGCAAGTGATGCAAGGAATCAAGAAAGCAATTCAAAATTTTAGGCAAAGATATATAGGAAAGTCATTATTTAAAAATGAAGGAAATTAGAATGTTGCATAATTTTTTCAATTGAGGTAAAATTGGTAGGTAATATTATATAAATTTCAGGTGTACAATGTTAATTCGACATCAGTATACACTACAAAGTGATCACCCCAAAGGTCTAGTCACCTAATGTTGCATAATTTTAAGTAATTGGGGTCAGTAATCCATCTGACCTTGACGCTTGGGATTGTCCAGCAGTGGCATAGGGGTTATGAAATTGGAGAAGGAAGTAAAATTCCAGCCCACTATTTGGCTCAACTGTGAACAATATTTACAGAGTAATGGTAATATAATGTTTGTTTTTTGGTCTCCATCCTTTAGCGTGAAGCTATAAATGAAGCAAGAGATTTGGTTATGGTGGAAAGGTTAAAACGTGTAGTCCAGTGTAGTTGGTGCAAGATGGGAGGTGGAAGGGGAGGAGAAGGGAAGATAGGACCACTCATCTTCTTATCTTACAGAATGGGGAGTTAAGAAATACTGTTGAAGTTTGATGGAAAAAATTTAGAGATTTAATTCTTATTACTTAAAGCTACAAGGATAACCGATTGAAAAAAGTGATTAAAAATGATGGATACAGAAGTGAAGAGGAGAAAGAAATGAGGGTTCAGTGAGCCTTATTTTCGCCTTTCACATTGGGAACTTGTCTAAATGTGATAAATCATGATGTAGGAATAAAGTGATACTATTTAGAGTGATGGAGATAACCAACATAAATAAAGAGGGTGCTTCTGATCTGTGGGGCTCTGGGTGAGAGTCATGAAAGAGGGCATATAATTTTCTTAAACTTTCAGAACTGTTTGATTTCCTGTGCATGTCTCATTGTTAGAAAAAATAAATGCAAAAGTATTTCAGGGGCTTCCCTGGTGGCACAGTGGTTGAGAATCTGCCTGCCAATGCAGGGGACACGGGTTCGAGCCCTGGTCTGGGAAGATCCCACATGCCGCGGAGCGACTAGGCCCGTGAGCCACAACTACTGAGCCTGCGCGTCTGGAGCCTGTGCTCCGCAACAAGAGAGGCCGCGATAGTGAGAGGCCCGCGCACCGCGATGAAGAGTGGCCCCCGCTCGCCGCAACTAGAGAAAGCCCTCGCACAGAAACAAAGACCCAACACAGCCAAAAATAAATAAATAAATAAATAAAATTTAAAAAAAAAGTATTTCAAAAGCTATCAGCATACAGATGGCAAATTAAATCACAAGAACTCATTAAGTTACTTTGAGATAAAGTGCAGTGAGAAGTGAAGAGAGATACCAGGATAGGATCCCAAGGCAAGTCAAAAGTTAAAAGGAAGGCGCAAAAAGGGGCGCGGGAGGGCAAAAGAGGAAGGCGTCTGTCACCGGGAAGCCGCAGGGCCAGCATGAGAGCAGCTGTATCCGATGCTGCAGAGGTCAAGCAAGCCCGGTGGGGATGGATGATCCCACTGGGTCCGGTGACACAGAGGTTGATGGGGGCTGGAGCCAGAGAGCGGTGTGTGGCCTAGGAAGGTGGGGCACAGTGGCGGCAGGCTTGGGGGGTGCCGAAGCTGGGGGTGAAGGAGAGGAAAGTAGGTGGGTAGCAACCCAACAGTGACACCAGATCAAAGGTCAGAGACTGATGGGAAGGTGGCCGTGACGAGGGAGCGGTTGGAGAGGAAGGATGTGGAAGGGAAGACTCCAGAGAGCAGGGAGCGATTCCGCAGAAGACGGCACTTCCCCCGACACAGCAGGACGAAGGAGGGGGCAGGGGGCAGGTGATGTACTTACGGTTGGATGCATTGGGGCAGGAATTTGGGGAAGTGCCTGACCGATGGCTTCTCATTCCTGTGAAGGAAGGAAGAGGCCTGCCCCTGTCTCTGGAAAGAGAAGAAGCAAGCCCTCTGGCACTCGGTTTGTTTCCGTTGCGTGACTTTTTTTTTCAGCGCTCAGCAATCCAGGGCAGAGGCCAGGCAGGTGGAGGGTTGGCTTCATCCAAGATGGGTTTTTTGGGTTTTTTTAAATTTTTATTTTATATTGGAGTATAATTGATTAACAATGTTGTGTTAGTTTCAGGTGTACAGCAAAGTGATTCTGTTATACATATACATGTATCTATTCTTTTTCAAATTCTTTTCCCCAAGATGGGGTTTTGCCAGGTGGTGCAAAAGATGAATAGGTATTTTCTGGGAGCGCAAGGGGAGGAAGGCAGAGGCAGGCCAATTAGTAGAAGACTAATTCGTCAAAAGCAACTTCTGTAAATAGTGAAAAGAATTTCAATTATATAATGAACTAAACCTATTATTTTTTTAATGCAAGGCAAGAGGGTTGTAAGCTGCATTTTGAATAACCCTTCAGGATTTATTAATCTAACTCGGGGCTAGAGGGAAGCCCCGAATGCCCCCTTCTAAAGCTGGGGCAATTGGGGATTCCAGAATGTAGGGATTCTCTCCTATTTAAACTCAGTATTAGCAGGCAGTAGAGAAGCATTCTAGGGAAGTAGGTCCAGACATCAAAGAGATGGGCCCACTGTGTGAAGAAGCCTCGTGTGTAGATGCCAATTCGGGCAGAGAAACAATGGACTGCACACTGCTGTGGAACTGCTCCACTGTGATGGGAAAGATGCATGAGAATGTGGATTGTTCTGGAAAAGGGCTTGAGATTTCTGGAAAAGGGCTTGAGATTACTGGAAGCGGCCAACTGGGCATGGTGCTTTCCTGGCCTCAGCTCCACTCAGCTTTTCTAGGAGGGCGTTTGGCAGCTCAGGTCCCTTCTACAGGCATCTGGGGGACTTGGAGGATGGTGCTGACTCAGGAGGAGAGGTGATGCTGAACTTCGGTCCAAAGTCACCATCCGTTTGCAGTGGCTCCAAGAGCAGCTGTTGACTCAGGTCCTCTAAGAAGGTCTGGAGTCAGGATTCTCAGGCAGGAAAACCAAGGGCTCCCCACGCTGGGGTGTGCTGGGAGATGCAGGGCACTTCTGTGGAGACAGAGGTGAGCAGTGGTGGGTGCCTCTGCCGTGCGCCACAAATGGACCTGACCCAAGTCTGCGATTGGAGACGAATTCCAGTGTCTTCTTTGTTTGCTGCTGTTGCTGGCAGGCTCGGAGCAACATCCAGCAACACTGCACTGACCCGTGCTTTCTGTACTAGAAGTGAGGCTGAGAGGAGGAGGAGAGTTTGGGGGGCTTCTAAGTGACCCCGGATGACAGAACTGCCAGAGGACTGTGTGACAGTGTCAGCATGGTGCTTGGCGGGTGCTGGGATGGCCGCTTGGTCATGGACTGTAGCATCGCTCCTTTCCCTCTCAAGGACATACAGAGGTATACGTTCCCTTGTGTGCTCCTTCGTTCATTTATTCATCTCAACATTTGTTTAGGATTTTTTCCATGCACTGTGCTGGAAACCGGAGATGGAAACCCTAATAAAGACAAGATCCTTATTCAGGAAGGCTCAGGGTCTGGTTCCTTTCTCCTGAACCTCTACAGTACTTTACCTGGGTCTCCTTTGAAATGTTTATCTCCCTTCACTTTGAACTATAGTTGTCAATTTAAATGTCATCTCTTCTCCTGGGCTTTTGGCCAGAATTTGCAAAATGGCTATGGTGGGTCCATTTGACCTGCAGATACGTTTTTTCTTTTTTTACCTCACATACAATGTAAAAACAAAACAACTTGAGATCACTTACCCCATATGAAATTTAGAAGACTTCACGAAAATTTTGGGTTTCTGACTTAAAATATCAGAAGATCTGCAGTGCTGGGTGCAGTTTCCCACGGCTGGATCTGACTGATGGCTGTGATTTCATGAGAGCTTGTGCTTTCCAGGACACTTCATCCCCACCTCATGACTCTGCCCACCAATGATAACTTTTTGCCTCTGCAAATCTAGAGACTACTGGGAAAATGTGATTGAAGCTTAAGTGTGAGTCCATAAGAACTCGGATGGCTTTGAGTGGTGGCTGGGAAAAAACAAGAAGGGAAGAACACAGGAAACAAAGTGCACAGGAAGACTTTTCAAGATTTAGTGACTACTCCAGTATGGCTTGATAGGAATAGGAGTTGTGACCCTAAGTGGCTGGGCAGTGGTGATGTTTATAGCAGGCATGGCTGGTGGCCAGTCAGGTCCCCTACATCAGATAATATCAATACATCCGTGCCCAGTTGCTCTGAGAGCTGGCTATAACTACTTGCAGTTGCCTTCTTCTCCAGAAGATTGCCATCTGCTAAAAGAAAGGGAGCATAAACGTTGAGAGGGGGCATGCTGTGCTCTCAGGGAGACAGCAGCCCATGGTCAGTGATAACTGACGTGCACATCCAGAACTCAGTCCTTGTGGCCTCAGGGTGGGATCAACTCACTGGTACAATTAGTGCTCCAGAGCTCCCTACAGATCAGGCCGCAGCTGGGCTCCACCTGGTACCACAGCCTTATCGCATAGCTCCTTCATCTGCTGTATCTCGCTTACTCCTTTTATCCAAAGATGCTATCTCAATAAATCATGAACCACGGTCTCAGCAAATCATGTACTTTTTGGGAACCCAGCCTTAGATAGTGTTTATAACAGAATGATGTAGGTTAAAATTGGGAAATGGCTCATGATGGGGGGAATAAGATCCAGGGCTCCTCCCCTAGGGATTCTTTCACCGTCATGGTTTTATCTCTCGCTGGGTACCACAGGGCCAGCACACACAAAGTGAGCAGCACACTTAATTTTGTTTGTCAAATGAATTTGATCTGGAGCCTGTTGAGTGGGAGGAGACCGCAGGACGTCCAGGGTAAGATATGGAACCTGACACTGCAAAGTCGTTGTGGCTTCATATTTAGGTCTTTCACAGGGACGGGAACAATTCAAGAAAGAGGCGGTAATCAGTGTCAAGCAAGCGCGAATCAAGTCTTCATTCTTTTCAACGTAAAGCAGCCGGCATTTGTCTTTACCTCAGTTAGGTACATAACTCCAATTAGTCTAGATCAGTGATTTTACAATCCCTTAGTAATGTTTAGGCAAAATTCCAGTTAGTGAGTATTGTTCAATGCTAGTAAGTAGGTCTAGTGGGAAGGATTAACATTTGATTGGGGAAGAAGTTAATGGATTCTGTTTATGTCTTCTGTATTCTATTGCCAAACAATTGAGTGAGCCACCTGATCTTCTTTTAGAATAAGGGAGTGTGCAAAATAAATAAAATAATGAAATATACTTATGAAGAGATTTATGCCTATCTCTCTAAATGACATTGATTATATTTTTAAAAAAACAAACAACCAAAGCAGACAAAAGCATTCAGATGTCCCAAAAGGCCACACTATTTACCTTTTCAAATACACTTCTCCAGTATCCCAAGGAAACTGGCTTCAAATGCTTTAAATCTTGGTTGTCTAATTTCATTCCATAAACCGTAATTATAGCTCTTTATAACATGCTAAATAATCCCTCCCCTACTGGATGTTTATACTTTTCAAATATTTATAGACTGTCATAATTCCTTAGTCATCTCTTTGCAAAGTTGCACCTATTTTGTTCCTATAATATTTTTCATAAATCAATTTCCTCAATACTAAGCTGCTTTTCTTAGTTCCCCATTCAGCTTGTCTCCATCTTTTTGATAAAGTGCTAATCAAAGGTAAATGAGTTATTTTGGGCGCAGTTTATCCTAAGGTTGTTTGAGAGGGTTTAGAATTTCCTCACCTAGATTAGAGTTCCTCATTTACATCCTCATTTATATATAGCTCAGAAGAGTGCTGACTTTATCAGTGTTTGTACCATTTCCCTTTGAAAGCTCATAACTAATTTCCCATGTAATGGCATTCTAAGTCTCTGTGCCATTACCGTTTCTTACCTGATCATGGAACATGCAGGAATTCAATCAGTTCAGAATATATTTCTGTAATTTACTTCTTATTATGCAATATTGAATCACATTTCCAGCTTCTTTATATCCATAAACTATTATCATTTCTCAGTGTCCTTCGAAATCAGTAACATCTGGAAGCTTAAAAAATATTGTTTTCACTCTAGATTGTTCAAAGAGACATTAAATTCTTGCAACTGCATTTTTAGTCTTTCAGCATAATGATTTCTTTCCAACAATATTTCAGTTGACCTGGTTGTGTCATTGTCATGGGACAGTCCTTTTGCTGATTATGTCTCGGGCATCCTACTGGTGGGATACCGTACATATACTCTTAAGTGTAGCAGATGCATAAGAATAGCATTAAATGCTCAGTGTTTTCTTCTTTAAGTAACATTATTCCTATATTTATATATTTCAAGTTTTAAAACTCTTTCACATCCCTTTTTAGTGTCTTTTTGTTTTTTCTTTTCCCTTTTAGTTTAGAAGCCTCACGTAGCTTCCTAGTGCCATAAAGGATAGTACTGTGGGTCTGGCCTCTGGTGGTCCCACTCAGTCGGACTCCCCCCTCCTCCCTTCTGGCCCGTGAACCCTGTGCTCCACTGCATGCAATGAATTGTCTGTGAAGCCTTTGGAAGGATCCCAACAGAATTCATTGCTCCCTCTTGCCAGTCCTTGTTGCCTTTATTCTTCCCTCTATGATAGTGATAGGTCTTGTTTCACTCAGAGCTTCCCTGTTGTTTGTACACATCGTTGTCTCCCACATATCATTAAGTGAGCTTGTTGTATCCCTGCCCAGTGCTTCACAAAAGAAGGACTTAATAGATGTTGAGTAGAGGCAACTCCAGCTTTTCTACTTGCGCTTTTGGGCGATAGTCCAGTTGGAGAGAGAGTTGGGAACTAGGAGCCCTGTTCTGAAGCTGCATTGGCAGGGTGAACACGTGGCATTTACTTAGATCGCTTATCTGGGGTGGCTCTGGGGGGCTTGACAGAGATGGTGGGCGGGTGGCTATGGGCCTCTGTGCACCCCTTGGTGTTGGAACAAGCAGGGAGAATGGTGAAGTGACTGCAAAAGTCACTCCGTGATTGATGGGGATTAGAATCCTGGGCTCCTGTTTCCACTCACTGTTTTGTTCCCATGATTCATTGTTCAGTTTTGCTCTGGAAGTTTCTCATAATGTTTACTTCCTGACTCATACTGACATCAGGCAGAACAGGTGACACTCCTCTACCCTCATGCCATCTGTTTGTGTGTGGCTGAGCCACACTGACTGCATTTTGTCAGCTCCATCTTAGCCCCCAGTCACACCCGCGCCCCCTCTGCATGACTGAGCTTTAGCCTAATTCACAAGGGATGAACCAAAGCCAGGTAAGTTCCCCATCAACCTTTACCTCTGCCCTCATCTGATATGAAAACTGGAAGAGTGCCTTTTGCTGACTCAGATAGTTAATAATCATGAGAACCCCCAGGAAGAGGAAAAGCTCCTCTTCCCATTGGTGCAGACACGGGAACTTCTCCATAGTAGACAGATTCTGATTTTAGCTTTGGTCCAAGTCCCCCTGTACCCCTTTTTGAAGGTGCAGGGAGCGCAGCTGCAAGTGCCTCTGGGTCATCGTCCGCCCGATCCTGCCCCTATGTAGTTCTCCATGATAAACTTCATAATTGCACTTTATGGGGTTGCCTCCTTCATTTTCAGACTTAAAGTTCTTTCTAAGCTTGGGGGATGTTATTCAATATATTTGCTTCCCAACAGTTTGGAAGATAGAATCACCTTTTCCCATTCTGACCCCGTATCAATCAGTGTTACAGCTCACTCTAGGTGTTTCAAATGGAGGGGATTTCACACAGGGTATCGGTGTCAACAGTGTTGGAAGGTCTGATGGAGCAGAGGCCGAAGGCAGGCTAATGAAGAGTCAGTGGTGACACAAGTCACTCCCAGCCCTGGCTGGGGGGACACAAGGGAGGAGGCAGTGCTGCCAGACCCGGCAGGATGCTCGCAGCGGACACTGCTGAAGGCCAGAAGCCACGCCACTGCAAAGCCCGTTGTCGCTGCTGCCGCAGCTGCTGCGGCTGCAGAAGGCTGTGGAGGGCACAGCTGGCCGGCTGATTTGTGCTGTTGGACCTGTGGACGGTACCGGAGCTGCAGCCCCCAGCCATCATTCACAAGGCAAGGGAAGCCCGAGGCCACTCACTGCTGTCAGAAACAATTAAAAGAAGTTTCCTTTTCCTTCAGCTTTCCCAGTCTCCTTCTAGCCCCTCTTTTTGGAAGAGCCCATCCAGAGAAGTCATCTGACTGAGAAGTCTGGGAAATTTAATTGTAAGTGTTTTCAGCCCCAGAATACGAAAAGGTAGAAGGGAAGCTGAGATCAAAATGGGCAAATGAGGGTCACACACCCCTATCCCCCCAAGTCTGTGGCATGATTGCAATTCTCTACTTTCTCCACCCACGAAATAATGATGGCAGATTAAGTTTAAATATCAATGCAACTTAAACTTTATAACCTGGTGAAAGTAGTGTCAGCATATACAACATTTCTGGGTGTTTCTTTAGGTCATTGTTTTGTACAATGTACTCTACAGAATACATCTTAAGAAAGGGTCTATTGGTCAAATGAGTTTGGGAAACTCTGTACTTTATAACCCTCCCTTGGAATTGCACAGTTCATATTAGCACAGTAAAGTCTCCGAGAAATTCATTAGTCTCCAATAGAATTTGACATTTTTGACTTTGCAATTGGTATGCATTAGTGAAAAAAGAATGGCCACAGTCCCTGCCATATGGAGTTTACGAGGAAGAGGCAGGGGACAAAGTAAGCAGAGAAATGTGTGTGTGTGTGTGTGTGTGTGTGTGTGTAATTTAGATAAGTGTTATGAATGAAACAAATAGGATGCAGTGATAGAAAATGTTATAGAGGGAGGTGGACCTAGTTAGCATGGTCAGGGCAGATTCTTGGAGGAAGTGACATTTAAGCCATGACCTTAAAGAGCAGATGGGACCAGTCATACACAGAGTGACTCAGTAGCCCACGTCAGCAAACTGTTCTTGAACCCTAATGAGATCTGTACAGAAATTGAGAATAACCATTCGAAAACATTTATAGAAATTTGATAGACTACCTTGATGTCTGTTCAACCTAAAAATAAAACATGTCTTTAAAATTTTTTTCTGGTATTTGATTTTTACCATATTTTACAAAGTATAATTCTGTGATAGACTGGGGGGGTGGGGGGAAGAGATCTGATCTTTTACTGCAGACAATTTAAGAAGCTGTGCTCTAGCAGAAGTACTGAGGATGCAGAAGCCCTAAAGAAGGGAAGAGGCAGCTGAGTTTGAGAACCGACAGGAGGCTCAGGACTGGGCATGTAGTTGTGTGCAGAAACTTGAGGACAAAAAATAAATAAATAAGCAAATAAATAAATAAGCAAATAAATAAATAAAGTGACTGGATTTTGTTCTAAGCACGATGGGAAGCTACTGAAGAATTTTCAACCGATGCATCATACGATTTAGATTTTAAATAATCCTTGTAACTGCTTCATGCAGAATGAGTTGAAATGAAATAAAGAGTGTAAAACAGGATGATCAGCCCCAAAGCCTTCAGAAGTTTCAGGGAAAGACTCTGGCAGTGGTGGACAAGAGGGGGTCACTGGGGAGAACTGGAAGAGAGCTGGCAAGGCCCTCCTGGTGCAGTGGAGGTGGGTGAGGAGCGAGGGATGGGGAGGGGGCACAGGAGGATGGGGAGAAGTTAAGGCTGCATGTGTACATTCAGGGTCATCAGGGTTGCCTTTTCATTCCATGGCCATCGGCACCAGATGGCATTGAAGAGAATGGGAAGAGTTGAGGGCCCAGGACTGAAGCCTAGAGAATATCTTTGGACTTTCTAAGGCCCTGGGCAGTCTAGCTCAAAGAGAACTATTACCCCAAGGGCACGTTGATTCCTAGACATTCAGATTGGCGTATAGACATCTCTGCGTTGAATTCCATTCAGGAAATTTTCTGAGGACCTGTATCATTTAAGAGATCATGGGTGTCATGAAAGATAAAAGTCCAGCAAGACCTTTCAGTGTTTGCTCTCTGGAAGGACATGTAAGGTATGAACAAAAGTACAAGACATATCTGATCAGTGCTATAAGAGCTATAAAGTGACATGGAATCTACAAAGTTATAACTGAGAAGCTTCATGGAGGAGGTGGCACTGAGCTGGAGTTAAAGAGACACATGAATTTGAATCAACAAAAAATAGATAATATGTATGTACATATATACGTGTGTATATACATGATATGTATAATATTAACCCCACATGCACACTTATAATGAAGATACACATTTATGCATGTGTAAATAAACACATTTATGTTTATATCTTTATTGGCCTGTATATAATATATCAGTCTATCTATCTATCTATCTTTCTACCTTTCCAATCCAATTTCAATCCAATACCAATATGACCGGGTTTATTCTTTCTCTGACATTTGGAAACTTGGCTCTCAGGGTTTACAGTATATTTACTTTTTTGTTCACTCTAGCTCACACAAGTATGTGCAGAATTGCTAACTCCTATCTCTGTGAGGAGCACATTTACTAACTAGAGTACGGCAAATCTGTACAACAGCTTTTGTCTTTTGCCTTAATACCATCAATCAAAATACTGCTTTCCAAAGTTATTGGGTTGGGTCTTTCCTTCCCCCCCTGTGTTAGGTGGTGATGTGACATATTCATAGTTTAGGTGAGCAGCATTTGTTAGAGTTTGTATTCCATTTGGGGGTGCCCTCCCACATCCTGGTCTCTTTTGGTTTAGAGTAAAATTCACTTGTTGTGGTGTAGAACTCTCTGGGTTTTGGCAAATGGTTCGATCCATGTACACACCACCGCAGCCGTGAGACAGCGTAATTCTCTTCCGCAAAGTCCCCTCAGGCTACCTATTTGCAGACAACCACTCCAGTCCCTGGCAGCCATGCTTCTATTTTCTTTCTCTATTTGGGCTATTTCCAGTTACTTAATTAGTCATATACTGTATGGCCTTTGGGGTCTGGTTACTTTCACTTGGCACATATATGTGAGAGTCATTGGTGTTGTTGCCAATGTGAATAGTTCAGTCCTTTTAATTGCTGAGCAGGTTTCTGGAACGTGGGTGTACCACGCCTTGTTCTTCTGTTCACGGGCTGGAAATTATTTGGGGTGATTATGAATACAGATAGGGGAGGTGTTGGTGTGGACACAAGTTTCCAACTCTCCTGGGTAAATACCTAGCAGATTCAACATGTATTTCCCTCTTCGTGTTTCAGTTTAGGTAATTTCTACTAACCACTCATCAAGTTCACTGGTTTTCTGTTAAGTTTGCTGATGAGCCCATTGAAGGCATTCTTTTCCTCTGTTACTGTGGTTTTGTTGTGCATTTCAGTTGCATTGATTCTTTCTTATAATTCTCATCTCTCTGCTGAAATTACCCCTCTGGTCTCGCATACTGTCCTCCTCTTCCACTAGAGCTTTATCACGTTACTCAGTTGTTTTAAATCCCCTGTCAGGTAGTTCTCACCTTTCTGCATATCTGAATCTGGTTCTGTTGATTGCCTTATGTTTTGACAGTGTGTTGTGTTTTCTCACCTTTTTGCATGCCTCATAATTTTTTGTTGAAAGCCAGACACCGTGTTGAGGACACTAGAGGTGAGAAGAATCGTTTTTATGCCTCGGAATGCACACTCCTGTCCTTCAACTAGAATTTCAGTGTGTGAATTCGAGTTGGGATTGGAGGAGTCTGAGCTTTCCTCTTTGGTGCGCCGCACGCATCAGATCCCTTCAGCGACTCCTTGTGTTTCAGCTGGGGACGAGTTCGCTGCTACTTTTTCTCGATGTCTGCTCCGCCCTCTGCTGTAGTCTCCCCCTTTGCACTGCGCCTCTGGGAGGGTCTGTCTGCAGCTGCAGGCCCTCTTCCAGCAGCATCCCCGCCACCTGTCACTCGGGCTGTGAGCCTGGGGGTGGGAGAGGGTGGGAAGGGTGTTGTGAAGCCTCCGTGTCAAGCAGGCACCGTGTCTGGGGCTGTGGTCTTCGCTGTGCTCCTGTCCTGCCCTCAGTCACACTGAGGTCCTTCACCCAAGAGGGATTCCAGAGCCTCGCCGGGCTTAGCGTAACCGCCTCCTCCCAGTTTGCAGGGACTTCCCCAGTTTCAGTGCTGAAAGTCCCCTGTCTGTCCAAGGCGAACTGAAACTAAGGGTGCAAGGATTATTTTCTGTTCCCTTTCTCAGCTGCACCAGGTTTCCACCCGTGTCCTAAGGGTGACAGCGTTTGTTCCCTGCCTCTCTTAGACCTTAAGGCTTTTGTTGCACAGGTGAGATGACGAAGCAGTGTCCGGGTGGGGCGGTCTGACCCCTCCAGGAGAGGCTGCTCTCCTGGCAGCCAGGGACACGTTCTCAGTCCCCTCTGGGTGGGGTTCGTGGAGAAGAGCACACGTGGAGAGCAAAGGTGCACGCCGTCCACCTCCAGTTTTCGGGGGCTCCACATCTCTCACCACCTCATGTTCAGCCTCTGCCTGTTTCTTAACTAGTCTGGCTGAAGGTCTGTTTTGTCTGCCCTGGGGAAGCAGGTGGCCATGGCTCGCCCCTCCCTGCAGAAGCCTGTCTCTCCCTAGATTTGGGGCTGGTTGGTTGTCCTGCAACCTCAGCTCTCTGATGAGTTCAAGAAAAATGATGGACTTGCACCCGTTTTGACAGTTTTTTGTCATGAGCGATGAAGAAGTGGCATTCTTTTAAGTTCTCTACATCCCTGAGCCAAATCTTTGACTTGTAACAGTTGTACTAACAAAAAACTTCAGCTGCATGCACACACACTGCACGCACACGCAGATTCCATAAACCCAGCTCACCGCTGCTGCACATTGGCGAGCAGACTCGTAACTGGCCTCCATCAGTCACATGTCCAGTTCAGAGCAGGCAGGTTTGGTTGTAGTTTCCCTGGACTGTCCTGAAGAAGAGTCATATCCATGTCTCTTTTACATGCAGACCAGGAAGACTGTGGAAGGTTCTTGGCATCTAGAATGCAGTCACCATGGTGATGTCCTATCTCCCTGCACATCAGGGCTTCTTTTTTTTTTTCTCACAAATTCAATTTGTACTGTTTACTTAGCTTTATATTTGCTGCAGTAGATTAATTCAAATGTATTCAATAAATACATATTGAATGTCTTACAGAGAGTAAGGCATATTAGAGATATAAAGTGTATATTGAGTTTTTATGAAAAACTTGATATCTTCTTTTTGGGAATCAAGGGTGATCTTCTGTGATTTTCAACTCTGTGCAAGCCTCTGTGTTGGGAAGACCTGTATAAGCAAATTCATAGAGATTTTTCTGCTATCTGTATCACCTGGCATTTCTCCACAGTGGCACATCCTCAAACATGTACAGGTTTTCTTTACAGTCTGTATCCTCACTGAACATTTAAAATAAAATTTTAAATTAACTAATATCATGGTCATTATACCTACAATTGATCTTTTACTTCATAGCTATTATAACCACTATCATAATTATTTTTATTACCTAGTACTATGCACGTTGTTTCTGTCTCATAATTATCATTTTAAACTCATAAGTATCAAAAAAACTCATAAGTATCTTGCATTTCGCAAATAAATATTACAAATATCATTTGCTGTATTTTTGTAGTTACTCAGTGTTTATTGAACATTTGCATTCCTTATCTCAGTATAAAAGGCACTAAATATATTTACAAAGAAACTATCCTTTAAGAGAAGACTATAAGATTTTTAACTGCTATAAGAATAGTTTTTACTAAACACATTCATTAGGATTAGTTTCATGGTTTTTTTTTGGCTGCGTTGGGTCTTTGCTGCTGTGAGCGGGCTTTCTCTAGTTGCGACGAGCGGGGGCTACTCTTCGTTGCGGTGCACGGGCTTCTCATCGCAGTGGCTTCTCTTGTTGCGGAGCACGGGCTCTAGGCACGCGGGGTTCAGTAGTTGTGGCCCATGGGCTTAGTTGCCCCGTGGCATGTGGGATCTTCCCGGACCAGGGATCGAACCTGTGTCCCCTGCACTGGCAGGCGGATTCTTAACCACTGCGCCACCAGGGACGCCCGGTATGTGTATTTTTAACTTTATAAGAAACTGCCAACCTGTTCCAGAGCATCTGTATCATTTTGGATTCCTCCTAGCAATACGTGAGAGTTCCAGATGCTCTGCATCCTCATCAGCACTTGGTATTGTCAGTGTTTTTTCGTTTGTTTGTTTTAGCCATTCTTGCAGTTCCATAAATGGCTAACGATATGGAGCATCTTTTCATGTGCTTATATGCCTCTTGGGCATCTGTATATTTTCTCCGGTACAGTGCCTCTTCAAATATATTGCCGATTTAAAAAATTGTGTTTGTTTCCTTATTGTTGAATTTTGAGGTGTTTTTATTAGTGTATATTCTGGACACAAGTCCTTTTTTTTCTGGATATATGACTGGCTAATATTTTTTCCCAATCTATAGCTTGTCTTTTCATTCTCTTAGCAGTATCATTTGCAGAGTCAAGTTTTAAAGTTTGATCAAAAACAATTTATGACTTTTTAAAAGTTTTATGAATTTTGCTTTTGGTTTCACACCTAAAAATTCTTTGCCTAACCCAAGGTGCCCATGAGAAGACAAATGGGCCAAGAGTAAGCAATCATCAGTTTGAATGGGAGATAAAGACAGATCAGCAAATGCAAGCACCCATCCAGATGAGCAAGGAATGAAGATCTTTAAATGGACTCTTATGGATGACAATTCTGGCAATGATATACTCCATGGGTTAGAAGAAGGGGAGAGGGTCGAACCACAAAGAGCAATTAGGAGACTATCAAAGTAATCCAGGTTTGCAGTGTCAGGAGCTTAAACTAGCGTTGTGACAATGGGCCATGGAAACATAAAGGAGCAGTTAGGCCAACCACTATAAAGAAAAAAGAAGAAATGAACCCAATATTGAAGATTTACCAGTATGAGAAATAAAGAGGAAGAACTAATCAAGGATAATGCCAAGATTTTTAACTTGGGTGATTTTTTAAAAAATATTTATTTATTTACTTATTTGGCTGTGTTGGGTCTTAGTTGCAGCACACGGGCTCTTCGTTGTAGTGTGCGGGCTTCTCTCTAGTTGTGGCGTGCGGGCTCCAGGGCACGTGGGCTCTGTAGTTTGCCGCATGCAGGCTCTCTCATTGAGGCACTCGAGCTCAGTAGTTGTGACACGTGGGCTTTGTTGCCCCGCGGCATGTGGGATCTTACTTCCCTGACCAGGGATCGAACCCTCATCCCTTGCATTGGAAGGCGGATTCTGTACCACGGGACCACCAGGGAAGACCCAAACTTGGGTGATTAAGAGAATGGCAGAGAAGTTAGAAAAGCCTCTGGTTTCAGAAGAGAAAGGTCATGAGTTTGGATTATGGTATCTTGAACAGGGATTTATGGGTCATTCATCTTTGTGTCCCAGCCCCTGGTCCAGCACCTGCTACCCAACGCTTGTTCTACAAATAAATGTCATTGAGACCTTGAGACGGTGGGAAGTAACGCATAGGAATTATATCGTAATCATTCAAAGATACAGTATAGGATGGCCATAAGGTCTGGAAACATAAGCAAATATGCATAATAAATCATTGAGGGTATTGTAGTGCATACAGTAGCATTCAATGATGTATTCATTGTATTGCTCCTCCTGAGCAGTGCATGTTCAATGCAAAATGGCAGTGAATGTTGCACAAAATGCAGCATTTCCATCAATGCACGTATACATGTCATATATTTCCCTGGAAGATTTGTGTCTCTGGTTTTCACTAACAAACCTTTAACTTACTCAAGAAGTGATCAAGAGAGTTCAACCTGTGAAAACATTAAGTAACAAGATTTATTTCCAGACTTTTGGGCCAGCAATAGAACCCCCACGAGAGGATGAGACTGAAGGTATAGGATGGTGCCCATCAGCAGAGAGGTTAGATTTTGAGAGTTGATATTGTCACAACTGATGACTTTTTCAAAGGAGTCAGTACAGAGAGAAATAAGTTGGTATCCAAGGAAATGAGAACTAAGGAAAGACTGGGAGGTGGTATAAGGAGAGCCAGAACAGGGTGGGATCCTGAACATGGTTAAAGATGGAGCAGGTCACCCAAGAGGTAAATACAGCAAGCAGAGTGACACGTCACAGAAATTACGAAGCTTATGCAGTAACTTCTTCCAGTTTCAATGGAGTGGTGGGGAATGGAATACAGTTTTGGAGGGAGTGAATCATGAGGATGTGGAAGCACGTAGGTCATTTGTCATTTGTGGAGAGGTTTGGTAATGAGTGGAAGGTAAAAACTAGGATAGCTATAGCAGTATCTGGTCAAGTTTACTGGACTTGGCTGGAGGGAGATCGCAAAATTCTATTTTCCCCCTCAGTCTTCACCTCTGGATTTGTCACCAAACTGTACAACTGTTAAGAGTATTTATATTCTTCTGAAGTGGAATTAATGCTTCTCGATCAATTTCCTCTATTGAATTTACCCAGGTTTGCTTCTCCTCACCTTAAAACATTTCACGTAATAGTCTCAGTCACCATCAATTAATACTCCTTGAGAAACTCCCTTCACATCAGGGATTAAAGACAGTGCAGCTGATTGGTTTCTACTATAAATTCCTAGGAATGGCATTTTACTTATTAAGGTAGAACCTTGAAAATGCCCTCTTGGGATTTATTCCATATAGATTCCCACGACTCCCAAGTGCAAGCCCAGAAATCTATTAGACTCTGAGTTTTTTTGTTCCTTCTATTTTACAAAATATAAAAGAAGAAATTAGAGGGGAAAGTTTCCACTTAAATGGATTGCTACATGCAGCGTTACGTGAATAGAAGAGCTGGTCGTAACCAGTGAGTCATGCATTACTTTGGGAGGAAAAATGACAAGATGACTTAATAATTATTTTGAAGTTAAAAAATGCATCTATTTTTTTATATTTGGCAGTTGTGGTTCATGTACTTGGGATCAGACTGGGCTCTGTCTGTGATCCCCCCAAGGATTTCTGAATGATTGAACCTATAGCACAGACACAATTAAATGTTTGTCTCATTTAATTTTTGTTACACTTTTGCAACTCAAAACAAAAAATCACCCCTTTCTGTGTTTTCGTAATGGCAAAGACAGCTAGAGATATCATGTCATTACAATCAGTGAGTGAATGTGTTGTAGTTGAAATCCGTGCACTGCTAAGAGCTCCCAATGATAAGGAGCTCGGTGAGTTAACTTTGTGTTAATACTCTGTTCGTTAACAGATTTTGATGAAAGTCATAGATATCAGTTTAAAGGAACACACTGCTACTGGGTTAGGCTTGTTTGTTCATTAATCTAATAATTTGTTAGAGAGCATTTAAAAATGCCGATAATGTATCACCTACTATAGAGAGCTCTGAGGAAGAAAAATATCAACCCCATTGCAATTTGCTGCCTTTGTTTAGAAATAATACCTGGGGCAACAATGGAGTGTCTTCAGGAACTTAGAAATAGAGTTTTCCTCTGAGAACAAAATTCTGACTCAGCATTAAATGGACTTGGGTTGAAATGAGCGATTACCGTAAAGAGAAGGACTTCCGAGGGAGCCTGTCCCCCACCAAGGTGTTCACGTAATCGAGGGAGATTGACAGTCAGCCTGACCGTAGCTGGAAATTGAAACCATCTCGCAGTTGTTATGTAGTCTCGATCCACCCCTGGCCCTACCCAGGGCCCTCTCTCAGCCGCCCTGGAGCTCCCACAAGCCAGCAGCTGGCGGACCCTCCAGCCCTCCTGCGGGCGTTCAGCCTGGCTAGAGCCCATGTTGGATGGGTTCTCAGAGACTTGGAATATCCTCCCTGAATAATCCACCTGGATCATTTGATCCCTGATGGATCTTCAGATAGAACCAGTGTCTAAGAGGCACAGGGGGCTAAAAGAACAGTGCCTGCATTAGAGGGTGCCCAGCTCTGTCCCCATCACATACGAGAGGAAGCGGTGGGCTTTGACCCCAGTATCTAGTGTCCCCTGCCCTGATGTCACGGTCCACTGTCTCAGTCCTTAGGTCAACTGGGTGTTGCTGACAAGTTAGAGATCCTGGGCCTGTGTGGCTGGGACGGCCTCTCAGCCTTGCAGACTTTGGCTGTGCCACCCAGGAAGTTCTCAGAGTAAAAACTAGCCAGCCTTTCCGATGATCTCAGTCTGCTGACCATGAGGAAGAGGCAGTGACCAGCATGGGGTGAAACCAGTAGAGCTGGCAGAACCTGGGGTACAGGCGGGAAGGAGAACCAAGCCTTGACCTTACTGTCTTCCTCAGCCACTAACATTTTTGAAGAAAACATTCTACCCCAGTAGCCTCAGCTTCCTCTTTCTATTCTAATTTATTATCTCTTTTCCCCATTCTGCAGAAACTGCTCTCACTAAGGTCACAGTGTGCCAAATTCAGCTACCCCGTCTTCACTTTCCTTCCCTATGTTATCTCCTCAGCCTGTGATGTTGGCCTTGCGAGTAGGAGTGAGCGTTTTCACCAGTGTCTATCACAGATCACAGTGACTGGTTCCCAGAATGCATGCAATACATTTTATTGAAAGAATGAATAGTTCTTATTGACGAAGGAAAGAAAATCATCACCCCTTTTTTGGACTCTCTTAGGATTTTGTTATAAGATCTTCTGTGGCCATTTGTATTTACTCATCTGTGTTCCCAAGGGATTGAGTGCATCCAGTGTATCCCAGCCTAGCCCAGGACCTGGCATATAGTAGATGCTCAGTAAAAGTTTGTGGCATAAATGAAGCTGGGGACTGGTGTTGACTCGGTGATGGTGGACCAGTTACTCCAGGGATTTGTAATAAATCACCCCAAGATGTAGTGACTTAAAACAATAATCACTTATTTTTTCTCACGGTTTCTGTTTTGCCAAGAATTCAGGAAGAGCTAGGCTGGATAATTCTCATTGTTGGAGGGAAGCCTCAGCTGACATCTGGCTGCAGCTTTAAAGTGGTCATTGTCAGCGGTCAGCTGGAGCTGCAGGAATCTGAAGGCATGGCTGGGCTGGACGACCCACGTCCAAGTGGCTCACTCACATGGCGACACGTCTGTGCTGCCTCTTGGCTGGGTCTCTGTTCCTCTCCTTGTGGGCCTCTCCATAGGGCTGCTTGAGCATCCTTAGGACATGGCGGCTGGCTTCCCCCAGAGCAAGCGATCCAGATCAAGGTGGAAGTCCCAATGCCTCTTGTGACCTAGCCTCAGGAGTCACACGCTATCCCGTCCGCCATATTTTATTGCCCACACAGGGCCAGTCCTCATCCAGTGTGGGAAGGGACTCTGCAAGGGCACGAATATCAAGAAATGAGGATCATTAGAGCTATATCGGAAACTGGGTAGAATAGATGATTAGCCATCAGAAAACAAAGTTTCAGACTGAGACGAAGCTATCCCTTGGCATTCATCTAAAGGTGGTTGTGAGCTCTGAAGCCTGGAAGAAACAGTTGTTGCCAAATAGGACGGTGCCTCTCTGTGAAGAGATGGCCATCTGGATGGAGTGTGCCTTGCCACCAACACCCAGGCCCAAGTTCTCTCCCAGTGGAGTTGCTGACAGTCTATGAGAAATGACGCTTTAACCTCCCAAACGGCACAGCCATCTGATGGAAGGCCAGACCAGAGTCCGGGGTTGGTTAAGGCTTAGCCAGAGTATACTTGTCTTTGGGCAGAAGCAAGACTCGTCTCCTCTGCTATATTGAGGCACCATCAAGTCCTGGGCTCGAGCTCCGAATGCTTGCCTTTGGGTCTCTCTGCATCCTCTCTGGCATGTCCCTGGGCCCAGTGACAGCACGTCTGCTGGTTCTGATGTGTCCTCATAGGGGCACCTGTGCTCTGAGAAGCCTGGAAGAGATCCATTCCTACAACATGCCTCGGGGAGTCTTTTCACAAGGTTAAGAGTAACTGTAAATGAGAAGGGCAGAAACTCTGAGGAAGACCGGAGGAATGTACAAGAATCCCATTTTCCTTGGCTGTAGATTTAATAACAAGCACCCTTCTGAGCTGGGGAAAAGTCCAGAATGTGTTTACATATCCACTTCTTATTCAGTTACTGTAATGCTTTTAAGTGATCAGATAAGTTTAAAGGGCCACAAACAAGAATTATATAAAATAATAACAAATACTCAATGGTAATAATTAGAAAAAGGGAAGGTGGGGATACATATCTATTTTTATTCATGGAAAATAAGTAATAACTTTGGAGGTGATAGGCAACATTTCTTTTCCTTTTTTGATTGACGTCAAAATCCCTATATTTAATAGTTTTTATACTAATTTTCTTTAAAATTTTTGAATGTTTTGCTTAATTAAAGTGTGGCTAGAAAAGATCTTTTCAGTTTCTATTTTCAGCACAGCATCTTAAATCAAAACCCAAAGTATGGTTCTAAATGCTGCTGAATTGTTCAACTAAGGACTCCAAACATTGTTACTGAACAAATGTTATTACTTTTTAAATTTAAACATGGCTCTATTTTTAGTCTACAGGCCGAATTTATTTGTTTAGTTATGCAAATGATGATTTATTACCAAATTCTTATCACATTAATTTCAGCTTACCTCCACTGATATCTCATTATCCACTAATTCAACACTCATAAATTCTATGACCATTTTACCTTTGCTTTATTAATAATTTTCGTGCGATTGGGAAAAAGGGCTTTAAGCTGTGAAAATACTCAGTATTGGATATGAATCTAGAGTTGGCCTCCGAACTGTAAACTATTTCTTAGAAATAAATGAGTCCTTTAAAAATGTTAAACCTCTCTTGTAGCAAACCGCCATACTGCATGAATCGTAGAACGTACAGTTTTTCACATTTAAATATCTCTGGAATAAGATGCATCTTAGAATCATTTGCTTCTTAGTTTCCTTGAATACAGTACGTTCATACTTGGGGTTTTAGCCAAATACTCCAGTGGCCTGGAAAGGGCTACAGAGGACACGTGACGGACACCGCCAGGGCAGCTCTGACTCCCCACTTCTGTTGAGGATGTCATTTATCTACTCCCTACACTTTTCCTCTTAAAACAAAACGATAAAACAAAAAGTGTCCCCTCGGAAGTAATGGCAATAGAGCTGCTTTTGATAAAAGAGGGTGATTTTTTTTTTTTATAACATATTTTTTTTTTTCCTCCATGGGTCTAAAATTCCCAGGAGCTACTGAGAAGTTAACTCCTGAGGTTGGATAAAAATGGCCTTTGATCTACCGTTTCCTTTTATATGAAAGCCTCTCAAAGGAAATTCTATAACAATAAACCTTCTTTCTTAAAGTCCCTAAAACACAATTCACTATAAAAAAATGTATGTCACATGTATCTTGGATTTTAGCCAAAAAAGTTTAGTTCCTGAAGTACCAGATCCAACTGACAATGGCCTCACCCTTCAAGGACATGGTTGAAACCATGACAAGGTTGAAACAGTTACACTGGAGCATGGCTATAGTATCTGGAGAGCTTAGGGTAGATTCTGGGTACAGGGAGTCAGAAGTTATACTTTGTAATAGGCCATTATGATAGTAGTTTCTCCTCGTTCCATGTATATCTATTTAATTGCTGAGTTCAATATTCTTTGAAGATATACTGGTGAATAATGATTAGAGTTAATATGTATTGATAAATTAATATGTGCATGGCCCTAAGTGTTGGATTTTTTATTTGAAGCAAAGACATACTTCTTTAGTGTCAATGCGGGAATGTTAAATACTCTCAAAGGTAGGGATAATGAAGAAATTTAGGTTTTCCGGTAGGGTAACTCCTATACAGAACCTGGAGAGGAGAGACCTCCAGAATTAACTTTCTTAACATAGATTGGACACAATTTGATCCATTATTGCTCCAAACTTACTTTTAAAGATCACTACTTAACGTTTTTGGTAATACTTCATGTAAAATTATATTCTTTAGAAAATATATTGCACAACTTGGTACAAAATCTATTGCCCTATAAAAACTGATACATTTGCCAAAAGGTGGTGGAAAAGGTAAAGATTCAATTGCAGCAGTTATATGTACAAATACATATAGGCTTTCACGGACATTTTTCATTGTGCCATCGTTTGTGTAACTACTGCAAAATTTAGTGACTTAAAACGTAGCCATTTTATTGTTTTCACTATTTTGAGGGTCAGGAATTTGAGCAGGGCTCTGCTGGGTGGCTTCTTTGTTCCGTATGGCAACAGTGGAGGTCACTGAGAGGTATTAGCGGGCAGATGGGCTGGTGTGGAGTATCCAGTAAAACCCAGCAGAATGCAGCAGGGGATGCTGGAAGGCAGGACCTCGCTGGGACTGGCGACCAAAAGACAGACACAGTGGCCTTTCCCGCAGTCTCCGGGGAGTGGAACTTCTTATATGGCAGCTCAGGGCTGCACAATAGTAGGTTCCCGAGACCTCAGGAGAAGAGGCAAGATTCCTTATAGCTTTACCATGCAAATTCCAGATATTCTGGAAAATCCTCCGCAGTCTGTTTTCCAAAGCAAGCCCCTGTGGTCAGCCTTGATTCAAAAGGTAGGGAGTTAGACTGTACCTCTCAAGGGGAGGTGAGCAAAGAACATGAGGCCAATTGTAATCTACACACAGCCAGACCAGGAGCACCCGGGCACAGCAGCTATCACTAGACTTTCTTTTCTGGGATACTTACGGCTAGACGGACAGCATTTACTTCTGCAACGTGTTCTGGTCCTCTGCCATTGGATGATGACTCGAAACTCCCGGATGGGACCAGCTAGATTCGTTTGGCCTACTCCTGCCCCATGTTTTCTTCACTAAGCCGTTATGACCAGCAAGTCTTTTGTGTGTGTCAGGTCTACTTGTGTGTCTGTTACTTATTACTTTTAGATCATTCGTGGATCATAGTAAGTCAGGGCTGCAAGGGACGTGGAAGAGAAAATCGGGTCCTGTTTGATAGTAAATTTAGGTTTAAAGTAGCTGTGTGACCTGTCCAAGGGCAGAAACTGATTAGGGGCAGAGCCACAGCCATAGTGCTTGAAGACGGGTAGTCCTGATTTACCTGTGGGATGGGCATCCTGTTAACCTATCCTCGCCCTAGAAACAGCCCATCGTCCTTGTTGCGGTCTCCTGTTTCACCACGAAACATTCAGAAAGAAGCTTTAGACGTGTACGTCGAACCTGTCTACTCAGCCCCCAGTCTGTAGATGTGAGCTGAGCACGCGCCGGACTCCGCACGTGCAGGCGTGGCCTCCTCTAGTCGGAAGGCCATAATGCAAAGTTGACAGGAGTCACTTGTTCCATCGTGCTGTTTCACCTTTAGGTACTTCTAAAACACGTTTTCCCCTGCTGTCCTTCCATTTACAGGACAGACCAAGGGGCCGAGGATTCTGAGTTTTTCCTCCGAGCACAGATGCGGAGTGGGTGTTAGTGTAACCATCCCCGGATGCAGGTGAAAGTCTGATGGTTATTGCTGCTTTTGCTCCTTGGACGAGGTAGCAGACAGCTTTGACTTTGTGGTCCGCGGGGACTCCGGATGGCTGCCCAGATGCAGTCTCGGTAGCTCGGGGTTTCTATTGATGTGCTGCCCGGTCACCACCAGTTTTGTCTTCTGCCGCGGCCAATCCGTCTTCCTCCCGGACCAGCCGGGAGAGGGGGCGGGATGTGGACGGGACTCGCCCGCAGACGGCGACGCCTCCTCGGACCCCGATCCGCCCGCCGGGCACGTTCGAGGCCGAGGGAGGCGGGCCTTCCGGGGGGCAGAGCTGCGGGCGCGGCGCGCGGGGCCAAGGAGGCGGGAGCGATGGGCGGGCTCGGGCGCGGGCGGCGGTCCCGGGGCCGCGGGCTCCTCCCCGCCCTGCGCCCGCCGCTCGCCGCGCGCAGGCGGAGGGGGCTGGGCGCCGAGGTGCCGCCCAGCGCCCTGGCCGCGGCCCTGCCCGGGCCCTAGCGCCGCCGCAGCCGGAGCCCGGAGCCCCGCGCCCGCCCGCGCCCGCCTCTCCGATGGGCAACCTGCTCGGCGGGGTCGGCGTGCGCGAACCCACCACCGTGGAGGACTGCGACTCCACCTGGCAGACGGACTCGGAGCCCGAGCCCGAGGAACCGGGGCCGGGCGGCGGCGAGGGCCCGGGGCGGGAGCCCGCGCAGCCCCCGGAGCCCCCGGAGCCCCCGGAGCGAGCTGGCGGCCGGCCCCGCGCCAGCCCCGCGCCCGACCGGGACGCCGAGGCGGCGGGCGCCGAGCAGGTACGCGGCCGCGGGGACCTCGGGCCGGGATGGGGGGGACGCCGCCGGGAAGGGGGCGGCCCCGGGCGACCCCCGCGCGCGGGGCCTGGGCGGGGGCTGAGCGGGGCGGCTCGTCCTCCCCCCGCCGTTCCGCTGCCCCGGGACCCAGGCCTGCGAGCGGAGGTCGCCCGGGGCCGTCCGCTGCCGGCCTGGGGCCTGAGCGCGGGCACGACGAGGCGGTCCCTCCGGGCAGAACCCAACTTGGAGGGGTGTCTTCTCTGCCTCCGCAGACGGGTGATGGAAGGCGGGGTGGGAGGAACCTGCCTCCGAACAGAGGATTGTGAAAACCCGTCTAGTGCGTGTTATTGGTAAACAAACAAACAAACAAACAAAAAACCCGGAATGAGGTGGGACTGCGATGGAGCAGCGAGCAGTCTCCCTACGGCGGGAGTCCCCATCCGACTTTAAAACATCAGGGTTCCTCTTCCAAGTCAGGCCTTCCAACCCAGGAGTTCAGGGCACGCTTCAAAAATCCTATTTCACCCGGAAGACTTGTTGATCCAGCTGTGCTTAAGTCATTTGCCCACTACAATTCGGAGGAGAGGTTAGTGAGGAGATAAATATCCCTTTTAACCTCTGATGGCCTGAAAATAATCCAGAAAACTTCCAAAAGGAGGAGCTGCATGGCCAAGCCTCTGAAGAAGTGCGCCTGGCGGAGCTCTGACAGGCTGGTGGTCCCGGGTCGGGCCCTCCTTCCCATCAGCCATGGGGGGATGAGGGTGGGAAGTGGAGCCCCAAATCTGATGTAACCACGGGCTCTTGGCTCGAGGAGAGGAACCAGCGGTATATTTTATAGGAAGGCTGCCTTCTACATGTTGACGATCATCTCTTTTGGGGTCAGCAGGAAAACAGTCTTAGTGCAGGCTCTATGCTATCCAGGTCAGTTCCATCAACTGCAGTTTCAGGGGTGGGGTACGGTGGGAGTTCCTGTTTTGAGTCCCCACTTTAGAGAAAACTGAGGCTTAGGAGAAGCTTGCCCAAGATCATCCAGGGAGAGGGGGTTGCAAACCCAAGTATGCCTGTCACCAGCATCAGAACTTCTGACCTGCTGGAATCGTGAATGTAACTCTGCCCCTTGCTACTGGGTCATCTTGCCTTGCGAACTCAACCTCAGGGAAGTATGAGACACTGTATTCCAGTGTTTTTCTCTTCCACTTGTCTCCAAATGAAGAAACCTTCTGAAGACGTTTGGGATGTCAAAAAACACCCGCTCAGATTCAGTCCAACTAACCTGGTCCATCTATATAAGACAGTTTTATAATTAATGTTTCAATCAGTTAATTGCAACCCCAGTAAATGGTAAATGGCACCAACCGTTCCTTTTCCCCTTTAATGATTAATTTTTCTTCTCAGTATCACCATGTAACTTCTACTTTTTTTTTTTTTTTTTAGAAACACAACGCTCAGATTTTATTTTTTATTTATTTATTTTTGGCTGTGTTGGGTCTTCGTTTCTGTGCGAGGGCTTTCTCTAGTTGCGGCGAGCGGGGGCCACTCTTCATTGCGCTGCGCGGGCCTCTCACTGTCGCGGCCTCTCTTGTTGCGGAGCACAGGCTCCAGACGCGCAGGCTCAGTAATTGTGGCTCCCGGGCCCAGTTGCTCCGCGGCATGTGGGTTCTTCCCAGACCAGGGCTCGAACCCGTGTCCCCTGCATTGGCAGGCAGATTCCCAACCACTGCGCCACCAGGGAAGCCCACTTCTACTTTTTAATGCTGCTTTTGACTGTCCACCTCATCTGTTCCCTACTCCCCACAGTCATTTGCAAGAACCACTGGAGCTACCTTTAAAGTCTATCCCAGACTGACTACTTCTTACCAGCTCCATTGCTGTATTCCTAGTCCAAGTGAATAGTTGACAAACGACAGTGCCATTAACTGAGATGGGGAAGTCTAGGGAGAAAGCAGCATCCGAGGTTAAGTCAAGAATGCTCTTGGGTTTAATATCTTATGAGACATCCAAGTGGAGTTGGTGAGTAGTTAATTACGAGTGGAGCCTCAGTCCAGAACTGGAGTCATCAGCATGTAAGAGTGGAGGTATTTAAAGTCCTGGGAAGATAATGGGGTCATCAAGGAGCGTGAGAAATGTGGTCAAGCCCTGGGCACTCCTCCACTGAGAGCACGTGAGGAGGAGGAGCCAAAGATGAGGCTGACCAGGGGCGATCGATGAGATGGGAAGGAAACCAGGGCAGGTGTGGCATGTGACAGTCTTTCAGGAAGGAGAGGGGTCAGCTGACCCCATGCTGCTGGGAGGTTGCCTGAGTTGAGCACCAAGCGGGATGCTCAGTAAGATGGAAGTTTGTTAGGTGACATTCACAAGAGTCGTTTGGATGGAATGCGGAGGATGAAAGCCCGGTTGGGGTGGTAAGTGGGAGAAGAGGAGACAGACAGCGACTCTGGGCAGCTCTCCGGTGAGGCTTTACTGTAAAAGGGAGCAGAGCTGTGGATCTGTCATTGAGATGGGGTTTGGGTCAGTTCCAGTTTGCGTATGTTTGTTTTAAGATGAGAGATACCACAGCATGTTTGCTGAAGGAAATGACCCAGAAGACAGGGACATTTTGGTGACACAGGAACTAGGAATAATATGTTAAGGAACAAAATCAGTGACTGAGCAGGTGAAAGTGGGTGGGATAGAGAGACCAAAGGAGCGGGAAGTGGGGGGGAGCAGGGACCCTGCCGGCAGGTTGGCACATTTAGAGGATGGAGGAAGTGGGCGTTCCCGTGATAATCCTGGGAAATAGGTAGGGTGTGAGTCATTCTCATTTCAAAGAGGATCAAACTAGGATTCAGTTAAAAGCCTCACAAAGCAGCAGCAGAGGGAAGACTCAGCCCAAGTATCCTGACTCCCAGTTTTGGGCCGTTGACGTTACACCACGGTCTCTGTAATGACCCATCGCATTTGGTGGAGCTGAAACTGATTCAGACCTAATTAGTTAGACCTGGAGCCCAGAGCCTGGGGTTCTCATTCTCCCGCTGTCGCTGGGCTCTGGGTGTCGGTGAAATTCTCCGAGCCTGGGTTCCCTTGTTTCTAAGATGGAAGCACTCCTAACTGCCTGCCAGGTGTGTTGTAAGAATCAAAGGAAATAATATATGTGCTTTGTACATGGAAAAGTGCTTTCTATACACACATGTCGGATGATGAGTCATGGGGTTGTAGCTCAGGCTAAATAGATTCAGAAACCTGCTAGGCAGAGCTATTTTGACACGTGTGGTAAGGATCAGAACGTAAGCTTTGCCTTGCTTACGTAATGTGACAGAGTAGCCCGTGTTAAAACACCAGCGAGTCTGGTAAGTATCTCTGTACTTGTAGTAATAGTGAGAATCACGCCACTTCAGAAACGTGTGAGTACTGCTTAGAGGATGCCAGTCTGTCAGCACAGATGGGGGTGGGGGCTGAGGAGAAAAGGGTAGGGGCAGAGCTCTTAATGAATATTCAGACCTAAACTTTGTCATCTGTTTCATCGTTGTCACCAGTCTTGTTGCCCTTCTGTGTGACACTGGACCCAAAGCACGTTCCTGTACGTTATAATAGTATTGACGCATGGAGTTAGGGAATGCGAACTGATTATATTGACCTGTATCTTATATTTTCAAAATTATGTCATGGGGCTGGGAGTTTTGTTTAGAATTTAAATAGTGTGAGTAAACTACCACATATAAGTTACTACAGTGTAATATGAAGTTCATTCCAATTGAGAGCTTTTATTGCTTTGTGTGTATATATTTGAAATTTGCTAGCTTTTTATCACATTGTATTATCACTGGATTAATGGAAGGTTATTCATACCTTTGTGTACCTGTTATGGTGCTGTAAAGGGTGGAATTTAGAAAGCTATTTAGTTTGTGTTAAAAGCCCCCTTTCCTTGCATTAATATTACTTGACTTCCAAGTACAGCTAAACATTGCAAAATTAATGACAGTTTTCTTTGAGGAATTGATTTATTATCTTAACACTTCTTTTTAGTGTTATGTAAAGTATTCTAAAATAAGTTTGGTCAAAGAATCACTTGTGTAACCTCTGGTAAAATATAGGTCTTGAATTCATTTTAAGAATTCTAAGGTTTTAAGGTTTCTAATGGATACCAATCCATAACATTTGGCCTCTATAGGCTTTTGGTGAATAATAAAGTTTTTTATTTAGTGAAACACCTTAGGACAAATGTTATTGGCTTCAACTCAGGAAACGAGAATGCCAACAAGTGTTGCTAGTAAGCATTATTAATAGGACATTTATAATATCTTCATTTATCTGGACATCTTGACACTTCTCAGGCTTTCTTTATGGATGGTCATTATTTTACGTTTGTTCTGGAAACTTCTTGGTGAAATCATCTTGCTTCAACATGTAAATGGAATTTCATTTTTTATTTTAGGGGGCTGATTCCACTGAAGTATCTGCCAAACCAAAGAGAAGTTTTTATGCTGCGAGGGATTTGTACAAATACCGACACCAGTACCCAGTAAGACTATAGATATTTTTTTTTTCTAAAATGTAAAATATTTGCCTTCTGTCTTTGTTACTTTGTGGTGCCAGTGAGCAAATGTGCAAGGAAGGTCCTTGTGCCTTTTTTTATATGTCCATATGCTGGAGATTGATTTATTTTTTCCTTTAGCAGAACTTCAAAGATATCCGATATCAAAATGACTTGAGCAATCTTCGTTTTTATAAGAATAAAATTCCATTTAAGCCTGATGGTGAGTAATCCGCTACCTTGGTAAAAAGCAAGCTTTAAATAGTAGTACCGCTTGTCATTCTTTGTTCATTCCATGGTCAGTGCATTCATTGTTCATTGACTGGCTTGACTCTGCCCTGCCGTCCACTGTGTTCCCAGAGTCCTAGACCCTTGAGCTCTGAGCATCTGCTCAGCAGATTCTGGGGGAGTAACTTGAGGATTAGCAATCCTTCCCACCACCTGTTTACAGTGGCAACTACTATCTGAAAGGTAGTGGAGGCCATTTTTGTGAGAGGAAAAGAGGAGATTTTGAGAACCATAGAATATTAGTTTATTAAGGAACCATAAGGGAGATCAAATTCAGTTTCCTCATTTTAAAGATGAAGTTGCTGGGTCTTGATGACCGACTTGATCATAGACTTGATCATAGACTTGGATCTGGGCTCCAGAGTTCGGTGTTCTTTTCACTGTGCCAAACCCGGAAAATCTTTGGAACATAATTGAAAGGTGGTTTTTCTATTAGAATAATCTTTCCTGTCGATTTTCAGATTCAAGGTCAGGGAACTAGAGCAGCCCCAGTTCAGCGTTCCAACATCCCAGGGAGGGAACTGCAGACACTGTAGATCTTCACGCAACTCTGTCAGATATACTGGCCCTCCTCCACACGCTACAGTTGCCCTCCCAGGATCTTTCCTAAACCTTTAGTGAGAGGGTGCAGTCTCCGTGGTGATATGCACGATTCACCCAGGCACCAGGCCGTGGTTCGTGGTGGGCGTCCTCATTTTATCCAGGTCAAACCAGAAAGCTCGCTGCTCCCCGTCTGTAGAGCCCTTATCTCTGTGAGGTGACCAGATGGCCCTGGCTGCTGCCCTTTACTCTCAGTGGAAACCCAGCCAGATCCCCAGCAGTGTGAGTCAGGGAGCGAGGGTCATGGATTGCAAAGCTCTCCGAGTGGCAGGACCTTGCATTCTTTGATGAACTAACTGGCTGAAGAATATCTAAGGAATTCCCTATATTTGTGCAGTGGCAGACGCGCCAGTTGGAAATTAGGATTAAGAACTTTGCTGCAATGGCCAGATCCCCTTATCTTTAGTTGATTTCTGGTGTCCCAGAAGTCTGCCCTGTTTTGGAAGGAGCCCTCTAGATAAAAATGCCCTGTTGTATTGACTAACGGTAGAAAGGTACTGCTTTATTTACTAATTGAAATAGTATTAATTAAATTAGTTAGCTTTTTAGGGCCTGGAGTAAGAAAACCTTTTGAAGAAATGCAATGATAGATAGCTAATTTGACTCTGACGTGAATTTAAAAAAATTTTCCCAAAGGAATGCCTTCACAATATTAAAAACATTGAACGCAGAGATAATGACAGTATTTAACTCACTTATTTTTATGTTTCTAACAGTGAATCTATTTTTGAGGTGGTAATTTAGAGCAATAACTTAAAGCAATGCATTAATTTTTGGTAATCTTTATCACAAAAGTTATTTGGAAATCTTCTAAGGCTGGTGGAGGTCAGAAGTTTTAGCTAAGGTCACATAAAATGTTATTCTAGTTTATTATATAAATTACATCAACTCTCACTTTCCTTCCCAGTAAGTGTGAACATCCCCCCCCCCCAAACACACACACCCCAGGCTTGCCAGTAAGCATAAGCCTGCAATGATGTATGTTACTTATTAAGTAGGAGGAGGGGTAGATAGAAGGGGAAACAAATGGGAAATTATGGAGGTAAATGGTTTCAACATGCTGATGATTAGAAAACAGCCCTTTACCAAAAACCCTGAGTGTGGACCTCTAGTACAAACTGGTGATCTCTGGAGGAAACGAGAAGGAGATGAGTTACGTTTAGAAAGATATTAGGTTGTTGTGTCTTTTCCTGTAAAATTGACTAAATGGCCACACAGTCAGCTGTGACTAGACAGATTTGGGAAGCAGAGGATTTTGCCGTGATAAGTTCTTACAGGAGAAGAACTGGATGTGGTGAAGAAGAGGGCTTACGTTTCAGAACCAGAAAGACCTGTGTTCTACTCCTGGTTTTGTTAGTGTGTGACTGAGCAAATCACACCATGTCCTCAGTAGGAAAGCGGGGCTGGTGAGGCTGGTTTGAGACAGTGCTGGGGGGATTCAGCAGGCTGGCTATACCCTGTGTAATCCCGGCCCCCGCCAATAGGAGGCGCTCACCACCATTTCCTTTCCCTTTTCTCTCCTCCCTTTCCTTCTTTTCCCTGCTTCTCTTCTTTCTCTTCTTCCCATCTTTGTCTCCTTCCTTTCTTTTTGCCTGGCATACATTTCATTTTTATTTGATCTAGTATTTCAAGAACTCTAGGGCCCTCCAGGGCAGGGGTTGGCCAACTTTCTCTGTACAGAGCCAGAGAGTAAATATCCTCAGCTTTGCGGGCCTTGAGTTGAGTTGCAACTACTCAACTCCCCTGTTATGATAGAAAATATGTGAATGGATGTGCCTGGTTGTGTTCCAATAAAGCTTTATTTATAAAACAGATGGCAGGCCATAGGTTGCCAGCCTCTGCTTTAGAGTAACTGTCTGATAGCGCTTTCTCCGATCTGAGGTGCCATAAATTTTTTTTAGAATTAGGCTTATTACGTAACAGAGTATATGGCATAGGGTATTCATCTTACAAAAGCATTGTTGTCGTGTGCTGTTGTTAAGTTTTAACATAAGGCTTAAGCGATTCAGTCTTAAAATGCCTCCAACAATGTTTTACACGTCTGGTTCGTGTTCTAAATCTTTACTCTTTAGGTGTTTACATTGAAGAAGTCCTCAGTAAGTGGAAAGGAGATTACGAGAAGCTGGAATACAGCCACACCTACATCCAATGGTCAGTCGTGTGCTCTCTCTCGCACCTGTTTCATCATGTGTGTCTCCCAGGCAACATTAACATAAAAATATTATTTTTCTAAAACGTAGGCTTTTCCCCCTGAGAGAACAAGGCTTGAACTTTTATGCTAAAGAACTAACTACGTATGAAATTGAGGTAAGGCAAGCTCATTTCATTTGGTGTGAATTAGCCAAATAATATTGCCATTTGATGGCCCTGGTAAGTCTGAGTCACCCAGCTGACTTTTCTTTTTTCATTAGGAATTCAAGAAAACAAAAGAAGCAATTAGAAGATTCCTCTTGGCTTATAAAATGATGTTGGAATTTTTTGGAATAAAACTGATAGATAAAACTGGAAATGTTGCTCGGGCTGTTAACTGGCAGGAAAGGTTTCAGCACCTGAACGAGTAAGTAAAGCCCCGCAGAGCGACCCGGGCTGGCGTGGTGTTTTCCCCGGGTTGGAATTCTCTCTGTGGCTCATAGAACTGAGCAACAGATGGACTCGGGAATTTGAATTCAAAAGCTCATCTGAAATGCATTTTATTCCTGTTCTGTATTCTAAAGCAAAACAAAGCAGCAGCCAAAAAGGAATGACATTCCAGGTAGAAACGGCTGCTCGGTTTCAGAGCTGTTTCTTCCTGCAGCATCTCCGCTGCCCCCAGCCAAGTGTGACCTCGCTCCCTCTTTACACCACGTTGCTCGGCCTCTATGGTTGTTGTTTGTGACACTTGTCCAGACCCCTCCCCGAGGCTGTGAGATTCTGGTAGCTCAGCTTGCACCTCAGGCACAGTGCCTGCTTAGATTAAATCCATGAATTAAGCCTATGACATATAAAAATCATTTCATAAGACTGACATGTACTCGTACATTTTACTAAGAAAGAGGGAAAATTAGAATCTTCGCCATTTAGATCAAAACCAGAAGCCCAGGGACTTCCCTGGTGGTCCAGTGGCTAAGACTCTGCACTCCCAATTCCAGGGGACTGGGTTCGATCCGTGGTCAGGGAACTAGATCCCACATGCCGCAACTAAGAGTTCGCTTGCCGAACTAAAGATCCCACGTGCCGCAACTAAGACCCGGTGCAGCCAAATAAATAAATAAATATTTTAAAAAACAAAAAAAAACAAAAAAAAAAAACGCAGAAGCCCATTTTTGGTTAATAAAGCCAAACACCTGGAAGAAAGTTTTACCAGTTTATTTGGAATTGATTTGCTATATTCTTTTGCTTGGATATTTATAACTTTCATTAACACTTATGCCCAAAGTTTCTTTTTTTATTATTATTATTTTCTTTGCATGCAAACTGGCTTTTTCTTCTTTTTTAATTTTTTATTTATTTATTTATTTATTTTTGGCTGAGTTGGGTCTTCGTTGCTGCACGCGGGCTTTCTCTAGTTGTGGCGAGCAGGGGCTACTCTTCGTTGCGGTGTGCGGGCTTCTCATTGCGGTGGCTTTTCTTGTTGCGGAGCGGGCTCAGTAGTTGTGGCTCACGGGCTCTAGAGCGCAGGCTCAGGAGTTGTGGCACACGGGGTTAGTTGCTCCGCGTCATGTGGGATCTTCCTGGACCAGGGCTCGAACCTGTGTCTCCTGCATTGGCAGGCGGATTCTTAACCACTGCGCCACCAAGGAAGCCCTTTTTCTTTTTAATTATAGGGTGACTTATGAGCACTGGACTATAAAACCAACTTTAAACATTTTTAGCACATGGTAATTCGCTGAACTGGGCAAGTACTAAGAGAAAAACAAAATTAAAACTAACCTAAGAAATTTTTCTTTGCCCCAAACAGAATTTTTTGCATTGATTAACTAAATTTTTTGTGTTTTCCTAGAACTTTTATCTTGCTTGGGTAAAATGAGTATGAGTACAATATTAATGTTTAAGCCTTCCGTTTACTTTATTAGTTATAATCAACGCTGTTAAAATGGTAGCTTGCACTAAAACACGCAGGATATGGGCATAAAGCTTTATGATCTTGACTAGAAGACCCATTAACTCATAACTCAAGTTCACTTTGATTTCTGTAGAGCACTTATAGCAGAAGTATATACGCCTCTGCCTAAGCAATGCAGGTAGCTATCTCTGGACAGAGTTTCTAAGCACTTATGTGAGACTGTCACAGAAAGCTGTGTGCAAGTAGCCTGTTGACATGAAGGACAGCAGAAGGCAGCCTTTGAAGAGGATCTGGTAGCATCTCATCTTCCGTGTACCCACGACTACCGTTTTAGAGAATCTCCACCTGGTTTTGTTTTGGTCGGAATAGCAATCATACTTAGTAACTGTTTGTTGAATGAATAATGATGAACAAAACAGGTTTGTCTGCCTAAATCCTCCTTGGGGTTTTATTGTCAGATCCTCAAATTAGTAGCTGGAAACCGCCCTTCTGAAGGCTTTCGTTGAATGATCTCCTAGCTTGGGATGGGGAGGGGAACCTGACCCTTACCGCCCCATCCTGCTCCCTTTCTTTCCACCATCATTTTTCCTTTCCGTGGGTATTGCTTACAGCTTTTATTTGTGTTTTAATCTGTATGACCTCTTGAGTTTTTCACAGTAAGCAGGGAACTCAATACATTTATAGTAGCCCAGCGGATAAAAAATATTGAATGAAAATCAAGTGAAATAAAGTTTAGTGAACAAGTGACCATGACTAAAAGAGGTAAAACATTTTCAAACACGAGAGTGCAGATATATAGACCAACCACTAAGATTTCCAATTTTATTTGTAATCACCTTGGATTACGGAGCTGTATTTTAGACCCTGGAATCCCCTCTCACTTTTACTTTCTGTCTCCCGGTTCTTGGCTTTTGTGTGTCCTTTCCTCGCTAACCTACTCTTCCTGACAGCTTCAGCCCTTCTTACTACCCTTACCGCTGTCTGGAAGCCCAGCTTCTCTCTTTTATCTGCTACGCGACCCCAAAGTCTACTCACAACTCTAGGAGAGTGGGGGTTTTTTTTGTATTTCTTTGTGACATTTATTTCAAATCATACTGAAACACCCGATTTCTTTCTTGTATGATTTTGTTCTATAATCCTGATCTTCATTCTCTTTAACCCAAGTGTTTGTCCTTTTCTACTGTTATGTAAACTTTTTAATTGGAGAACGTGTTGATACAGATGAGTGTGCACAGAAATTTTATCTTGGTCATTCATCCTGGACTGCATATGTGAAATTGAGCTGCTTGCAAATATTAGTAAATTTTGTTGTGTTGTATAACTCTTCTTTGGGATTTTTAAAGGAAAACATTCTTCCGCTTTTCCATATCTCTCTTTCTCATAGACCTATGAAGCAGATGTTGGGATTTTACCACCAAGTTTTTAGAGTATGCAAACTCTACATTGGATCAGTCTTGCTGATAAAGACATTGTCTTAACGTCACTCAAATTTGTATTGTCTCAAAAGACTGGTACTTCCTAACTATTAACAAATACAGATTCATAAAACTGAAATGTATCTGTGCTATGTTGTACCCTTTGGCCTTCAAAGAGTTGAATAGTAAGAGAACACTATTTTGGTAAGCATCCAGAAGGTTGGAGATAATGAAAACTGCTGGACTTGTCATTTCCAGTGTCTGGTGAGCCCACATCATTAAGGTTTTAGTTTTGTCCAAACTAACTCTCCTTTTAAAATATAAGGCTATGGAACGACACCCTTCCATACCTCAAATAATTCAGTATCCTTCTCCATGCTTCCCAAATAAGTTGCTAGTTATTCCTAAGTGAATACCAAGCACTTGTGGAAACCAAGGCAGGTGTATGCGATGCTTGTCTAAAGTTCAGTGTCTGAGGTATAGACAGGTTTGGGGAAGTGAGGAATAAGTGGTGCAATTGGGTGAGTAACTAACCTGGGCTGTTGATGACACACGTGATTAATACATGGACCTGAAGGTTCCCTTAGGATGCAGCCAGGTATTTGTAATAAAGCAACTCTTGGGCTAAGTGAGGTGTGGGGGCAAGATTATGAATTGTGACAAAATAGGTTTGGAAAGCTTTCATCTGCTAATGGCTTTAGTTTTGGGACAAAAAAAGAAAGATGTTAGTGCAATCTGGGGAAAGAGGAGTCTTTGCAGTCAATGCCATTAGAAGCAAAATTTTAAATTCTGTGATAGGGAAAGAGGAGGCGAGAGAGAGACCACAGGTGGAAGAGAATGAGGTGATTAAGTTGGGATAAGTACACATATGGTAGTCCTTAGTACCAAATCTGAATAATACCAATACCGATAATTATATTGATGTTAAATAGTATCTGATATTTATTGAGTTCCACATGCTCTGCATATATGTCAGCTAATTCAATGCTTACAAGTGCAGTGAGGTGTGGGCCCTTTTCCCCACGTTACAGATGAGGGTACTTGAGCCTTAGAGGTGCCATGATTTCACATAGCTGTTGATGGCACAGCTAGGGTGTGAATTCAGTTCTGACTCCAAAGCCTACACTCTTTGCTCTGCTAAATAAGTTAGTTTTGCCTCCTTTGTCAGAATTGTTCTAGCAAGGTAGAATGGTTTCTGCCGCTTTCCTTCTGAGTTGGTTGATATGGCAGGTTCTTCTGGCCCTCTGACCCTGTAAGTCGTACATTCGGCTGGTAACCAATGCTCAGCGCTGTTTACCTGTGACAGGTACGAAACATTTGTGTAGTAGATAGTCATCCTCAGTGTATTTAACAAACAAACAGCAATTCGACATCCGTGGGAATGCATTTAAAATCTAAATGTTTTTCAAGTACGAAGAACTAAAGGAAAAAGGAGAATTTATTTTATGCGTTGGAGTTTTACATAGATTGGCATTACACTGAGGTACAGGGGTTTCACATCTTCTGTTTTATTCTTCTTAGCGGTGTCTACTACGACTTTTAGCAAAGTCATTACGAGGCATGTTTGCACAGCTTACGCTTCCATCAAAAGTAGTTTCCCAGTGGTTTTTATTCCCCCGTTTTCCGCCACCTAATTTTCCTCCTTCGTTGTATTCAATCCTCTTCCAGGTCTCAGCACAACTATTTAAGGATCACTCGTATTCTGAAAAGCCTCGGCGAGCTTGGATATGAAAGTTTTAAATCTCCTCTTGTAAAATTTATTCTTCATGAGGCTCTTGTGGAAAATACCATTCCCAATATTAAACAGAGCGCACTGGAGTATTTCGTGTACACAATTAGAGACAGAAGGGAAAGGAGAAGACTCCTGCGGTTCGCCCAGAAACATTACACGCCCTCGGAGAATTTTATCTGGGGACCACCCAGGAGGGAACAGCCTGAGGGCAGCAAAGCCCCGAAGACCCCCGCCCCGCCCACCTCGGGGCATCCCAGCCAGACGTCTATGCACAAAAAACCCAAGGACTCCAAAAATCCCTCTGCAGCTGTGCGTGTAAATAGCAAAGCTGCCGAAGACAAAAAAGTGGCACCTAGGGAGCCGGGGGAAGAGACAGACTGGCCCAGCTCAGAGGCCGGCAGTGAGGCTGCCAGGCCAGGAGACCCAGAGAGAGAGGGTGATGCCGAAAATTACAGTCCTCAACCAGAAGAGACAATTGTTCATGCCCTGGAGAAAAAGGAGGGTGCGTCTCCCTCTGAAAAAGATGAAGAGGGGGAAAACCATAACAGAGACTGTGAAAGTCCTGGAGAGACAGGTTCCCACGATGACGCACTATTACAGTGAATTATCAGGAAGCCCACAAACCCGTGAGGCCACGTTTCGGAGGGTAGCCGGCTGTTGGCGATCTCTGTTGTAAGCAGTTAGTTGTCACTTGGTTTTGATTTTGGATGACAATGAATTTAATATTTAACCAGAAGTCTGAAGACAGGACCCAATTAATGAATGTATTCTGTGACACTTTGGGGATGTGAGTTTTCGAATCCTGTACACGACAATTACTTTTAAATTATTTTCAATGTATCTGGAAACAATCATGTAGTCTTCGATATAGCAAATAAATTCTTTGGAGAGACTCCACCCTACATGAAGAAAATCAAGAGGATAATTTCGTTAGGTTGCCACCCCTTTGCCCGATTTATGGATTCCTTTTTTTTTTTAAGCTGTGAGAAAGAATTTGGTCTTCTCAGATGTATTCACAAGAAATTGGGAGTTTTTTCATTACAGCACCTCAGCATGCTTATTTTTAGTTTCTGGTAAGTGGGATGGATGTTCTTGGGGAGATATACTGGCCCCTCCCCGTTTGTCGGTCCTGCTGTTTTTCCTCTTCCCCTCTCCATCCTCTCCCTCACTGGCCACCTGTGTCGGCTGGCACGTGCATTTCTAGTGTACATTCGGATGATCTACTACAGTGACATTTATGTGGCATAGAGGGGACTGTCGGCTGTATTATTTCAAGAATTTGCGTTGTTTAAAATAATAAAAATGGTTTTCTGTGTTAAGTGCTTAAAAACAAATTCTGATGCAAAAGTCCAAGAAGAGAATTTTGCCTTCTCTGGCTGTTCTGTACAAATTTGGTGCTTGTTTCTGAATGCAAATGACTAAAGAATTAAAAAATAAGAAAGGAAATTATTCGTTTTCAAAAGGCATGCATCTGGCACTGGCAACAAGGCAGTGGTCCCTAAAACCATGAATATCTCAGTGTTATGCAGACTATGACATTAATATGGCTTAGTCCACAGTATATCTTTAGAAAAAATACAGTCTGCTGCATCTCTAAGTTGTAAAAGCTCGAAATTGAGAACAGACTGGACATCCCATATATTCAGTTTTAGTAAGCACTGATGTGTTAATATTGGGTAAGAGCAAATAACTTTCTTGCTTATACTATTATTACTAATTATTACACATTCGAAAACAATCAAACACTGTGGTGAGAACTTCAGAGCATACGTACAAATATAGTGAAAGCAATTCACAGAAAAAAATTTTTTTCACTTCATTTCATTTAGAAAGGAATTGGCTTTTGTGTGTTTCTTAGGCTCTTAAGGGAAGTTCTGTTCACTTTAACCCTCAGAGAATTTTTACTGTGTCCTATTTTTAAATCACATTATGTCATCTTCTTTTACCTTTATAGATCAGAGGATTTTTAGCAGAGGGTTTCTGGAAAATAAACACACAAGTAGTATGCTTTAGAAGGGTTTCATTGCCTTGAAGTTTACGTGAAACATCACTGTTGCTCAAATCTGACTTATTTTATATGAATGTTAGTAACGCTCGTGTTATATATTGTATTCCAATAAATATAGAATATTTTCTCACTATCATTTCTCATAATATGACAGTTTTTGCTTTCTACTGTTTTGTGAGGTGAGCATTAGGATTTGGGGAAACAATTCTGCTTTTGCATTTCAATTTCTTTTTTTTTTACATGGACCCTCTAATGGCCCCATCGAGCTTAATAAACAGTTTTACATCTTAGGGCATGAGAGTAGGTTGTCACATTGGGCTGAATTGTAGGAATATGATTCATTTGAAATACCTTACCCATTTTGCATACATGATAAAGTGTTCACACCACTTTCTAAGTGCATAATGTTAAAATTTTGTGACCAGATATTAAAATATTAAGTGGACAGATACTAAAATAAATGGATATCATCTGAATCACTTAGAAACTAGTAGTATATCAGAACCCTTAGAAGTAAAAATGTTTCATTCAATAATTTAACTTTTAGCATATTCCTAATTAGGGATTTGATTAGATTGTACTGTTTAATTTGAGAATATTTAGTCTCAAGGGAAAACTGCCTGGCTTCCACTTAAAACAGTGGCCTTTTTCTACCATGTTGTTTTGAAATGCATACTCACGTGAAACAGTATGATTCCTACATTTAATCTGTAAATCACTTATGAGAGAATTCTTCAGTGGAAACAAGTGAGAGGATGGCATTCCTTTTGCAGATAAAAATTATGAACGTCTAGAGTTTTTTTCTGTTAAGAATACTCTGTACATTCAATAGTTTTAAAATAAGATCTGTAGGTGTGTCTTTAGGTGTGTGTGTTACGACATGAAACAACCCTCTGGGTTTGACTGTGATGTCTTGTATTTTTAAAAACTACCATGTGCTTGCAGAAACTTACTAAGAAGCTGTTATAAAAACGCAGTGGAGCATGGCCAAATAACTAGAAACTTTATTGAATTTTTGTGAATATATAGACTTTATCGTTGTACCATGACTGTGAGGATATTGATAAATGACTGTATTGGCTATTGATAAAATACTAATTTGCATTTCACGCAAATAGATGTTATACCGCTTGGTTAGTCTAATATATTTCTAATATTTTGTGCTTTCATATCCCAAAGAAGACGATATATGTGAAAATATTTTGAAATACTGTAAAGTGATATATAATGACAAGATATATTTCTGTAGAGAAAATGTTTATAACCTTAAGAGTATTGTACCATTATACATTCTCATGCTCAATCTCATAAGAAGCTGAAAAGAATCATGACAGAACTGAAAATATGTCTGCTTTCTCTAAGTCAGGTCCAGTTCTCAGTTCAAAAATTATTTGGTATAGTTTTATTTTGGATTTTAGTTTTGAGAAACAACATTTTTCAGTTTCAAGGAGAAAACAAAACTTATGACTCTGGAGTTACCAGAGAAGTTCTAAGATTTTTTGCTAAGTATTAAAAATATAAAGATTATGTTTAAAAATTACCAACATTGTTTCTAGTTTTTACACTTTAACCTGACAGAAGGAATGCTCTGGTGAAAAAGGAAAAATATTGTAGTACAGTATTACGTTTGAGTTACTCTCTAAAAAATCATTTTAGAAAGTAAACTTCCTTATCAAGTTGTCAAAAATTGGTTGAACTGATGGAGAGAGAATATTTGTTTAATTGTTTAAAGTTAAATTTCCCAAGTTTATAGTAGAGTTATGGTTGAGTGTATAATCTACTGAGTAACTAAATCAGGCCAGTTTTTTTGTCTTTCTATAATTGAGGCTCTTCTAAAAGCTTTATTTTCTAACCTGAGAAAAGAAGGGCGTTCTTGATCTTGCTTGATTGTAATTGCATTTGTGGGTCTCTCAAATTTATTTGGGGTGAGTGGGGACTCTTTGTTATAGGAGTAGTTTTGAAGATTTCGATTTTGTTTCCCACTTAAAAAGTTCCCATTTTTTTTTCCTTTGGGGAATATCCATTAAGTGTAAGGTAGGATGAAGTTAGACAAGCAAGAATCATTTCAAATGTAGGTGCAGTTGTAGAAAATGATGGCCTGGGTCAGTAGGATCTGGAAAATTAGGGGTGTACAAAGGGTTGACTTCTTTCAATTTAGAATTCTTTAGTGTTTATTCCATGAGCAGATTTGTGAGTAATCTCTAGCGTAACAGTGAGTACACCCTGCCTTTTTGCCTGTTCCAGCCCACCCAGCAGACTGTGCTTGGGGACAGACCATGTTTTAGAAACTCCTTATTACTGAAGTTAATAATATAATAATATAGTTATAAATATGAATGCCTGGAGGTGTCCAGATGTGCCTTAACTAATGTGAATGCTTTTCATTCAGAAGTTTAAATTTTTACTCCATTATAAAATCTTGCCATAAGAAACATTCCAAACTGTGAAGATCAGTTAATTGAATGAAAGTTACTTTCGTGCTTTTTCATTTTGGAGACATTTCCATTTGTATCAATAGCATCAGTTCAAAAGGAAGTGTACTAGCCACAATGTTCAAAAATGTGTTACATTTGAGGGAAGAAGTAAGCAAGATCTTACAGCAGAAAGATTAACTTCATTGTTACATTTATTTATGCTTCTGCCTAATTTTGCTACACCCTGTAATTTTCATTGTAAACATCTCTCAGTTACTACAGGTAATATTAATCTGTGTTTTACTTTTGCTTTTAGATATAGAGGGATGTAGAGAATGGAATTCTATTAGAGAAATGATTTAAAAGTTTAATTCCAGTAGATAGTTGGAGGAATCTGAAATTAATTTGGACTCTTATGCTGTAGTTTTATTAGAAACATGTACTGTTCTTGCTTTTTCCCTAGATTAGAGAGAATGTTTTTTGTCATCTTCTGCTTTTTCCCTCATCTGTTGAGAAGTTTATTGTTTTAGTTACTTGTGGGAAATAACTTCTTAATATGTTTGTTTCCTTGAATTAAAGTGTTCATGTGGAGGATACAATTGACTGCTTCGTTTTATGGCCCAAACTCTGCCCGGAGGTTGAGTTCAGAGATGGGGAGGCGGCTGAGAACCAGAGCGGGCGTCTTGGTGAAGGGGCACGTACACTGGGCTGCATCCTCTCCAGTGGAGGAGGGATCTCCGGAGCCTCCCCTGGTTGACGAGGGTGTCGGGCCCCGTGATCGCTGTCTTCTGAGGAAGGTGGGCCACCTTGGACTTCATGCATAATTTCACTGGGTATCAATTTTCATAAAATACCTGTTATAATTCATTCATCACCATTTTGTGGTTGTTTAGGAAATTGTGAGCAGTTGGGCACCTGCTATGTAAATTACAGCTGAATCTTTCTATCTCGGGAAACATTGAAATACCAGTACTGCCTACCCCCCTCCCCAGTTCAAAACTTCTGATCTTCAATCAAAAATTATTTGGGGTTGTTCTTTCAGAGGTCTGTATATAAAATTCTCCATAAAATGATACAGTGTAAAGACGAAGTGAAAGGGAAAAGGCACCAGTGCTCACTTGTTATGCTGAGAGAGCTTTTTTAGAAAAATCAGAAACCTTATATATTTTAATATGAAAACTATGTTGAAGCTATAAAGTGCATCATATTTTTGTTTTTAAATTATAATAGAGTTTATGGAACAGTTACATTAACTAGAGAGATTAGTTGTGTAATAAGCTTTGGTCCTAAGAAGTGTCCAAGGTCTGCACTCATTGGTCAAATGAACACCTTTTTCAGTGCTGGTGGGTTTAGTTTCATGTGGAGAAGAGGAAAATAACAATCGAAACAAAAAATTAGAAACAGTAACTAGAAACTCACGATAGAAATAAAGATGTAACTGACTGTAGGTTTGTGGAGTGCCAGAATTTACTGGAATGAGGAATAGATGGGGACGATCTGCAGAAGCTTTACGGTGGGAACGTGCTCCGTGTTATCTGTGCCAGGGAGATCTGGACTGGTGTGAATGGGAAGCAATCCCATTCATGCTCTCATTTGCAGCCTGGATTCCGCTTACTCCACAGTAGATGGAAACCTTTCACAGACTGAGAGAAATAACCACATGATCCGCCACCAGGCTTAATTCCTCTGCCCGTGGTTCTACTGACAGGAAGTTGAGTGGAGGCAGTGGCTGCAGAGACGGCAAGGAGGTCCTGCGCTAGGCTGTTCCTAACGATGTGACTGTATGCCCCACACCAGCGAGAGCGATGGCGTCTTCCTCGTGTGGCCCCACAGTTAAGAGCAACAAACCAGAGCAAGGGTTTGACGAGCGTTTTGTTCTCCGTCCTTTTTATAAGAAGGTTGTTTCCTTGTTTCCCAAGTGAGCTGTCCACTCTTCTTCCGTGTTACCTAAGAAGATAGACGGCTAACTGGGTCCAGTCATCATTTCAAGTGGGAAACTATTGTGTCCTTTGTATTTTGAGTATTTCAGGAAAGTGGGTAGATTCTTAGAAAGATGTGTGCTTTCCTTCCTACATGAGCGCTGACTCTCCAGCAGCCGTGGGCCTTCTCCGTGCTCTGTCATCTCCTGCAGGATGAATTACAGAACGCTGTGCACGTCTGTGCACACCAATACCATGTGTATGTGGTAGAAGCTGTAACCAGTTTCTGGGTCTGTATGGTACTATGAAACACTTATTTTATAATCCTGTAACTGTATGGCAGTGTTATGCCAGAAAATGTATAAAGTGCAGTAGTGTCTGTTGTTTACTGCTGTATTTAAAAATATCGTTTCTGAGACTATATATTTAGAGTTGTGTTATTTTTAATAACTATTGCCAAATACACATCCTGTAAAACGACCAAAAGCCACTTCATCTTCCTTAACATTTTAGCGTTCTGCTGATTTTGCATGATTAAAATATTTTTAAAGAGCTGGAACAAATGACTTTGCTGTTTTTCTATGATTAGACTTTTTGTATGGTTATGGTATGAGATCAACATTATTTCCTTTTTATCCCCTAAAATAAATATTGTATTTTGAAGAGTGAAATCTTATTTACACAGGCAGTTATTTTTGTTGGGAGATTTTGGAGGGCAGATCACACGGGTAAATACCTGGATGTTTATTGTTCTCTCTTTTTCTCACTTTTCTCTAATGCAAAGTTTAAAAAGTATATTTAATATAGATGAGTGACAATGAATAACTCATGGAGGGGACAGATTTTTTTTTAACTTAATAGAGCTAGTCTTCTAACAACAATTTTTTGATTAAGAAAAATGCAGCTGTGAGATGCAATTGAGGAAGTTGCTCGAGATGCCACAGCACAGCAGGGATGAAGGTGAGGAAAAGCATCGCGTTGGCACTTGCCTGCGCTGACCTATAGAGGCGGGAAAAGAGCGTATGAAAGAACTAAGAACAAACTAGTAAGAGTCGGAATGAAATCACATTGTGCATAATTGAGAAACTCAGAGAGAGAGAGGGAACGAACCACAGCCATGGTGGCGAGCAAGCATGATTTTAACTGCAGCCTTTGGGCTGTTTAGGGAGAGAGCAACGCACACAAGCAATTACCGTCCTAAGGGAAGAACGGACACATTCTGGTAACAGAAAATAGAGATGTTTGCTTTTCCCCAAAGGTCAAATGTCAGAAGGCAACCTAAGATCTTAAGAAGATGGAGATTCTCAGTAGAGTGAAAAAAGCAGGACTGAGTCTCCATTTCTTTAAGAATGTAAAATCTAAATAATACGGGAGACAGTTCGCAGAAGAGATTTAAAACATGTTCCTTAGGTTGCCCATCATCGGATGAATGGATAAAGAAGATGTGGCACATATATACAATGGAATATTACTCAGCCATAAAAAGAAACGAAATTGAGTTATTTGTAGTGTAGTGAGGTGGGTGGAGTTAGATTCTGTCATACAGAGTGAAGTAAGTCAGAAAGAGAAAAACAAATACAGTATGCTAACACATATATATGGAATCTAAGGAAAAAAAAAAAAGGTCATGAAGAACCTAGTGGTAAGACAGAAATAAAGACACAGACCTACTAGAGAATGGACTTGAGGATATGGGGAAGGGGAGGGTAAGCTGTGACAAAGTGAGAGAGTGGCATGGACATATATACACTATCAAACGTAAAATAGATAGCTAGTGGGAAGCAACTGCATAGCACAGGGAGATCAGCTCGGTGCTTTGTGACCACCTAGAGGGGTGGGATAGGGAGGGTGGGAGGGAGGGAGATGCAAGAGGGAAGAGATATGGGAACATATGTATATGTATAACTGATTCACTTTGTTATAAAGCAGAAACTAACACACCATTGTAAAGCACTTATACTCCAATAAAGATGTTAAAACAAAACAAAAACAAAAACAAACAAACAAAAAAAACCACGTTCCTTATTTTAAGCCTCAAGTGGATGCAGAGAAGGCAAGCTGGTGTCCCAGGGATGGAAGGAAATCCCAGCCTGGAGAAAAGTGTCAACGGGCAGGGTGGCCTCTCGTGGGTGAGTTTAGGCTCCGTGACTGACTGACTAAGGAGTTGGGCTGATTACAGGGAACATGTAAGGATGATCCTGCCCTTGGGATTATCCCCGTGAATATGTGGGATTAATTGGAAGAGCGTTTTAAAAATAGGTTATTCACGAGAGAGATTAGAGAGCCAGCATGGATCTGACTTTACTCAGGAAGGCTGGGTTTATTAATTTTGCTATAACAGTTAGCATTCCACTATTTTTATAACCTTAATGTATATTCAGCACTACCGAGGAATATACAAATGTGTTCTTCTCAAATGGTGGGTAACATATTTTGTTGTGATTGAAATAGCTTGTTTGTTCTACTCTCAGCTTGAGAAAAGGAAGAGGGTAGAGGAGGGAAAAATAAACAGAAAAGTGGTAGATGATGTGAACCAAAGGAGCCCTGGCGGCTCACCTTAGGACCCAGAGGGTGTCTGAGATCCCTGAGTGGATGATTTCACTGTTGTCAGGAAGAGAAGTTCAAGAAAAATCCCTGAAGGAGGGAAAAGTAAGGGCAAAGAAGCGTTTCATCTAAGTGGGGAGAGCTGGCTTGGAGGCCAGATGGACTTGGGTCCATGTAGCAATATGGTCACTTACAGTTGGCTGTGTGGCTTTGGGTGAGTCACGTAAGTTCTCAGGGTCTCTGGTCTCCTGTTGGCAACAATGTCTACTTTGTGAGTTTCTTGGGAGAATGAGAGTGTGGGTGAAATGCCAGGGACATATTCAAGACACTTCTGCATAGTGGTTGCTAACATTCTAGAGAAAATCTAGATGTTTGGTCGCCACAGACATTGTGCAGCATTTGTCTCAATGGAAGTCAATCTAACTTAAAACCCTCCAAATAGACATTTACGTCATAACTTAGTAGAAGGCCACTTAACAGTTAACACTGTTTAAAAACGTGTGTGTGATCAATTCTATGAACTTGGTGGCCTTCTTGCCATTGTTTTCTAACAACCAGAACCAGGAGGATGAAAAATCTTCTGCTAAATAAATATTCATCTTTCAAAATTCTAACCTGTAAGTATCTTCATACTGTGAAATTAAAATGGGGTCACCAGAGCTCCTGGGCCGCTGTCTCGTTCAACCGTAAATCCTTTCAGAATGCGCCACACAACACTATCAATAAGATAGGAAATAAATTCTCATTGACGCCGATAGAAGCTGAATATTTTCTTTTTCCTCTGGCATTCATTTCGACCAATTCCCCCCTCATTTTACCTGTTTCCCTGTCCAGAAGTGGGAAAGGATATTATAGACTTCTGTAGTTGACAGTGAGTGTGAATCCTAATGTCCTAGAAAACGAAGACAGGGGACACAACTGTCCTCCCTCAAATGCTGCAGATGCAAGAGCTCGAGGTGGCGCCGGAGCCCGGGCTCCCAGTTCAGTGTGTTTGCCCTGTAACCCGTGAGTGCCCTCGGAGAACTGGACGGGTTCAAAAGCATCAGCCTGGACAGAGGGCTGGCCCGTGCAGTGGTGTCACCCAAGACTAGAGTACTGTCCGTGAGAGTGGCTTTCTCACCGCCCCGAGCATTTTCCACTGACCAGTGTTCATGCTGACAGGCTCTCAAGTCGGTTCAAACATTTCCACTGGGGAAGAACCCACCGGGGCTCTGACAGTGGACTTTGTCGTCACCTCCCACGTGTGCCTTTCTGCACAAGCCGCTCCTCAGAGCTCATCTCTGGGATGACACGGAGCTGGCTGGGCTTGGCCCCTGACGTTTCTAAGCTCATCGAATGGCATCACCTGATCCCCCGAAGGAACTGGAAACCAGGGAGCTACGTGGGAATGTTCATTTGTCAACTCATCCGGTTTGGCAACAAGTTCTGTTGATTCTACTTCTGGAATTTGTCTGCAATCCACCCCCTCGTTTGCACCCCTGCTGCCTCTGTAGGCCTTTATCTAGTGTAAAGACTTCTAAGTTTCCCTCTGCCTTCAGAGAGAATGCAGCCTTCCCCAGATGCCACAGTGTGTCTTGTATCTCGGCTGCCTAACCTAGGGTCCAGCACATAATAAGCACTCAATCAACAGCCACTGAATTAAAAAAGATGTTTAGCAGTGATATCTTGAAACAAGATGCGTGAATATATGGACAGCTATTTCTGGATCCATTTCTGAAATAAGATGTTTTCCACAAGACAAAGAGCTTTCAAAATGAATTATTTGTATGACAGTACAAAGATTTACATTGAAACATTTCCTAAGTATTTAATGCTTTGTTTGACAAACTTGGATCATAATTTCTTCCTGATTTGGGGTCACTTAGTAACAAATGTCATTAATTGCTTTTAAACTGATTTAAGTGTAAAACAGTTTAAAGTTTAAAGTTTTTTTAACCTCGGAAGTTTCAAATCCGAGGTTAAAAAAAAAGAAAGGGAAGTACACGGTCCTACTTTTCCTGCTTGGTTTGAAATCTGAAATAAGATGAAGTAATTTAAAAATCACATTTGGTGGATTAACAGAGTACCTGTTTCCGTGCCTGGCTGCGTTATGCGCGTGGAAATAAACAAGTGAGAGCATGAGACAGAAGTGTTTCTGTAAGAAAAGCATCTGGAGCTTTTGGCAGAATAAAGGCAATTCCTTGGCAGTTCACAGCAGAGCTGACTTTTCCCTTCTGGTTTTACACTTTAGACCAAATTCTGATTGACAGTAAAGGCTACACTTTTAAGAAATGGCTTTTCACCTTAATGTTTAATTTTCCAGTTGTATTGCTTCTTTGATGTGAGCTTTTCTTTTTCCTACATGTTGACAACCAATTGAAACTAAGAACTCGCTTATCTTAAGGTTTCATTAAATGGAAACTCTATGGATGTTTTCATGGATGGAGTAAATGGTCGCCCAAATTCCTTTAACCTCCATGAGCATTTTTTACAGGCCATCCTAAGAAAGGCTTGAGTGTGTTACATACTTAGAAAAACACTTAAGCCGAACATGACTTTGTGAAGAGGGCGGTTCCTCATTTTGTTTGTCCTTTTTTTAGCTTATTGTGATGAACTCAAATTCTAAAATTGTTTGAGGTCACAACACCACCCACAGTGAAATGAGATATGTAGAGAAAATGGAGCATCTGTTTCTCAATAGCTCATCGTATCTTCCTCACAAGTCCCACCCTGCTGATTGATAGGGACCTCTTAGACTTGTCAACGGGAACTATCTCTGTCACGCTTGTTCATATTTCTACTTTTGGGTTAAACATCCAGACTGTTCAAAATCTGGATCATGGCTAGAGTGACAGCCTCTTTGGAAGGACCCTATTTCTTTGGGTGAAGGGATTAGTCATTGGGATTTTATCCCCCCTTCTCTTTTCTTGCTCAGGAAGGCATCTGTGGGCCTTGACGTGGTCTCGCTGCACATTTGTGGCAGCAGAGGAGAACAGGTGAGAAGATGCCCGGGGTGTCCTCTGGGCAGGCCTGTAGAGCGGCTGGGCTAGGCTGCTGCTGAGGTGGTAACTGCTGAAGTTCAAGGTCTCAGCTGGCGATTTGAACTTCGGCCAGCGGTGCCGGTGATGGAGCTGAGAGCCTTCAGTGTGGAGCAGCAAGCACACCATGTAGACCCCAAGCCTCCGTGGGTCATGGACACGTCGGCTGCCCTGGGCCCTCGTGGTCACCGGGAAACCAGAAGTACTGATACCTACGGGGTCAGTTTCCTGTCCGCGGTCATCTCAGTTCTGAGCTCCGGGCTGTGGCGGAAGCAGCTGCTAAGCAGTGTCTCCCGGAGGCTTCAGCCCACAGAGGTTGCCCAGGAAAGTGGGGCACCTGCCCCGATGACTCCAGACTCCTTAGAAGTCTATGGTGTTTCTAAAGACTCCAGTCTGAGTTGAAAAGATCACTTACGTAAAACTCAAAAGAGAAAAGAATATTACCCCTGTAATAATAGACACAAAGTTGTTGTTGTTGGTGGTGTTTGGTAGAATCTAGATTTGGAATAGACTTTAGAAAGCATGAAGTCCAACATTGGCATTGACTCATGAAGAAACACGTTTAAAGAGTTTCTTCGATTATGTGACAATTTGCTCTTTGGTTTAGCTCGAATCTAGCTCCCAGCCCCTAGCTCTGTGCTCTTTCCGTGATGTGGTGTCACCTTTTCTGTATGTGTATTTTCCTAAATAGATGCAGGTTGGAAGATCTGTTAAACTAAATGCTAAAGTCTCCCTTTGTATTCACCCTTTGGTTGAATTAAGTAAATATTTTAGTTTTAGAGTCATCTGTGTGATAAATGTTGGGTTCTGTGATTTGAATCCCGTCTCCATGGTTGGCCATGTGGCCTTGGGGAAGGTCACTGATACTCCATGAGCTCCAGCTTCTTTGTCTGTAAAGTGGGGACAATAATATTCACCTTGGAGGAAACAAAATTATAGAATTGCATTGTTTTTTCGTGACATAGAGCAGTTAATAAACCATAATTGTTGGTGGTATTTCTTAAATATTTGTGGCTTCTGAGTTTTTCTTTGAAAGGCCAAAATTTAAAAGAGAGAAAGATGGGGGTAAAGAAGAAAGGGAATAAAGAAAAACACAGAACCAGATCTCTGTATAACATTTTAGATTGCTCTTTGCTTTGTCTTTAGGGTTGGGTTCCTGATTAGATAACACCTAATCCTTCTTTATCTAATTTGATGGTTAAGAGGAAAAAATTGATATCACAGAAGAAGCACTGTGTAAGTTAATGTGTTATTATTAAATTTGTAATATAATTCTTTCAGGAATCTTGAATAATCTACTTTTTAAATGAAGGAAAATCTATAAACTACCCATCAGGGGATTTGGTGAGAGGAATAAATAATATAATATCTGATGGTTCAGAAAGTCAGTTTCCTCTTTATCATCAACATTTTTGTGTGCAAAGCAAAAAGATCAATGGGTAGTTATGGTTCCCAGAAGTGTTTTCAAGAGAATTTTGTGCATCTGGGTAAAACTCCGCTGATAAACATTTCTCATAATCTTTAGCCTCCTACAAGTGCTCCGTAATTACACAAATGCTATTGCCGATTCAAACTAAAGTATGGGAATTCTGCGAAAAGAAATATCTAGACCTAGGAAAAACATTTCTAAGTGCCCATTACCATGATAAATTAGATAATTTTTGAGTGGTAACTCCACATAGATCTGTAGATGGGGGAATCCCTAAAAGAGCTGCTTTCAAATTTAAACACCTAATTGTCTTAGTAAGTAGCTTCGTTATTGATACGAGCGAGACTTGTTCACATCTGCAGTCTCCCTTGAATGGGGTGGAGTGAGTGTTTATCCAGAGATATCTTTTTCTAATACAGCAGGGAATTATCTTGTAACTGGAAATGCTTCCCACTGGGAATGACCCTTCCCCCATTACCACCCCTCCTCTACCACCAGTTTGAAGAAATCGTTATTCTGGGAATTAAGCTAATAAAACTAATAAATAATGGAAGATTGCTTTCTGCAGTAGACAACTTCTAAGGCATGCTGTTTGAAGTACTGAGGGATAAATTTAACAAAACAAGTGCAAGATACGTACATTGAAAACTACAAAAGATTGTTAAGAGAAATTTTAAGACAATAAAAAGGAAAGATATTCTGGGACTAGAAAACTCATTGTTAAGATGTCATTTTTCCCCAAACTGATCTATAAATACAATGGAAGCCCTAGGACTTCTTTGTAGAAACTGTCAAACTGATTCTAATGCATATATGGAAATATAAAGGACCTAGAATTGCCAAAATAATGCTTAAAAACAAAAATAAATTTGGAGGACTTCCATTTCCTGATTCTAAAGCTTTACTTCAGAGCTAAAGAATCAAGACTGTGGCCTTGGTGTAAGGATAAACAAATAGGTCAATGGAATGCAAAAAGGGGTTCAGAAATAGACCACCATTTACAGAGTCAATTGATCTTTGACAAACGTGCCAAGGTAATTTGATGAGGAAATAATAGTATTGTCAGTAGGTAGTGCTGGGACATCTGGACATTGAAATAGAAAAAAAAAAAAAAAAGTGAACCTTGAATGTTACTCATACTGTGCACAAAAATAAACTCAAAGTGGGTCAGAGACCTAGAACAAAATCTAAGCATTTAAAACCTTTAGAGGAAAACATAGGAACTTTTCAAGATTTGGGGGCAGGCAAAGATTTTGTAAAGAGAACATAACCCTATCTGTAAAAATTTATAAATTGGACTTTGTTAAAATTAAAACCTTTTGCACTTCCAAAGATACCACTAAGAAACTGAGTGAAAAAGCAAGGCACAGATCGGAAGAAAATACCTGCAATACACATGTCTGAAAAAGGACATATCCAGACTATGTAAAGAACTCTCACAACTCAAAAATAAGACAAGTGACAATAAAAAGTGGGCAAAAGGTTTGAACAGACACTTCACACACACACACACACACACACACACACACATACATACACACCATATATATATATATATATATATATATATATATATGGTGAGGACAGGAAAATAAAGACATGAACACATCATTAATCATTAGTGAAATGCAAATTAGAACCACAATGAGACACTACCACAAACCTACCAGAATGCTAAAATTGAAAAACATTGACGATATCAAGTGTTGGAAAGGATGTGGAGCAACCAGAACTCTCCTACACTGCTGTTGGGAATGTAAAATACTATAATACTTTAGAAAACTTTTTGTCAGTTTCCTATAAAATCAAACATAAATTTCCATATGACTCAAGCTTAGGTATTTCCTTAAGAGAAATGAAAACCTATGTCCACAAAGAGTCTGTGCACTAATGTTCATAACAGCTTTATTCGTAATAGCCCCAAAATGGAAACAACCCAAACATCCAGTTACAGATGAATGGATAAACAATTTGTGGAATATTCATACAATGTATCCAGTAATTTACAAAGAAGAAACTATATATGTAACAACATTGATGAATGTGAAAAACATTCTGAGCAAAAGAAGCCAGACACAAAAGAATGTGTGTGTATGATTGTATATTATTTCCATGAAGTTCTAGAACAGGCGAAACTAAATCCATAGTCTCAGGAGTCAGGTCAGCAGTTGCCCGAGGATGGGTTGGAGTCAACTGCAGAGTTAGGAGGGAATTTGGGGGCCGGGTGGTGACAGGAGTGTTCTGTATCTTTTTTTTTAAATTAATTAATTAATTTATTTATTTATTTTTGGCTGCGTTGAGTCTTCGTTGCGGTGCGGGGGCTTGTCATTGCGGTGGCTTCTCTTGTTGCAGAGCACGGGCTCTAGGCACATGGGCTTCACTAGTTGTGGCACACAGGCTCAGTAGTTGTGGCACGTGGGCTCTAGGCACGCAGGCTTCAGTAGTTGTGGCACACGGGCTTACTTGCTCTGTGGCATGTGGGATCTTCCCAGACCATGGCTTGAACCCATGTCCCCTGCATTGGCAGGCGGATTCTTAACCACTGCGCCACCAGGGAAGTCCAAGGAGTGTTCTGTATCTTAATTATGGTCATGACTATACAGATGTATACATTGCCAAACGTATCAAACTGTACATTTAAAATAGGTGCATTTTATTATATGCAGAATATAGTTTGATAAAATAAAATAAATAAATAAATGGAATAGACTACCTCCCCATTTAAAGTCAGGAACAGTAGTGCCTAGACGGTCCCTCTAACTTGGAATAAGTGTTAAGGACTGAGGAGGACAGTAATTCTCTCTCTGTCTATATCCTCTTCATAAGCAGGAGGCTCCTGCCCCCTTCTCAGAGTTTCAGGTTACTGCCTGTTGCAGCTTACAAAATAGTTAAACATCTTTACAAACATCAAATCAAATGGCTAAAATTCAAATGCATTTCTAGTCATTTTCAATTTCATTTTTTTGTTTTTGGCTGTGCCCTGCAAGGCTTGCGGGATCTTAGTTCCCCGACCAGGGATCGAACCCACGCCCCCTGCAGTGAAAGCGCCAAGTCTTAACCACTGGGCCACCAGGGAGGTCCCCTCATTTTCAGTTTCAAATGTTCTTTGTTCTGTCAATTTAAGTGTTATGTTTTGTTGCTTCATCATTTTTTCATGAATGGCATCTCCAATATAAGTGATTGGATCATGTTCCACACAGGGAAAAGAATTCCTTGAATTTGTTCCTTATTGGTAATCTCTTCCACATCTGTCTTGTTGTTCTAGCTTTCTAACTACTTTCTAACTAGTCTCCCTACCCGCGCTCCAGTCTACAAATCACCGTATGAGTAATCATTCTGAAGTCTGTCCTTGATCAAATCACACCCCTTCTCAGGACCCCTCACTTTGCTTACTGAATAACAGCAGACTAATTTGTTTTCCCAGTCTGGGTCCTTACTATCTTTCCCAACTAACCTCTCACTGCTCCCCTGTGAGTGCCATATTCTAGCTGAGCCTGACACCCAGTCATTCCTTCGTTACATCCTCTCCTTCCTCCCCCCTTTGCTTATGCCCTCTTTCCACGTGGAATGCTTTTCCTCCGACCTGGCCTTTCCACCTCTCACCAACCTTCCACGCCAGCTGGCAGGTCATCTCCTCCGCCATCACTCACGGCTGATGTAGCTGCACCTGCCAGAGCATTTTCCTTCCTGCTGCAGCCTCTCCTGTGCTTGATTATAAACTCTTAGAGGCTGGGGCTCTGTCTCTGACATCGATCCAGTAGGAAGAACACACAAATTGAATGAATACGAGGAAAGAATCATGCAGGCGCTGGTGGTTGAGAAGCAGAAGAGTGAAGACCAGACTTCTATCTCCCTATTCCTCACTCTATTACTTTTTACACCAGGGGTGTTGGGAAAATCCTCCACAGGACTTTGAATTGCCTCCAGGACAAGGACGAGGAGAGTGCATTGCTCCAGACATTCAGAATTGCATCCAAGAAGGCAGTGGAACTTTCTCAGGGAGCCATCCTAGCAGAAAGATTAGCTTAGATGCCTTTTCTTCTTCTAATCTCGTAACGTAGTGGAGCAAATGGACTGTAAAGTCCCCTATGGGAATTGTGACTATTCATTAGATCTTTTTATATACACTTTTTTTTTCATTTTAAATGGAGCTTTGTTGGAGACTTATAGAACATTTTGCATGTGGTCTGTATTTTTTAAATGGGTCTCAGACTCTTTTGTGTTTAAGGAATGGTTTCACAAAACAGAATTTTGGATGGCACCTTTTCCACCTGCAAACTCACTGGCACACTCCCAAGGCCGCCCTTTGACACCACGATGTTGTTTGGGAAGAGCCGTGTTCCGTCCTGACCAGCTTGCTTACGCCCTTGCATGTCCCAGTAGAAACTCTGTCTGTCTTGGCTTTGGCTCTACATTCCCTAGAGCTCCCCTACCTTGCACCAAATTGTACCTCATCAACCTTCTATCTGACAATCGATACTAGAAAGTGTATAGGCTTGGTCGTAGTAAAAATGCATTTCCTGTGTGGATAAAATGTGGTCATTTGCCTATGGCGTGACACACACGTGGATAGATGCTACTTTTAAATGATTAACGTTAAGGCAAATGGACAAAACGAACACCCCGTGTGATGGAGGCTGTTGGCTGTCCTCGAAACTCCTTCTCCCTTTGTTCCACTGGCAGCAGGTGGTAGCTGGACCCACGGTTCAGCCAGAGTCTCACGTCTCAGACCCTTTACCACCCCGTGAGTCCAGCAGGGACAGTGCAGCTCTGGGTGGGTGTGGGGCGTGGGGCGTGACCTTGTACTTGGGCGTGTGCTGTCTGCCTTTCACAAGCTGGAACTTCCACACGCCCACGACCCAGCTTCCATCACACAGCCAGGTCCACACCCCAGAGCAGAGGGGGGAAACATCTTATGTCAAGGGGTGAACAGTAAATATTTCCAGCTTTGCGGCCAGTCCTTGCCTCGTGTTGTGAAAGCACCCAAAGGTGACACATAAACAGATAGGCATGGCTGGATTCTAACAAAATGTTCTTTACAAAACAGGTGGCGGGCCGGATTTGGCGCACAGGCCAGCAGTTTTCTAACTCCCGCCCTCCGATGGACACTCTATGGAAGGAAGGAGGTGGCTCGATGAGGGTCCGGAGCTGCCCACAGACCAGACCCCTCACCTCGGTGGCCATTTCGCCAACCAGCACGCGAGCAGACTTGCTGCCCTTCCTCAGAATCACTTCACGAGGAAGCTTCCGCTGGGCTCCAGCCTTCTGAGATGGACTGTCTCCACCTCTTACTTCTCCCAAGAAGCTCCTAAGTGATTCCTTCCTCTCTATTCATTTTACTTAAGGAAGAGAGACTAGTGTCCTCAGACACCACGTGTCCATTTGGCCTTTTGTCTCACACTTTCTTGAAACAGATGCACGGATTCCCAGGGGCCGTTCTCATGTCTCCCCAGCTGCCTGAGGAACGGGGTCACATCTGGACAGAACACGTGAAGGAGGTAAAATCTTGGAGGGTGGGGGACACTTTCTGTTTGCTCCTCCATCCAAAGGCCTCTGCCCTCTCCTCGATGTCTCTTCTGTATTCTTGCCTTGGAGCATTGCCTTCTCCTAGCTGTGAATTAAAGCGATGGCTCATAAAACTTCTCCCCGTTTGTTTTGTTTTACTTTTTCTGATTATAAACTATAGGGCCTTTAGAGAAAACTCGGAAAATATAAAGTTAAAAGTTATGCACGGTACAAGTCCCACACATAATCATGGCTAACAGTTCTGGCGTAGTTTCTCTTCATTTTTGGCTTGTATTTAGGCATAATTTAAGGAGACTCTTCAAAATCCAAAGGGATGAGATTCAGTTGTTAAGGCAAATGGAATTGGTGAATAATACCCAGCCTTGTCAGTTATTTCTGTCTGAGGGTCAGAGAGGGCTTGATGGAAGGGGTGATATTTCAGTTTGGTCTTAGATTTTAGAAAGCATTTTGAAGGACAGAGAATAAGGGAAAAAATCCTATGATAAAAGAAAAACATAGAAGCATTAAAGCATACATGTATATGAATAACTTAATGGCTGACTGTGGTGTTGAGGAATATATTAAATTTTTGTGCTCCAGTTTGTTTATGCACTGGGGATAGTCATATTGCCTTTTCATCCTCCTAAAAATAGAATATCTTAAGATAATCCATTTTCAACTACTTCAAACTTCTCAAAGGAACGGCATCTAAAAATCCACAGCATAATTAAGGTATCAGATTTTTGTCACTCTTTCTATTATGATTTTATTCACTATAATAATATAAAATAATCCTTCTCCCAGTCATTTCTATGAAAAATTTATAAGAAAAATGTATTGCAAGTTTTTAATAAATATTTGTTTTATTACCCAGACTTTATTCATAGGGAAAAGCTATTAGAAAATCATACTTATTCTAGGTTAAATGAGAATAACATTAACAATTTTTCTTTGTGTTTCTGGATGTTTCTGATTGTAGTGCCTCACAATAACTTTGAAGTTAATTCTCATTTTCAATCATGATTAATTTGGGTCTCTCAAAATCAGGCTGTATATTACTCAACTACCACTCTTCAGTGTCATGAAAACACTTTACTGCTGTGTGTTCAAAAATAAACATTTCAGTTGCAGACACTTGCAGGTAGTTCAGAGTAAGTGCTAATGTGACAGCAGTTATATTTCTTTCAGGTATTTCTGCTTCTCACGTTAAAAAAAAAAGAAAAAAAGAAAAACAAACAGCAATCTAAAAAGCAGTGGAACAAAGAGAAACCATTGATTGACAAGTAATCTTCTTAAATACTCACGTGAATACTTGGAAATGTCCGATCTTTACTCATTATGACCTTGAATTCCCCATGTTTTATGTGATGAGAATTATAGCCTATTGTTAAGAACAATATCATATAAAAATGTACGGGATTACATTCAAATTTAAGATCGTATTCTAATGTTCACATGGGCTAAATAAAAATCTTCTTGTTTGGACCTACACAGGAGTTATCTCACTGTCATTCCGCAAGTTCAATCTTATAGTTTCACTAATCAAAATAGGTTTATTTGGAAAAGGAACTTCATATGTCAAAGGTGTGGGAAGTAAACTCAAGTGTACAAGAAACATCCCAGGTCTTACTGCCTTTAAGTCAAATGAAGAAGACTGACTCCAACCGCATCAGACTCCAGGAACCCCATCTCAGTCAGTGTCGGCGTCCCAGATGCTCCTCAGATCAAATCAGCATCCAGGGGTCACAGGGAGTGGGGTCAGGAAAGGGCCTCTAGTTGCCAGGCCACCGTGGTCCCAGCTGACATATCCTAGTTAACCTTCAAAACCGGTGCTGCCTTGAACGTTCCGGGCTCCGCTCCACAGCAGTGGGGCAGGGGGGCCAGCACCTGGGGTGCCTCCTCCCTCGGTGACCAGTGACCATCCCCAGATCCCGCTGCATCTTCCTGGGTCACTGGGCAGTGGTGCGCTTCATGTCCATCTGCACAGAAGGCTGGAGGGAGGGCGAGGGGCGCAGGGCCTGCATGCTCACCAGGCCCCGACTGGGCGTGGGCTGGACAGAGGCGCGTCTGCCCAGAAGCCTCTTCCTTTCTGCCCACATCTTTGGGAGGGGGTTGGGGGGGGGAAGTGGGGCTGGAAATGGGGGGTGGAGCCACGGCTTTTCCCGCTGGAAAAAGGCTTCTGGTGCCGACTAGCTGCGGCACTGCACTTTCTCCTCCCGGCCTTGCATCCTCCTGCACTTCCTCCTCCTCCCGCCCCTCCCCTGCCACTCTTCCTCCTCCTCCCGCCCCTCCCCTCCTGCTCTTCCTCCTCCCCCCGCCCCTCCTCCTCCTCCTCCTCCCACCCCTCCCCTCCCCCTCTCACCCCTCCTCCTCCCGCCCTCCTCCTCCCACCCCTCCTCCTCCCCCCGCCCCTCCCCTCCCTAATGGCAGCAGAGCCCAGCGCCAGGTGCCTCCCTGAAGGGCCCTCAGGACAGGTCCTCTCCCCCCTGCCCGGGAAGGGAGTCCCTTCTCTCAGCCCCACCACTTCTCACGGGCACTGTTCCTCTCTCCTTGTCTTCTGGGACCCCCAGGGCAATCTCCTTTGAGGATTTAGGACTTTGCAAAAGACTTAGAACTCCTTGGGGTAGGGGGTTTGGCTCTCTGGCCAAGTCGTCATGGAAAGTGGTCACCAGGACAGGCCACCAGCTTGGAACAAGGGACAGGGGAAAACTAAGAGTGCAGCACGTTGAATCCCCACCACACAGGTAATACGGGGCAATGTCCAGGTATAATGTTTATGATCTGCAGCTCCTCCCACCTCGAGGGAGGAGGGACCGGATTTTGGCCAGACGGTCTGTCTTGGACTCGAGGGGTGCTGTCCAGGGTGAGGAGGAGGGGGAGAGAGCCCCGAAGTCAGAAAGGATGGGAGAAAGACAGGAGCCCAGCAGAGAGGAGAGCAGAGGTAGAGTCCTGAGGAAGAAGGGCTTGACAGCAGGGCTTGGGAGGGGCGGTCCTGAGTGTTCCTGCAGGACATCCTGCTGTGCATTGTGTGTCCTGATTCTCTACCTCCTTCTCGAGAGACTAGGTGGAGGCCGTGTTGCTTTTCCAGGCTTTTGGGGTGGGATTTGTTATTTTTCGGCCACGTCACTGTGCTGGGATTGTCCTCCACGTGGCCTAGTGCAGTTGGGCAGGTGGTGATCCTGTACTGTTGCCAAGGAACATGCTGTACCTTGCAGCCACGGAGGAAAAGTGTGGGTTTATCTTTATCAGAGATGAGCTAAAATCCCCTGATGAGAATGGCTACAATTTACAAAATGGAAAATGTCAAGTGTTGGTTTGGCCGTGGAAGAACTGGAAAGCTCCTTCACAAACAGTAGGGTGTAAACTGGTGTAACCACTTTGGAAAACCATTTGGCAGCAGCTGCTAAAGCAGAACGTATGTATACCCTGTGGCCCAGCCCTTGAACTCCTAGGTGGACGCCCAACAGATGTGCACATATGTGCGCCAAAGGACATAGACTATTCATCACAGCCAGACCGCCCATCAAACTGCCATTAAAAGTTGTCAATAAATTGTAGTGTATTTAAGAATGGGATTCTATATAGTAATGATCAGGGACTGTTTACAACTGTACATGGCAATAGAGCTTATTCTCACAAACAGAAAGTTGAGTGAAATAAGTCAGATGCAAAAGAGTTTATCCTCTGTGACACTATCCCATAGAGACAAATACAGGCGAAACCATGTCAGTGGGGCTGCAGGTCAGGGTGGCGGTTACCATCGTGGAATGGCTGGTGACAGGAAGAAAGTACACAATGTTGCCCACGTTCTGTTTCTTTATCTGGGTGCTTTTTACAGTTTGTGAAAATACAGCAAGCCGTATAGTTATTACGTGTGCATTTTTTTCTTACGTTTCTCACACTTCAAATAAAAGGTAAAACCAGAAAAAAATGGGTTTAAACTTTGCTGTACTTTACATACTGGCTTTTAAAATAAGACAGCCTTTCTCATAAAAATGCTGAGTAGGAGCAGAATTGAATACAGAGTCATTTTGTATCCATCAGCCCCTGATACAAAGAACTGAAAAATATCATTAGTGGAGGAACTTGGGAAATGGAATTATCTGTTCTTAAAGAGTCAACATCAGAGGTTGGCTGACATTTTTGTTTCTCTCACAGCAATGCAAAGATAAAGGCAAAGATGAAAGGAGATCGTATAAATGATAAGCACAGTGCCTTGCATACAGTAGCTCTCAGAAAGTGGAGCTGTCTCTATTTCTAAGGGCTGTAACTCTGTGGTCCAAGCAGAGAGGGACACATTTACCAAGACATGTCTCATTATCCTGATTGCTGTTGCCCACCTGTACCTGAGGGCTTGGCCCTGTCACTAGTTCCAGTGTGTCTTGGGGCCCCAGGCATGGTATGTTGTAATGAATTTGCTTTTAAGGAATCTACATGAGCAGCTAATGTTTGTCCACATTTATCGAGTGTTTTGTGCCAGGCATTGGTCAGAGCAGAGCTGGTTGGAAGGAGGGGAAACTGGTACAAATTACTAGGAGCTAGTGGTCTGCAAGGAGGCCTAGGGTGTGTGGATGTTGTTTATCAGTGCAAATCTTAGATACATTTTTTTTTAGTTGGATGACCCTGTTGATGGGGTCTTTGTTTTTGTTTGCTTGTTTTGGTTCCCAACGTTAGGTAGTATTGTTATTTCACAGAGGAGAAGAAGTCACAGAAAGGTTAAATAATTTGCTCAGTGTCACACAGCTAATAAGGGGCCTAGGATCTGAACCAAGAGTCTGACTCCAGGGTTTAAGATGTTGGCATCAAAACCATGCTGTTGAGTAATGGTTACTTGTTCATGTGTATGTCAACAAGTCCAAACAGAGCAGAATGGCCCAGCCACAATTCAAAGGCAGAAGGGTCCAGATGTTAGAGATTAATCCAGACAGGAAATGATGTCTAGCTCAAGGAGTCTTGGAAATCTCTGGTGAATGTTTTGCTGGAAGGTTTTGTAAAAAAAATTAATAAACAGAAACCTAACTTAGAGTGCGGAGACCAGTAGGGGGCGCTCTCGCACCCTTTGATGATGGCAGAGCCCAACAGGTGGGAGAAAGAGTCCTCTTCTTTCCTGACAAGGACTCAGCCAATGAAAAGCCGTGGATGTTTTGTTTACTACAGCCCTCCTACCTTCCTTTCCCCTCTATAAAAGCCTTCTCCTCCCCTTACCGTGCGGGGACTTCCACGTGGCTCACCACGGTTGCAGACCCCGAATTGCAATTGTCTGTTGATCCTGAATAAACCCATGTTCGCTGGAGAAATACCTGGCAGTTTATTTGTTTCAGGTCAACAGTTTCAAATATAATTGAAGTTTATTTCAAAGTCTAAAATAGTTTTACAAACAAAAAAGGCTCCATTCTAATCAACTGGATACATATTAATAGCAAAAAGTCACTTAAGCGATTCTGTCTTATTTGAACAGTTTAAAATCAATATAATATACTTAAGTTGCCATACTATTTCTTTTTGCATTTTTTAGTAATTTAAGGTATTGTTTTCCCTGTCAGCCAACATTTAAAATACATTTCTTTCCTATTAGAGGAATTTCCTGAGCCTGTTAAGTACCATGTGGAAATAATCAAGTCCCATTATGAACCCAACACCAATTTTCAAAGCAGCTTACCCACTTAGTATCAGCAGCTATGCGCCTTTTTTTAAATTTATTTTTGGCTCCATTGGGTCTTCATTGCTGCACGTCGGCTTCCTCTAGTTGTGTCGAGTGGGGGCTACTCTTTGTTGCGGTGCTCAGGCTTCTCATTGAGGTGGCTTCTCTTGTTGCAGAACACGGGCTCTAGGCATGTGGGCTTCAGTAGTTGTGGCACGTAGGCTCAGTAGTTGTGACACCCGGGCTCTAGAGCGCAAGCTCAGTAGTTGTGGTGCACGGGCTCAATTGCTCTGCAGCATGTGGGATCTTCCTGGACCAGGGCTCGAACCCGTGTCCCCTGCATTGGCAGGCGGATTCTTAACCACTGCGCCACCAGGGAACCCCAGCTGTGCACTTTTTAACTCACAGTTGAACTTTTGAAATCCCTTTGTTGTCATTTTGAGTCCACTTCTTTGATGTAAGTTAATTGCTTTGGCAGGATCTGGACCATGCTGGGGTTTGCACCACTGGGACCAGCACTCAGTCCACCAGGCAGCCGGTGGTGGATGGTGTGGACGGTGTCTGGGAGCAAAGCTTAGTGTTTCCTGGCAGACAATCAGCTTTCTCTCTTTACTTATGGGTCTCCCATGGACTTTTTCAGATCGCTCAGGCTCAGGTTGGGGAGTTATTTCAGTTACTTAGAGAATGACTGCAGATCTCACACTAGCCTCATTCTCTGGTGGAGCCCTAGCCGAGTGAACCTGGTTCCTTGACCGTGAGTACTGAGGTTGAACCTCATGGCAACCTCCAGCTTACTTTCTTTCTCCAATCCTGACCCGGAGTCCAGGGCGAGGGACCCTGATTGCTGGCAAAGGCGACACTCATAAAGGGATACCAGAAGCCTGTCCAGGGCACCCACAGTGAGCCCACGGGGGCCTGAGTAATAACCCCGAGAAGGTCTGGACTCACCTGGCCTAGCCTCACCTAATGCCCTTAGTTGGGTGTTACCCAAAGAATTGACAGCAACAATTTCAATCTGGGACATCGCGGCCCAGACAAACCCAGACTACCTTCTGGAAAAGGGCTCCGTCACTTCTTGTCTTGTTTTTGGAGCAGCTGACTTAACGTGTCTCGCACAGGGGAGGCTTGCCTGCCAGGGCGCCGGCCTCCAGCCCGCCTTGCTGACTCAGGTGCCTTCCTTCTCCATTCTGAGTTTAAGGAACGCTGTCCTCATTTACAAAGCCCTGTACCTGCATCGTCAGCATAAGGCTCTCCCCATTGTCCATGGCTCTCAGGCTGGAGGCCAGCTCCTTGTCTGCTGACATCTGGTCTCTGTGACTTTCCCCTCTGGACACCCACCCCGATGCTGTCCACCACAGCCAGCTGGCCTGCTGTGTGCTCTGTGCACTCTGCCTAGACTCTGGGCACACAACTTTGTCCTGCTCACAGTATGGTATTTTAGAAACTAGGTCTCATTTTGAAATCCAAAGGTTCCATAAAAGAACAATAGAGAAAGAAATTTTCTGAAGACTTAGTATTAGGACAGATGAATTTTTTTTAAAGGAATAACATTTCCTGGTTAACGAAAAAGTAGCTTTTTTTTTTTTTTCCATTATGAAAGCAATTCACGATCTCTGTAGAAATCTTGGGAGATGCTGGGGGAAATGGTACTACACTCAGCACTGCACGTGGTCACTCACTCACTCATTCATTCATTCAGCACTGGGAGGAGAGCAGAAAACAAGTTAGGCAACGTCTCTGCTCTCCTGGATCTTGTATTCTAATGCAGTAAATAGGGAACAAACAAACAGAGGGCTGTAGACAGTAAGTCAGTTGACCAAATTATACACCGTTAAGGAATAAAGAGTGAAGGTGTGGGCTCTGCTAAGGAAAGAGGTGAATTGTGAGAAGGCAGCACTCAGAGACCTGAGTGATAAAAAGCCGTGAGCCATGCAAGGACCCCGGGCCAGAGCATTCCAGGCAGGGGAAGAGCAGGCAGGAGGCGCCTGAGGTAGGAATGGACCTGAGGTCTTCGAAGGGCAGAAGGAGGCCAGTGTGTGTGCTAGAGTTTAGACGTGAGCTGGGGGCGAGGAGGATATGGGAAAGGCAGACCAAGGTGGCGATTAGAGGCCTCCGGGGAGTTTGAGCAGGGGGTGACGTGGTGTGTCGTGCTGTAGAAGGTCACTTGGTGTGGTATATAATGGGGCGTCTGGGGGCGTGGTGTAAAATGGGGCGCCTGGGGGCGTGGTGCGTAATGGGGCCACTGGGGGCATGGTGCGTAATGGGGCCACTGGGGGCGTGGTGCGTAATGGGGCCACTGGGGGCGTGGTGGATAATAGGGCGTGGTGTATAATGGGGCGTCAGGGGGCGTGGTGTATAATGGGACGTGGTGTAAAACGGGTATCTGGGGGCGTGGTGGATAATGGGGCGTCAGGGGGCGTGGTGCATAATGGGGCTTCTGGGGGGTTGGTGTAAAATGGGGCATCTGGGGGGTTGGTGTAAAATGGGGCGTCTGGGGGCGTGGTGGATAATGGGGCATCTGGGGGTTTTGTGGATAATGGGGCGTCTGGGGGAGAGGGGTGATGGGGGCTTGGGTGTTAGCAGTAGAGGTTGAGGAGCGAGGGGTGCAGGATACTCTGTGGAGGGCGAGGCCACAGGAATTGTGATGGGTCACGTGTGGGAGGTGAGGGATGGAAGCCGCGAACAGCGTGAAACCAGGGATGAGCAGTGCGGTGAGTAATAGCAAGATTCCTGCGATGAGAAAAACCTCCTTTGTTCCCCGCAGTGGCCCTTTGTGGTGGGTTCTGTTATCCCACCTAATCCCATTTTATGCCATCCTAGATCTCAGTGTATCTCTATATCTACCCCCTATCTATCCTATAATATTCCTATAGCGATTACAACACAGAGAGGAAAATTAAACCTGGAAGGGCTGGAAGGTAACTTGGCCCAGGATCTGCAATTAGAAAGCCGTGAGCGGGGTCTGAGCCTGTTCTGCCTGGATCTAGGCTGCGTACCTGTCTCCCCTCTAAGAGTACTTTTCACTTACCAACCACCAACTGCCATTGTCAACATTTTTATTTATTTCCTTTCAGCCTTAAGATGCATTTCTGTCTTTTAAAACAGACCTGTGACATATAATCTCATGATCTTTCCCATCAACCACTTTGAGAGCATTATTAAACACTCTCCATAACATCTTCCATGCAAACCGTCATCTTTCAAATGTTTCTTTTCAAGAGAATAAGACTTTTGAGCAACAGTGTTTGGGAGGAGAAACAGGTAAATGGCCTAAGAAAGTTTCCTCAAGGGCAGTAGGGGGGGAGAACAAATAAATGTTTTGTTTCCCTGATTAAATGTGTGTTTCTCTAAGATTTTCACTCAAATATATATATACAGACATTTGAAAAATCTGTGATTTTACATAAAGCATCTTGTACATTATGTATTAGTAAACTATTTTAAGATTTACAGTGTTGTGTTAGTTTCAGGTGTACAGCAAAGTGAATCAGTTATACATATGCGTATATCCACTCTTTTTTTTTTTAAGATTCTTTTCCCACGTAGGCCATTGCAGAGTATTGAGTAGGGTCCCCTGTGCTGTACAGCAGGTTCTTGTTGGTTGTCTATTTTGTATATGGTAGTGTGTATATGGCATGTAGGATCCTAGCTCCCCTACCAGGGGTTGAGCCCACACCCCCTGTAGTGGAAGCTTGGAGTCCTGACCACTGGACCGCCAGGGAAGTCCCCAGCCTAGCCTACCTTAAACATGCTCAGAATACTTACATTAACTTACAGCTGGGCAAAATCATCTTAACATAAAGCCTATTTTATAATAAAGTATTAACTACCTCATGTAAAAAAAAAAAGGGATTATTTACTTTAATTCTTCAAAATTACCTTCAAACTTCAAAACAAATCTTTAGGTCTGAGCTCTGAGCCATAGACTAATTCACCTATTTCTTAGCATCTAGTTTGAACTTATAACATGTACTCTGCCTCACTGTTTGATTCTGGATCCCATTGTTTCAAGTAATGGAGACCCAATCAAGCTAGTTCAATTAATAATAAATAGTAGCTGTCTTACACCGAGTTATCTAGAGATTGAAGCAAGCAGGAATTTTAAAACCTGAGGTTGATTTGGGAGGTGCAACCCCAGGGGCGCCAGAGTGGGGAAGAAGGAAGCTCTGCGGGGAATGGTGAAGGATGGGGTGTGAAACACTGCACCTTGGCTCCTGCTTCCTGGGAGCCTGACAGACAAGGCAGGTCTTCTAGGGACCCCCCCCCCCGCCCCCAGACAGGTCCAGCGGAGAAGCTGCACCTCTGGGGGTCCAGGATGCAGGAAGGAGGGGTTTGTGTGCCTGGCTCCCCTCATCCTTTCCCACTGATCGGAGTCTGTCCCCCCGGGGCGCTGACTCTCTCTTTTGCAGGTTGCCAGGAGGCATCTTCAGCAACTGCTCAGGAAGTCTGGTGCAGCCGCCTGGGGTGGCGAGTTGGCAGGGCGGGCCCTGCATTCCCAGCAAAGCAGGCTGTGTGGTAGGGAGAATCTAAGAGGTTCATGAGGTCTGTGACTGATGCATCTGAATAGCATTGGGCTGAGCACTATTCCTGGATTATCTAACTGAAAGCTCATCAAACCCTCTGACGTAGCTAATCTGCACCTGAATTTATGGTTAGGGAAATTTAAAGAGTAGGAGGTGGAACTGGGATTTTCACGTACGAAGGCAGACCCTACAGCTCACACCTTAACCACTGTTCTTTCCTTTTGAAAGCTCTGCAAGAGCACAGAGGGGCTTATTAAAACGATGGCATTCCAGGGAAGTAGTCAGTGGACTCTCCTGGGACAAAGCGTTGGGAGTTAGATCCCCACTGGGAGCCAGGCCAACTCAAAGGTGTCAGAGTCATGGACCTTTGTGGCATATCTGCTCCTTTCTGTGATTCTGTGATTAAGTCCTTGTACTTACCCAGTGAGTCAGCTTCCTCTGCCCCTCCTTGCCTCTGACCAGTGCATAATCACCGCCTTCCTTCGCTTCTGTGCCTTCTCTGGCCCTTTTCTAACTTATGGCATCCTCTCAGACTCGACCCTCGCAGACACTGTACTGTGTCCTGGTTTTCCATTTCTCCGTTTCTTGGGGAAGCATTGGCCTGACGTGGTTGTTAGAGTGTGTTGGTTGTAAACAACAGATGATTAAGCTCTATTTAAAATGAATTCATTAGAAACTATGGGTAGATCACAGCAGCCCTGTTTGGAACTTATGGGACCTATGCATCTCCAGAGACCCTCCAGAGGGTTGCAGAAGCAGGAGCCAAAGGACACTCCATGCATGTGCCAGCCCTGGAATGTTCTTTTTCTTTTTTTGCCTTTGCATAACATAGCCTGAAATTCAAAGTTCTTGAGAAGAGGAACTGATTGGCCAGGTGTAAGTGATGTACCAGCCCTTAGCTGTGCCCGGAAGTTTTACCAGGAAGTTAGTTGAAGGAGCTTCCAGTGATGCCTGGATTCAGTTTCCCTGCAGGATTGCACGTGAGAAGGGAGATAATTACCCAGGAGGATGTTAGGATGCTATAAGGAAGCGGGGGATGAATGCTGGGTAGACAAAATATGACAGATGTTTCCCATGCCCAGTTCACGTTTTCACTCACCACAGCACACCACTCCTCATTTGTTGGCTGGTCTCTAATGGGCTGTTCTGTAAAGCTGTGGCCAGCCTTAATATTGAATTACTGAAGATTGAGTTATTGAATTACTTCTGCCACCACTTCCTTCCATTTGCACATCCTAGACCTGATGGTGGAAAATGACTCTGTTAGAACCATTTATGTCAGACAACACATTGGCACTGCATTTCTTCATTTACAAACACCTCTGCAGCACTGGTCTTTGATTCACTACTGCAGTGGGGTACTGTGAGAGACAGAGAGACACAGGATGCGTTGTGATTATTGCTTCCTGGGCGCTGAGAATTGGATATGAGAAACATAATACACAATAAATATATAACATGGTGATAATATAATGTAATATCAAGCAGTGCATAATCTAAGATAAAAATATACGTGTATGGCGGTAGCAGGGTTGAGAGCTTAACTTGTACTAATGTAACAGGAGCTAGGTGTAATGTGTAATTAAGTCTTGAAAGAATATATGTCACACTGCTCTCTATAAAATAGATAACCAACAAGGGCCTACTGCGTAGCACCGGGAACTCTACTCAGTATCTCGCAATAACCTATAATGGAGAAGAATCTGAAAAAGAATATATATTGAACGTATACGTGTAACTGAATCACTTTGCTGTACACTTGAAACTACCACACCGTGGCAAATTAACTATAATTCAATCAAAAAATAAACCAATCTTGAAAGAATACATTTGACCTGGGAAAGAGAGAAATTGGTGGTGTGGCAACTAGATGATCTATGTCCAGGCTAATTAATCTGAATTATAACTTTTGCTATGAATGTGTCCCAGAAGCTAGGCTGGAGACTGGTTTAGAGTCTGTCTCTCCTGCCGTGTGCTGGCGTACAGGTGTTGTCCCAGGTCGTCGCCTTGGCCGCAGGTCTGCTCTGCACCTAGCAGGGCGGCCACGGCACTGCCATTTGTAAACTTGCAGGCCCGGTCCACCTGCCTCCTGCTATCCTTCCACTGCTAATGTCACGAAACGCCTCTGGCAGGATAAGTAACTTTATTACTAAGCTGTAAAGTAGAGCAACTTATTAATATTGTATGAATTGCATTCTACCCCATTTTCCCCCCCTCTAACGGGGAGAGGTCTCACGATGCTCTGGAAGACGTCTCCTTAAAACTGCTGAGTAGCATGTCTTGCCTGCACTGAGTTAGGAAGCCCCGTTGCTGCCGGAATTCTGATTGGAAGCTTGTTTTAATAAGTTCAGGTTTACTTCTGAGATGCTCATTTTCTTTCGGAATTCAATTGATTAAGGCAGCCTGAGTCTCAGCGGTAACTACAAGAAATTAGATTTTGCTGGGAAGCGTAAACAGACCCGCGACTGATGATCCGACGCTGTGAGCGTTGTCAGGAGGCCGGTACACAGCTTTGTTGGGGGAGGTTATTGACACCGAAAGCTTTTGGAAATGGAGGTTTACAGGAGCAGGCCCAAGTCAGTGATGTTTGTTTCATCCTCGGTTTTTGAATAAGACGTTAGTTGGCCTGTTCTGGTATCACGTTACGAGGCCCAAGTTTAGCTAGGATACTAACCTCCCCAGCCACAGCAGAAGTTAAGTAAGAAAGAAGAAAAATAAAATGCCCTCCAGGTCAGTACGATTACTCTTTGAGGAACAGGGACAGAACGGGGTCTGCAGACACCACAGACTGACCTCCGTGTGATACGGGTTTATTGCCCTTGGGCCACGCATAACTACGAGTTACATTTTCTCCTTTCTCCATGTTTAAAGATGGAGAGTCTATCCTATCCTTTTTCGTAAGTTGATTAAAAGACGAAACGCTCTGAAAAGCCTCAGGACGCAGGGGCGAGTCCTGGCTTTTCCACCAGCTCACGTGATTGTCAGCTTTGGGGCCCCAGTGACAGGAGGCACCTGACTTATGATATTGACGTGCGCAGTCCTTCCCCAGGCTGTGCTGGGGTCGGGGGGGAGCCACGATTTCCCGCTCACCGGCAGGGAACAGGCTGACACCCTTCTCTCTCACTAGCCAAGTGTCACTGTTGTGTGTTACTGGTGACAAACTCCAGTGACACAGCGCCAACGGATGGTGATCCACCGGGTATCTTCACCCTGCTGGGATCTGCCCCCCAGGCAGTCTGGCTGACCATGAATGGATCACTGATTTCTCTGGGTTCTACTTGCCTTACTCGTAGGCCTCTCCCAGATTAACAGCTCTACAGGCATTGTGGCAGCAGTGACCAAGCCAAACGAGTCCTCTGTATATTTATATCAGGCTAATGTAAGGAATTTCCATGCTTATTAGATCTCACGGTTCTTCCAACACCAAATTCTGCATTGGACAGTTGCCCGGGGATATGATTTAGAGCGTGTAGTTATTCTCTCTGGTGTTCAACTATCCACTACAACATATGCTACAGAGTTATGGTTGCTCCGTTGAAAATATTCTTTCTTTAATGTCCATGTTGGATCTACCAGTCGTTAATGCATAATGAACACAACTAAATTATGATACAAATATTAGTGTGGGCTAAATAAAAATGAACAGTTGCAATGCACGCCAGCCGTCAGGGCACTAGCCTAAGAGTTCCGTGAGAGAGTCTAGCCTTTGGTCTGGTTCGTTCACATCCTCAGAGCCTGGCACAGAGGGGATGTCCAGGAATATCTGTCGAGTCAACTAACAACTTCTATAGTAATGACTGTATATAAAGTAATGGTGTCTTTTATTTTCTGTTTGATCAGACTCTTTGTTTACGTGGGAAAAAAACCCCGACTTGAGTGAACTTAAGCAGAAGGAAAGGGTGCCATCATGTCACCAGTCGTGGGATGGAGGGTGGAGGCCTGGCCTCGGGAGACATACTCAGGGACCCAAATCCACAGGCTTCCTATCTCCATCCCTCATCCCTGATTTGTTCCGCGTCCTCCACGAGGAGACTCAGGGCCACCGGCAGCACCTCAGGTCACATTTCAGGTTCACCGTCAGGGAGGGACCACCTCCTTAGCTTTAGTCTGGCTCAGATTTTACCCAAACTCATAGGGGCAGCGCAAGGTTCAGTAGAAGACCTTTTATCAAGAATTCGTTAGTTCATGTTTAAAAGCAGGTTAAAGAAGGGAAAACTTCAGAGGATATTTCTGAAACATTTCATTTTAACTTGAATTAATTTGCCGATCTTTTGATGTAAAGCCAAGACTTTTTTTTTTTCCAGTCTGGAAATAGTCTGGATCTCTATCCGGTTCTTGAAAGCAACCAGACCTTCATGCATTATCCTGTTCAACTGTGATTTCTTTCAGATGGAGCAAAGACTTCAAGATACCTACAGTCAGTCTGAGGACAGAATGCTTCTAGATGTTTGAGTTCCCCTCAGCTGTGTAGAGTGGTATTTCCCATTATTTATTTGACAGCTCTGTGTGTGTGTGTGATTCACCTTCATCTACTTTTCCCCAAAACTTTCAGGATACATTTCACAAAAATAAAATTTTCATTTCTGCTGCACTCATTTTATATTTGCTTAGTGTTTAAAGAAATCACACAGTTACAATAACTGTAAGTCTGGTGGGAATAAAAGAAACTGACTCTTGATCAGTATACAACACAGAAGGGGCGACAAGGGCGTAAACATTGTGAGCAATGCCAAGCAGCCACAGCGCATAGCGGGCCCTGGGTACCAGCAGATCTGAGGAGGGGAATGAAGAACATTGTTGAGTTTGACAAAGGTAACGTCCCTGCCTTTGAGTCCTCACAGCGAATGGAGGGACAGACACGCTCATATGAAACATGTAGCGCAGACTGTGATGGCATCTTAATAAAGAGCAAAGGGGAGGGGATCGCTAATTCTGCGGTGAGGGGGGGGGAGGTCAGTTGGACCTGCTTCTTTAGGAACAGCAAAGGGAGAAAGGAACAGCAAGGACCAAAGCAGGATTAGGGTTGGGGTGTGTGAAAGGACAGCAGAGAGCTCATGGCCACGTCCAACTACTGAAGGTCCCAGATTATAAAAAACTGAGGAAATGCCAAAACAAATTTATGAAAATTGTGATCTATTTTGAATGTTTACATTTAATAAAACCATGAACACCCACACCCACAAAAAGTGCTATTCACAGGAGATCACAGGATTTATTTTTAAAAGCCACCCAGGCCCAATGGGCCAGCAAATGGGGCATGTTTAAAATTGCGTGACCCAGAGTTGAATGATGAATACCCTGTCGGCGTATTTCTGTGACTCTGTGTATAGTGTCCTTTGGAGATAATCCCCACAGCCCAGCTTGGACATGGTTATAGATTTCCCACCATAATTAGAGGGCGCTCCTCCAGGCATGCCTTCTTGCTCATATGCACGTGGAGTGTGGCGCGTTAAGGTAAGAGTTCCCCTCTCTGAAAAGAGCTCTTAGCAGTCACAAGCCAATCGTTGCATTTTCCCTTTCTTTATATCCTTTTCTTTATAAGACTGTGATCCTCTCCTAAAAATATCAAGTGGGTTCAGAATTAAATACTGAATTATTGTGGACCCATCAGACTGGATAACGAAATACTGAAAAATACCCTTAGTTGAGTCACTTGGTTTGTGGAATGATCTGGGCTTAAAGATAAAAGTTTGGCTTAGGTTGAATATGAAAAATGTTCAAGAAAACACTCAACACTTGACCTTTGCACAAATTCTGATCTCGATAAAGCATCCCAGAATCTCCCAGTTTCTGCTGTTCTCCACGCTTCCACCACCATCACTCACCCTGACATAACCTACAAGGGATTTGGCCGTCAACGCCTCTCCCTGTGGTGCCATAGCTTTACCCTAACAGGTACGTGGTGATAGATGTCATAAACATAGAGACAGGACCAACATAAAAAGGCTGTGCTGTCTCAAAGAAAAAAATAGTGGGCTGAGTGATGCTAGCTGTCAAAGAATGTGATGATCAAATCTATTTTCTCTGTCCACACTTTCTTTTTTTTTATTGTATATTCCTGAGTTACTTTTTTTTTAATTTTTAAAAAATTTATTTGTTTTATTTATTTATTTTTGGCTGCATTGGATCTTCGTTGCGTGCGCGGGCTTCTCATTGCGGTGGCCTCTCCTGCTGCAGAGCACGGGTCGTAGGCACGTGGGCTTCAGCAGTCGCGGCTCGCGGGCTCCAGAGAGCAGGTCCGGCAGTCGTGGCACACTGGCCCAGCTGCCCCGCGGCATGTGGGATCTTCCCGGACCAGGGCTCGAACCCCTGTCCCCTGCATTGGCAGGCGGATTCTTAACCACTGCGCCACCAGGGAAACCCCTTTGTCCACACTTTTCAAAGAAAAGAGGAGCATCCTTTTGGAAACATTATCAGGGAGAATAACCTTTAATTGAAGGAAGAATATCTGACAGTCATGGATGGATTTTTAAGAGGGATGGATGCTGTTATAATGAGGACCCATAAACTGGAAGAAATTACGAGGAACTTGACAGCTTTCTGTGCATTAGAACTCTCCTTTCAGCCTCGAGTCATAGAGTTTGTCTCTTTCAGGCCTGACCAGGCACTGACAGTGCTAACATGTTGACTCTCAACACGACTGACTGAGTGGATTAAGGAAGATTTAAAAATCAATTTGACATTTCTAGGAGTCATGCAAATGTAAGATTGTTTGGAATTTTGATTTTTTTTACTTATCTTGACTAATTTTATTTTCCATAGGAATGAAAAAATCTAATAGAAATAACTCAATTATAGGATTTTACGTTTCAATTATTGATCAGTAACATGATAGGATTTTAAAAGCCAGGCAAAATGGTAGATGGGGTAGAGGCAATGACATGAAGGTCATACTTTGAGATCTTTGTGTTAATGACAGACTCAGATGTCTGAAGGGGCTTAGAGGTGATACTCTGTTTGGCTTTGTTTAAGAGAGGCAGTTGTGAACCAAGGCCTGTGTGACCTGTCTGCATTTTTTTTAAACTGAAACAACAGATTATTTTATTTTATCTTTTATTTATTTTTTAAAATTTTATTTATTTTTTGGCTGCGTTGGGTTTTTGTTGCTGTGCACGGGCTTTCTCTAGTTGCGGCAAGCGGAGGCTACTCTTTGCTGCGGAGCACGGGCTCTAGGCACGCAGGCTTCAGTAGTTGTGGCACGCGGGCTCAGTAGTTGTGGCTCGTGGGCTCTAGAATGCAGGTTCAGTAGTTGTAGTGCATGGGCTTAGTTGCTCTGCGGCATGTGGGATCTTCCCGGACCAGGGCTCCAACCCATGTCCCCTGCATTGGCAGGCGGATTCTTAACCACTGCGCCACCAGGAAAGTCCGACCTGTCTGCATTTACCACTTGTCCCTTTTGAGCTAAGGGTGTCCAGCTCTGCCCAGTTACAAAAGAAAGGATGTATCTATTTTGTCTGTTCGACTCATGATGAATGGATTGTGAATGGAATGGTGTGAATGGAATTGTAAATAAACATCTTGCTCTAGATGTTTCTCCTTTGCTTCTACCTCTTCTAAGTTGTTTTGATGGAGATAAACTTCACATTGTAGCATGTGTTGCTACTGCCTGCTTACCAACACTGGTTTTACAGATATTAATCTATTTTCAGGTGAAGGTGGTAGTTCAGCAAGGGCAGTCGTTTTTACTATGACCCACAATAAGATATTTATTATATACCAATATATATAAATATAAATTTATAACAAACGTATTCCCATAAACATCTCTATATATTATATAAATATTTGTGTAATATAAATAATATTTATATAAATATATATACAAATTATATAAACATACGTATGAAACAAAAGTCTCACAAAACAAACTTTATTCTTACCACTAGTGATGCTCTCTGACAGGGACGGATAGCGTGTGTAGGGCTCCCAAGTCAGTGTGTCAGCACCATCCCGGCAGCTCAGTTTCTTAAAGTCCCACGAAAGAGATGCTGTGCCGGCCAGCAAGAGTAATTCCCACTCCAGCCCAACTTCCAGAACCAGGGTCCAGCCATGGGGCTCCTGGGTTACCCAGAGGCATGAGTCTTGGGGGCATGTGATCGACCATCAGTGGGGTGGAGGGCTGTAGAATGGAGCACCCCAAAGGGATGGGGGTGGGATGGGTCCCTGTGGTCCACAGCAGGCCCCGGCTGTGATGGTTGTAGGCTCGGTGAGGAATCCCCTCCAATGTGTGTGGGGAGGAGCTGAGAGGTTTTTTTTAAAATTAATTAATTAATTAATTAATTTTATTTATGACTGTGTTGGGTCTTCGTTTCTGTGCGAGGGCTTTCTCTAGTTGCGGCGAGCGGGGGCCACTCTTCATCGCGGTGTGCGGGCCTCTCACTTTCGCAGCCTCTCTTGTTGCGGAGCACAGGCTCCAGACGCGCAGGCTCAGTAGTTGTGGCTCACGGGCCTAGTTGCTCCGCGGTATGTGGGATCTTTGGCTCGAACCCGTGTCCCCTGCATTGGCAGGCAGATTCTTAACCACTGCGCCACCAGGGAAGCCCAAGCTGAGAGTTTTAAAAAAAGTCTTACGACTCTCTAGATGGACAGTTTCCAATCTTTGTGTGCCTTTCCGTCTTTCCATGTGGTGTCCTGGGAGAAGAATTTAGTCAGCCCAGTTTGAATGAAGTGTCTATGCCTGTACTGATCAGCTGTGGACAAGCACTTAGCCTCCTGCAGTCCAGAAATGACCATTTTCTATGACAAACCTCCTGCATCACAGGGGCTAGTTTGGGGATCCTGTGAGCTAGGCAGACACCCCAGGCGGCATCCATGAGAAATACGAATATCCTTGGGATTTTGGATCCCACTGCTAAGCTTCTCAAGGGCTCTCCAGGGTATATTGACAAGTAGGAAGTATTATCTGATTTTGCTGGAGGAGAATCCAAGAAATAAAAGGATGGACCTACTCAGAGTGTCATGGGCTGTCCGTGGAAGGGCCAAGGCTAGATCCACGGTTCCATGTTGCTTGCTCAACACAGTGGACCCAGAAACCTTATTGGTATTAAAACTGCTTTGTTCATGTCATTAAAAAAGCACCCTGCATAATTCTAGTTAGTATGATGTTCTCCAAAAAGTTATGTTCACAGCTACATGTACAGTATTGTAATGGCTTGTTTGATCATTCACTCTGGTACGCACAGAAGTCCAGCTGTCTCTAATTTCCTGGGATAGGGACAGTATTTCCCTTCTTTCATCCTCAGAGGTTTTTTTGTGTGTCCTTTATAACTCCTCAGAAATCTAGCAGAGTGGCTCTGTAGTGACAACAGTACAGCAATTTGTGCTCCTTCAAAAAGATGCAGTACAAGTAAAAGTTATGACTCTGTGTTAACAGAATTACAGATGACACCTCATGTATTTTACTCTGATTCTCATGCCCACCACTCTGGCTTCTGCAGAATTATGTTTATAAAAGTAAATTTCTAAAATGTGCAATAGACATTGGTCAAACTGGAAGAAAAGATTTTTATGCTTTAAAAAATATTAGAGTCAGTGGGGTTACGCCCATGGGCATTTGGGGAGCATTAAGTGCTATTGGTTGAGGACGTTGGCAGCTCCAAGCTGCGAATTCTATAACCCTCTCTGGGTCGCTGTTCTGGTTTCTCAGTAAACAGACTTCTTAGTAAATAGATAAAACCCAAGACAAGAGCCCTCACTTGGTCTAAATCGTTATGATGACCATCAGGATCTACTCCATTAGATCTCTACAGTGAAGAATATTGCTTGAAGAGTGTGTGTGTGTGTGTGTGTGTGTGTGTGCGCGCGCACGCGTGCGTGTGTATTTCAGAACAGATGCCTTCATTCAGAATGAAGGTGAGTGCTCCTTTTAGAAAAAGAAGGTTTTGGTAGAGAAAGAAATATAAGTAAGGAACTCAGGTGGCCAGGAAGGAACTTTGCTAGAGGTAACAACTGTTTTGTCAGAAGTTAGTATCTGCTTGTCATCATTGCAGAGAAATCTCTGGTTTCTGCTTCAAAAGTCTGAGCACAGTTTTTCACTCTCCTCTGTTGTTTATTACCCCTACCTGGCTCTCCATAGAAAGGGTTTCAAATGATCTAATATTTTCTAAAACTTACTGGATTTAATTCTCCCCTTGGTGGCTGAAAAGACAGCAGCCTATATGTCTGTTGCCCTCCCCAGCCCCCAACAAAATCTCTTCTCCAAGTTTTCCAAGGATGAACTTGAGCTGCTTCCTAAAATGATCATACAATACTACCAGCGACTGAGAAGTTGAGAGTACTGAGCAGGAGTTTTTCCATCAAAGTAAGAGCCAAATACATTCAAAGGGCATTTACTGGCAGAGGGAGAGAGTTCTGTATGTGTCCTTAAGCCATCTGATGTTCACGAGTCTACCCTTCCTTCCGGGGAACTTGCTTTACCTTGGAAGGGCCTGCCTGTTCCAGCATGACAGTGGGCTGGAGGGCTGGTCTGTGGATTGATCTGCTGGTTCTCTCCGAAGAAGCCTTTTTCACATTTAAATTGAACCTGGAAACAAGATCCACCTGCCGAGGGAAGAATTCAGAGTGCAGGGCTGAAGTTGGTGATAGCAGAGCACAGATGTCTGGGGGTGTCTAGACAAATTATCCCAACTCACCATAAATACTCCACTGGATTCAGGGGTAAAGTTTTTCCTTTCTGAGAATAGTTTCCTGTAAAGGGCAAGTCATGAGGGTTTGGCTTTTTACTGACAAATTCGATGGTCCCCCAGGTGGGATGGGAATGTCTCCTTAGGAAGACATTACATCCAGGTTGAGCTCTCAACAAACTGTTTCCTGTCTTTGGTCTAATTAAACTATACACATTTTGGGGAGTATAAAATAGAGATGCTGACATGCCAGCATTTATGCTGCTGACACAAAAGTTCTGAGCTCAACTGATGTAAGTGGTGCTGACATAAACCTTCTCCTGAGAACAGCTGCTAGAGGTAATTTCCACAATCTTCCAGTGGATTAACTTGAAGCATCATCTGGGCTGAGAGTTGGAGCATCTACCAGGAGATTTGGCCCCCTGATATGAAAAAATAACCTATTGCTTGTTCGATGACTTACTTCTTTCATGGAATAACTCCTTAAATTAGAGCATGGCTTTTTAAAGTTCAGTATCAGATGAAGAATGCAGTACTGATTATCTTTGTACGAGAGGCTTAGTTTGCAGGGATCTAACAATGACTGAAGCCCCTTTAGTTTGGGGTGGAAAGTTTTATAACTTTGTATAAAATAAGTTAGTTCATGATACAGATTTCATGTTAACAACTGCTGAGTTCACTGACAATTAGTTGCCTCTGTTGATAATTCTGTAGATGAATGTGATGAAACCTATAGGTCTTCAGGCAGAATTGCACACACACTCAACATAATACGCATATACTTAACGGGTCTAGGACCTCCTGAAGTCACCTTGCAGCCCAGGTCAAGACCTTCCTTGACTGGTTCCATTACATAACCAGAGATGGCATTTGCCACCTACATTTGGGGGTGCATTATCCCCAATCAGGCTTTTAGAAGCTATCGTCACCCATAGTAACTTTCTTTAACATTGATAATCAAGGACTGTGTGCTTACCAGGAACTACTGGCAATTGGAGGTATACTTGTTCAAATCTTCCAAGAAGCTAATGCCAAGACAGGGTTAGACGGGCAAGAGAGTCACTGGAGGAGTGCCCGTGAAGGAGAAATGAGAAGGGGGCAGGAGGGGGCAGGTGAACCTTCAGACCTGGAAGCAGATCTGATGCCTGTGAAAGCAGAGAGGGAGGGAAGGCTTGGACAGGAAGAGTCTCCACTGCAGTGCTTTCTAGAAAGTCTCAGCCAGCCAAATGGAGTCCTGGAGCGAAGGCTCTGTGTTAGAGGAGGTCCACGCTGAGCGAGCTGGCTGACCTCTAGGAACCCCGCCTGCCCCATCTTCGCCTGGATACAGATAGCCACGAGTGCTGGGGCAGATTCCAAGATGCTGGAGGCTGTCCGTCAAACACGTTCCCCAGGCAGGGTTTCTTGGAAGGGGATCTAAGCAGTGGTCTCCACGGCCACCACGCTGGGATAAGAGGGTCTCTGTTGGGGCCAAAGTGCACGTCCTCCTTTTTTCTCCTGCTTCCTCACATTTTGAGAGCTGCTACTCTTTGGCTAGTGTGACTCTGCCCCACCAAAGCGTCACACAGGGACAGGTAATATGATATCGTAAATTTGTGGTTTAGTTTCCTGTCTCCCTATAATACTGTAGCCACTTTAATTGTTCAATCAGGGGGTTGGGTGGAGTGAACATTATCCACAGAGGTTAAATACATGGCTTTTTACCATAACCTTTACCTTTTGTCTTGGGGCAATCAACAAGGTCATCATCAAGATGACAGCTTGCTGTTTAAGTGTAGAGCCCAGAATACTCAGCAACAGAAAGCAGGCTAATAGACCCAATGTCTCTCAGCTTGTGGTCTCAGTGGAATTATGTCGTAAGACTGGTGTCCAGGTTTGTTTTTGTTTTTTTAATCTCCCTCCCTGCCTCAACCAAGACCCTGTGGGCTATCGGCTCCTTTCTCTCGCTTCCACGAAAGGCAGGTGAAGGATGCCCTTTCCTAAATGGTAGAGCAGGAGATGGACCACGCTCCCCAGGACTCTATTCTCTGGGGAATGAGATGCTTCAGATGTGTGCTGCCTGGGAGAAGAGAGGGGTTCTTAGAGGGGAAAGTAGCCAGGATGGGGGATGCTGAAGAGGGCTCCTCTGTGGTAGGAAAGTGCAACTCTCCTGGGACTTGGGGATTTGTCAATTATTCATTTACACGTGCTACAGCTGTGGGGCAGTTAGTATGTGCCGGACCCTCTTCTGGGTACTAGGGACCCATCAACGAACTAAATAAACATTCCTGCCCTTTTGTAGCCTACATTCTTTTGGGGAGACACTAACGTGTACATAGGCAATAAACAAAATCTACCAGTAAATTATATATCTAAGTAAATATGTTACGTATAAAATACAGGTTTTCTTAAAATTGACTTTTAGCAGGAATTAGCAGAAGCAGAAGCCCCTTCCCTCTGTTTTCTTAGCCCCTTTTAGGGTCTTTCTTCTTGGCTGCCTATTTCTTTCCCTGGGAAGGAAATACTTCCTTTGTAAAAATTCATCAAGTGTAATTTCCAGGAAGTCACTGACAGAGTGAGATGACCCTGAATATATTATTTAGTTAATATCTTTGATCTCTGAAAAGACTGGTTTTTAACCAGATCTTAATAAGTTTCCCAAAATCAGTTCAGCAAATGTATTGAAAATATAATTGGCTAAACCCAAATTAAAACACCCAGGTCTTCATCCTAAATTCAGGAGAATAAACCTACCAAGATGGGCGTGGACTGGATACAGATGGCCCCGAGCCCCACTGATTATGATCTGAAATCCATCTAAACCTATGATCTCCTCTATAATAACTAGGCAATGAGACAAAAAAAGTACTCAAACTGCGAGGAAGGCAGACATTTCAATCCTCCCTTTGCCACATTAAACAATACAGCCTGCAATCCAGAGTGACAGAAGGAGGAAGCCAAGTGAGAAATGATGGCTTCAAGAGTGTCGGACTCACAACGCAACCCTGACCCCATTTCAGGGTCCAGTTCCAGAGCAGTTAGGCGGATACCACAGCTGCTGGATTTAATGGAAGCCTCTGTCTTTTCCTTTCCTTTTTTCTTTTCTTTTCTTTCTTTCTTTATTTTTCCTTCCTTCCTTCCTTCCTTCCTTCCTTCCTTCCCTCCCTCCTTCCTTCCTTCCTTCTTTCCTTTCTTCCTTCCTTCCTTCCTTCTCTCTCTCTCTCTCTCTCTTTTTTGGAAGGGTCTTCTGGGTTCATCTTTTTAGCAAAAAACTAAAAAAATCAGTTGCTTCATTTTAGAATTAAATGATATACTTTAAAAGAGAGTATAAATTAATCATCAAACTATCAATACTTTTTCACTCCAACTTCAGGCCTATACATAGATTCTATTTTTAACTGCTTCAATTAAAAAAAGCAAAAATTATCTTGGTAGTTGTGGGCAATTGAAACTTTAATGAAACTTAAGTCAATATTCAATTAAAGGACAAAGGAGGTCACAATTAGAAATAATTTACGGAATGAATGGAAACAGCCCTCATCCCTGTTATGACTAAACATGACATTTGGAAGAGCAGGTCACACTCAGTGCCCTCCCTCCCTCCCTCCCTCCACTGGCTCGATCTTCATCCTATCTAGTGAGGCTGCTGTCTCTGGGGCTACAATGACCACGGCTCCATCTTCACCCTGTCTGGTGAGGGTGCTGTCTCTGGGGTTACCCTGAGTGTCTCTCCTCAACATCCTGTACCTTTGGCCTCCTGCTCTCTTAGAATTGCTCTCCTTCCTTGGCTCCTGTGACACTGTGTTTTCTTGGATACCTTCATCTGGCTTTTACCAGATTCTTTTACTGCCTTCTCTTCTTTTTCTCGTTCTTAGAGACAGAACACCAAACTCAGTCATTGGTCCTTTTCTCTTTATAGGACCCACTCCGTCGTTTCCACTTCTGTGCTTTAAGCTCTGAACTTTTCAAAGGCATCAGCTCTGAATACACACCTGTCTGTGAAACATCTACCAGTGGATGGCCCCCTGGATATCAAGTTAAGCGTCTGAAAGAGAAATCACCTCCTACCCCATTCCTACTCTTCCTGTGTTTTCAATCAATATCCTGTTTATGTTCTCTCGTCTCTTAGGTCAGAAAGCTTGGTCAAATCATCTTCAGGTCCTTCTCTCTCATTCCCTACATTCAATCGCCCATCTAATCTAATCTAATCTCTTCAGAATTTATAATTTCCATTCCTAATGCCACTTTCATATTCAGGCTCACATGAGACTTTCACTGGATTCTTATTATAAAGGCCTTTAACTGGAATTCCTTTCTCTCTCTCCCTTTCTTTCTTTAAGAAATACTCATCTATTTCCTATTATGTTTCAATATTGTGCTAGAATCTTGGGAAACCAAAGGAATTAGACCAGGCTCCTTGCGGAGAAGCCCCCTTGTGCAGGGGAAAGAAGGGTGTGACGGATGATCTGAGAGCTTCACACAGGTGAGCATGGTCCTAAGTGGCCCAGAGGGAGGGGCATTTGTTTAGTTTGCAGGACGTGGGCAGAGAGGGTTAGTGAGGGCTTAACGGACAAAGTGGCTCTGGGGCTGGGACTTGGGGATGGCCAGGACTTCACCGGGTGGAGAGTCATAGTGGGGGTGAGAAATGCACAAACTCACGGGGACCTGGCGGTATTGGTGTCACTGAGCACAGGCTGTGTGGTGGGCAGCTGGGGACGGGAGGAGGGAAGGTGGGCTGGGCCAGACCACCAGGTGCCTCCAAGGAGGTGGAGGGTTTGTTCTGTAGATGGTTTGGACTTGCTGGGGCCGTGTCCTACATCCAACTAAATACCACCTTCTGAGTAGAATCAACAGACCGACGCGTGAATCCAACCTGTTTTCTCCAATTCCAAGACCCTGTCTGATTTCTGGCTCTATTCTTGGGGGCTGTTGGCCAAATCCCAAATTTATAAGAATAAGAACATCTCCGTATCCAATTCTTACCTTTAAATGAATGATCTTTTCCCTTTCTCATGGGAAACAAGATTTGGCAAAATGTGGTGGTATCAGGATCCTTGTGCAAACTTCCCCGAAGATGATCTATCGATCTATATCTATAATTTAATGAAATTAAATATATATTAAATTCATAGATAAATGAATATATAAATATATCCATTACACATGTACATAATGAAATATGAATTTTCATTAAATTTTCACTAAGGTTCTGTGAGAAAGCTTCCTGTGCAGAAGCTTTGCTTGCTTGTTTTGGCTGCTACAGAATGCAGAGGTGTTTCCATGTTGGTCCAGCCTCAAGTAATAGGATGAGTAACCCATCATCTCTGCCCTGAAGGATGGGATGAAGAGAGACAGAGCACCTGTCACTGGGCCTGGATGGGGGTGGGAAGCAAAGTCCTCTGGTCTTGCCTGTTCTGGAGGCAGGTGCCACATCCCCTCAGTGGACCCTGGGCCATTGAAGTCCCCCACGTTGGCAGAAAAACTCAAAAGCAGGCTGCTAGGGTCCACTCTTGCCCTGCGTAGAAAATAAACGGAGCTGCAGGACAATCCTTTATCTGGTTTCATAATGTCCCTTGGGGTTTGCAAATTTGTCTTATTATTTATGACACAGAATCACACTAGGCCTATCTTAGAAAAGGGGACATCCCTAATTTGGGGAAGGTTGTATTTTATTTTACTTTATTTACATTTTTAATTGAAGTATAGTTGATTTGCAATGCTGGGTTAGTTTCAGGTGTACAGCAAAGTGATTCAGTTATACACATATATATAATCTATTCTTCTTCAGATTCTTTTCCATTATAGGTTATCACAAAATACTGAGTAGAGTTCCCTGTGCTATACAGTAGGTCCTTGTTGGTTATCTATTTTATATACAGTAGTGTGTATACGTTGATCCCAAACTCCTTATTTATCCCTCTCCCCCTTTTCCCTTTGGTAACTGTGCCATTGGTTTTGTTTGTTTTTTAAGTCTGTGAGTCTGTTTCTGTTTCATAGATAAGTTCATTTTTTTTTAGATTCCACATGTAAGCGATATCATGTGATATTTGTCTTTCTCTGTCTGACTTACTTCACTTAGTGTGACCATCTCTAGGTCCAAAACAGGTTCTCACTAAGCCTCCCAGGTGATTGTGCCGGCAGAGTCCCTGAGGATCTCCCGCTCTCTGTCTTTCTTCTGTTTATGTTGCATCCTTCTCTCCGATTTTGGTGTTAAGAAGGCGGCATCTCCCACCTCTCTGTTGCAGCACTCCTGTACTTCCCGTTGCCTATGGGATAGAGTCAGACCTCGCTTGGTGTGGCACACCCTGCACCTCCAGCCTAATCCCCCATCTTCACCCAACAACATGTAAAGTGTCTAAAGAACCTAGTGGCAAGACGGGAATAAAGACACAGACCTACTAGAGAATGGACTTGAGGATATGGGGTGGGGAAAGGGTAAGCTGTGACAAAGTGAGAGAGTGGCATGGACATATATACATTACCAAATGTAAAATAGCTAGCTAGTGGGAAGCAGCCGCATAGCACAGGGAGATCAGCTCGGTGCTTTGTGACCACCTAGAGGGGTGGGATGGGGAGTGTGGGAGGGAGGGAGATGCAAGAGGGAAGAGATATGGGAACATATGTATATGTATAACTGATTCACTTTGTTATAAAGCAGAAAGTAACACACCACTGTAAAGCAATTATACTCCAATAAAGATGTTAAAAAATAAATAAATAAAAAAGTGTCTAGGAATGACCCCCAAATATGTGGGAGCTGTGTAATTTGTGTCTCTTTACAGATTCTTGACACAGTTAAGAACTCTTATGCCCCACAATCCACAAGGGAACCTGTGGATTGATTTCTGAAGGTCCTTGAATCTCCTGAAAGAGTAAGACATACCTCAGAGCATTTTTCAGAAGGATAAGTTCCACCCCTCCTGTAAGATTGTCAAGTGGCTCCTGACACCCCAAGAGGTTCAGAACCACCATAAAGCTGTTGAGAGCTTGGGCATTGGTTAATCAAATTTGATAGACCAGTATACAAAATAAGAATAGATGATAGTGTTTTAGTCAGATCATCAAGTACAGAACCTCGTTATCAGATGTAAAAACTGAGGCCCTGGGAGTGATAATGACTTGCTTGGGGTCACTTACGCACTAAACAACACAATTTAGATTTAATCATGCCTTGTCTTCTCTGTTGTTTGCTGTTTCGCATGTTAATTTTACCTTTTTCAGCTAGAATAGAGTGGAAGCAGCTTGAAAGCAGGGACCTTGCTTTGAAATGATGATGACGATAAAGATAATTTTGGAGGGAACTGATTAAGTGACATAACTAAAGCAAATTGTTAGTGGGTATAAGACCAAGATACAGGAAATAGACAGTTACACAGTGCTGCTTCTAACGTATTGAGAGCACTCAGGCTACCTCTTAAAAATCCTGGATAACGAGAATTTACTGATTTCAATCAGTACATTTAATAGATCAGGCGATTTCCAAATAAATGTGAGATTTTTAAAGGAAGTACTCTTGAAATGATGGACTCGTGAATTTGTAGATCTGAGAACACTTGTTTTTCATGTTATCCAGTTTATTTACGGATGGATTAAAGAAAGAAATCACTATTTATCTGAGTTATCTTTTATCAGGCTACGTGAAGCAGAGGAACTTGCTTCGGGGTTTTTGTTTAACCTTTACCAGATATCAATAGTTCAAATCTCCCCATTGTCTATTTTCCTGATTTATACAAGGTTTTAGGAATGGTTTTATTTTGTTAGAGAACTAAAGTGCCCTCTACTGTTTCTTTTCCGTCTTTACAGCCAAATATCTATTAAGACTTGATTTAATAGAAAAGTTGTTCTTAAAGAAATAAAAGCAAAAAATTCATTTCTGATAAAGCTAAATTAAAACTGTTATACTTACAAAAAAGGAAATTATCCTTGACTAAGCATTTTTGAAGTATTTACACCTTTTATAACTTGATTAGTAAATAAATTCCCAATTATTTGCCTTCATCATATTTTTGTCACTTGTATTTTATCTTAAAGATGCAAATTCTACTTTATAAAGAGCACTTTCAACTTTTGATATTGGCTTCAATTCATTTTATGCAGCCTAAATGTTTTTGCTAGGTTGACTAATGTCTTTTTAAAAAGATGAATCCAGTAGATATATTTCCAATTTAAATATTCAGAAGCATAAAATAATTAAGGGCTAATCATGAGCATATTAATGTAATTAATTAAGCTTGCTACTGAGAAAAAAAATCTCCTTCTTCTTAAGATGTCATGTGATTAACATTCTGAATAACTTAAAAATAGAATTATCTTAGAAGTTTACATTTTTGCTTGTTGCAGACTTAAATCTTGACTAATAATTATGCATATCCCTTCACAAAAATTTTCAAGTTAAGTCATATTCCGTTCAACCACTATTACTAATAGCATCATTAAAAAATAAATGTCTCCAAGTCTTAGTATTTCAGTTATCTACATGCTTAGAGGCTTAGGATCTGTAGAGAACATTCTTTTATAAGTTCATAAATCGAAACATTTAAGAATGTTTCTCTTTCTCACTGTCTTTTTCGTAGGACTATTCCATCACTGCCAAGGTTTTAAAAATTTTCTAGCTGTTGGTAGCTATTCAGTTCCTGCACAAAGACACAGATCCTGGCTGCCAGCATTTTGGCATCTGCTAACATTTTCATAGACCTCAGCTGAACTTTCAGTTTGTTCGTGGAACTTCAGAGGCTGACAAAGAACCAGCTTCTATTTGTCTTTTTCACCCTTCACTTTTAATCCTTTGCATAAGCCACTTGAAAGGACTGTATGAGGCAGTTCAGGGATAAAAAGGGAAAAGAAGAAAATCTATGTTTCCTTTGCAAAGAAGAAAATCTATGTTTCCTCCCTTTTCTTTTCATCCAGAGAAAAGCAAATCAAACAAACCTCAAAACTGAGGACAATAGGGTGCCTGGAACTGAGATTAGCATTGGATGAGCCTCACACTTAAAATACAGCCATTTGAGCTCCCTTGCATGCCAGAATTAATCAGCAAAAGCAGCCGTGAGAACACATGCAGAAAAGGAAAAGCGGGGCAGAAGCAAGAGGGGCCCGCCCAGGAGTAGTGAGCTCACACTTAGCAAAACCACAGCCCCCGAGTTTGCCGTAAGACACAGGTCCTTCTGGGGCCAGTCAGTTAGACCCTCTGGCCTTTCCTGAAGCCCGGGAAGAATCACCAACTCTTCTCCAAGGAACGAGACATGGCCTGTCTGGGTGGTGACGGCTCTTACCTGCTTCCCCAAGTCAGGGCATCCGGATCCGAGCACAGATCACCTCCGGTAGGTGGAAGGCCGGTCTTGGGGACCTCAGTTTGGGTAAGAGGGCGTCCTGTGCCTCCCTGGGTCTCCCTCTGATGGGCTGCCCTGCGTCCTAGGACACGAAGTCTCGGCTGCGGACAGAGCTGTGTCACCAATCCAATCTACTGGTGGTAAGTGTGCTGGGCGGGTACCTGAGACATGATAAAGGGCTGCTTTATGATGATGCGATTAGTCTCTGATGTACCTTCCCCCAGGCTCTCACAGCTGTGTTGTCAGCCGGTGGGCCTGTGGGTACATCCTCAGTCAACAAGTTTTGAGCACTGCAAACCCTCTCAGCCAATGAGGTGTTTCTTTTTTCCCCTTAAAAAAAAAAAAAATCCATACTCTACTGAATGCCTTCTGCAATCTAATGTGTTTAACTTGCCGTGGCCGATCTTTCCAACCCTTGTATTCTGGTGAGACTTTTAGACCCATCATGTCAGACAAATCGTGTGGGCATAGAGAGGTGGGATCAGGGGCAAATAAGGGAAGCTTACCATGATGCCAATTAACATCCAAGTTTGATACGACCTTTAAAGAAATGTTTGCAGGAACACAGAATAAAAATCAGCGACAATTTGGGATTAGCGCAAGTTCTTTAAGGTCCTGAGGATTGTTATAAACTTCATGGCAGTCCAGGAAGGTGGACCGAAAATTCTATCAATGGTAGATGGAAGAAATCGTAGGATTTGGAGAACAGAGGAGCACAAGTGTGGGTGTCCCAGGCAGGCTGTCCCCTTAGGAGCCAGACCTGGAATCAGTAATTTCTCCTGGGAGCCTTAGCTCCTTTGAGTGGGGACCAAGGTCTGGGTGCTAGGTTTGTTACTCTGGTCTTTGCTCTTTGTCTCTTTTCATTAAAGAGAGCTAAGAAATCTAAATCTAAATCAAAATCTATCTATCTATCATCTATCTGTACGTATACCTGCATACCAGTATCCTCACATACATATGCATGTCAGTGCATGTAAATATACGTGTACATAGGTATATATGAAGTCTTGAGTTCACACCAATACCCCCAGTTCTAACCTGCTCCCAAAGGGTTCTCTTCTGCATCCCAGCATCCCATATTTGTATGTCCTTCTTTCCGTAGTGAAAACTCTAGCTTCAACATCAACGCACTTACTCCTTTGTTCAACACTTCCAGAATTGCTTTGCACATGCCATTACTATAAACAACCTACTCAGAAGAATTTGGGATTTGTTTGACGTTCTCTCCCCCTCTACCCCAAGACTGAGGGTACACAGTGGAATGTTGTGTTTATAAATTATTAGATTCCCTGTTCCTCCTCTCTCTCCTCCCCGCATGGCACTCCATTGTGTGTAGGTACCATGGTTTATTCAATCAGCTTCCTACGCTTAGACAGTGACGAACAACATTCTCTGAGTAACTTTGTGCGGGCAGTATGTGTTTTCATATTGTTGGGGATACGTGTTCAGGATAAATTCATGGAGGGAATTCTGTGTTGAGGTTTGGCTACATATAGTTGAGTAGACACTCTCAAATTCTCCTCCCTAGAGGTTGGACCACTCTTCTTTTTTTTTTTAAACTGAGGGAGATTATTTATTTTTTCCTTCCAGTTTTATTGAGATATAATTGACACACAGCACTGTATGAGATTAAGGTGCACAGCATAATGATCTGACTTACACGCATCATGAAATCATGAACACGCTAAGTTTAGTGGGCACCCATCATCCCATACAGATACAACGTTAAATAAAAAGAAAAAATTTTCCCTTGTGAGGAGAACTCTTAGGAGTTAATCTCCTAATCACTTTCATACGTAACACACAGCAGTGTTCATTATATGTATCATGTTGTACATGACATCCCTAGCACTTATTTATCTTTTAACTGGAAGTTTGCACCTTTTCACCCCCTTCATCCAATTTTCCATCTCCCCATACCCCGCCTCCGGTGACCACAAACTTAATGTCATTTCCTTAGAGTTTGTATGTTTGTTTGTTTTTGTTTGTTTCTGAAGTATAATTGACCTACAACCCTGTGTTAGTTTTTAATAAAACTAAACATTTCATCAACACAAAGGTGGCTTTCACTATATCGTCATTAATAAGTCATACTAATCTTGGATTGTGGGAACTGCTTTTGCAAACAAGGGGGAGTAATAACCATTTTATTCCTGACTGTGAAAAATACTTCACCTATTTAATGTCTATAGGAGTTGAGTATAGAAGAAAATGATTTCAGTGTAATACCTCCTTGAAAAAGTTTATTTTATTGCCTTATTCCTAATATTTCCTCATTCCTCCAACTCTTCATCTCTCACCAATCCCTCACCCTACCCAGGGAAAGGAAAACCAGGCCACCACCGTGTTCTGCTTCATAGACGTGGAATTTGCAATTGAAAACAACCTTTTAGCTCAACACTCTTCGGATTAATAGAACCCTCAATTGTATATCTATGGCCCTAAAATAAACTCAAGACAATTGTAGTCCACTGCTTCTGCCTTGGGTTTGGATCTATACTGAAGAGCCCCAGAGAAGGCCAGAGACTAACCAATCTTGATTTCATCATGGTAATTCACATTAATTTACATTACAATAAGCTAAACTAAGGTCAATTTCACCTGCTTCACATCCGTGATTCAGAAGATCATAACTGCTGACCTCAGGGGTCCATGAGGGTCCGTTAGGTCTTAAAATTCTGGATCCTATAAATCTTATGTTCATCATCATAGTACAGTTTCTTTTGTTTCTGGCATAAATTAACATTAAAAATTATATTCCCAATAGGATTTCCTAAAAGGCAGCCATTCTTTCCATTAATTCTGGAAAAAGTTTTGTAATCTCAAGGCCAATCACATATAATTGTTGATTAATAGAATTTTATACTCCACTGACATAGTCCAAAGCTTTAAAAAATGTATCTCAAGAGACATATCATATCACTTTACTCAATTTCCTGTGGCTATGATAAGCCAACAGACCATCTCATGAAGGCTTAACTTTTCAGTCAGAAGAGATTACCCTCAATGATAGAGCACTTTCATTTTAGAAACTTTCATGATAATTTTTGCTGTTGAAACTTTTCAGCATTTTACCAGTCATTTTTATGTCCTCTTTTGTCAACTATCCTTTGATATATTTTCCTGTTTTTCTATTAAAATGTTTCACGTATTATGACTATTTATACTCTCACTGTCATAAGTTTTGTGGATGTTTCATCCAATTATTATTTTTCATATTTTTGGCACATTTTTATATGTAAGGTCTTAATTATCTTTATATTGGTCTTTTATCTTGTGGATTTTTAAAAATGACTTAATTCTTGGAAGGTTTCCTCTCACCTTCAGATCATATAAATATTCACCTATTTGGCTTTTAAAAAATATTCAACTCTCTAATCCAGCTACAATTTATTTTGCTATACAATATGAGCTACCTTTTTTTTTTCTGTTAACCAATTGTTCTAGTACTATTTATTAGGTAATTTATTCTTTCTCTATTGCTTTATAATGATCTTTATCATACACACAATTTTGTATGCAGGCTTTCTTTTCTATTTCATTATTATATTTGTCTATTTTTGAGATAGTACTATTGCATTTTAATTATCGTAGCTTTAAAAAAATTTCAATATCTGGGTAAGGCAAGTCTCCCACAGTATACTTCTTTCTAAATCTTCTCGACTATTCTTACCTATGCTTTATAATAGATTAACTTTAGTGTAATTTAATAAAATTTTTTGTCCCTAACTAACCACATTTGTTCATTTCATTTCATGCTCCTCAGCAGACTTTGTCATTTTCTTCATGCTGGTATGCATATAATATTTGCATGTTTCTGTAGGTCAGACCTTTGGTTGGCTTGGCTTGTCCTCTGCCCTGGTTTCTCAAGGTTGACATCAAGATGACACCAAGTCTGCATTCTTTTTTGGAGGCTCTGTGCATGAACTGGCTTCCAAGACCATCCATTCTGTTTATAGGACTTCGTTGCAGGTGGTCGCAGGACTGAGCTCCTCACCTCCTTGCTGGCCGTAGGCTGGTGGTGGTTCTCTGCTGCTAAGATCTCTCTCTGTTCCTTCTCCAGTAACCCCCCTTCTCCATCCTCAAGACAGCGATGGCAGCAAAGCCATTGTCATGCTTTGAATCTCTCAGCCCTCCCCTTCCATCTCAGCTCTCCTCTGCTCCCTCTTCCCCTGCATCTCTCTGACCCTGTTGTGTTTATTTTGCATATGAAATTTAAGACCAGTGTATCTAGGTTTATAAAAAAGCCTGTTGGAATTGTTATTGGAATCAGATTATATTCTTAAATTAACTTAGGGAGAACTGACATCTTGATGATGCTGAGACACGCTAATAAAGAATAAGAAATGTCTTTCCATTTTTTTTTTTGTGTCTTACAGAAGTGTTTTAAAGTGTTTTACAGTTTTCTTCATATAAGTTCTGAGCATTTCTTATGAAGTTTGATCCTAAAATTTTATCTTTTTTGTTACCTTGTGAATGGTTTTGTTCATTAATTATATCTTCTAGCTGGTTATTATTTGTGTATATGAATGCTACTGATTTTTACATATTAATTTTATATCCTACTACCTTACTAATTCCTTTATTGTTTGAGTTCATTTTATCACTCATTCTACAGGATTTTCCATGCATACTATCATGTCATCTGCAAATAGAGATAGATTTCTTTTTATTCTAAAGAAAGTTTATTTTATTTAAAAAAATTTTTTATTGAAATATAGTTTATTTACAATGTTCTGATAGTTTCAGGTATAAATTCAAAGTGATTCATATATCTATCTATCTATCTATCTATCTATCTATCTATCTATCTATCTATATATGTTCTTTTTTGGATTATTTTTCACTATAGGTTATTACAAGCTATTGAGTATAGTTCCTGTGCTATATAGTAGTTCCTTGTTGATTATCTGTTTTATATATAGGAGTGAGTATATTTTAATCCCAAACCCCTAACTTATCCCTCTCCCCCTTTCCCCTTTGGTAACCATAAGCTTTTTTTCTATGTCTGTGGGTCTGTTTCTGTTTTGTAAATAAATTCATTTGTATCATATTTTTAGATTTCACATATAAGTGATAGCGTATGATATTTGTCTTTCTCTGTCTGGCTTACTTCACTTAGTATGATAGTCTCTAGGTCCATCCATGTTGCTGCAAATGGCATTTTTTCATTTTTTATGGCTGAGTAGTATTCCGTTTTATAAATGTACCACATCTTCTTTATCCATTCATCTGTTGATGGATATTTAGGTTGCTTCCATGTTCTGGCTATTGTAAATAGTGCTGCAATGAACATTGGGGTGCAAGTATCTTTTTGAATTATAGTTCTGTCTCTGTATATGCCCAGGAGTGGGATTGCTGGGTCATATGGTAGTTCTATTTTTAGTTTTTTAAGGAACCTCCATACTGTTCTCCATGATGGTTGCTCCAATTTACATTCCCACCAACAGTGTAGGAGGGTTCCCTTTTCTCCACACCCTCTCCAGCATCTACTGTTTGTAGATTTTTTTGATGATGGCCATTCTGACCAGTGTGAGGTGATACCTCATTATAGTTTTGATTTGCATTTCTCTAATAATTAGCAATGTTGAGCATCATTTCATTTGCTTGTTGGCCATCTGTATGTCTTCTCTGGAGAAATGTCTCTTTAGATCTTCTGCCCATTTTTTGATTGGGCTGTTTTTTTTGTTTTGTTTTGTTTTGTTTTTGTTTTTTGATATTAAGCTATATGAGCTTTTTGTATATTTTGGAAATTAATCCCTTATCGGTTGCATCATTTGCAAGTATTTTCTCCCATTCTGTAGTTTGTCTTTTCATTTTGTTTGTGGTTTCCTTTGCTATGCAGAAGATTTTAAGTTTAATTAGGTCCCATTTGTTTATTTTTGTTTTTATTTCCATTTCTCTAGGAGGTGGGTCAAAAAGGATCTCGCTGTGATTTATGTCATAGAGTGTTCTGCCTATGTTTTCCTCTACGAGTTTTATAGTGTCTGTAAATCCATTTAGGATTTATGCCTAAATGCCTTACATTTAGGTCTGTAATCCATTTTGAGTTTATTTTTGTGTATGGTGTTAGGGAGTGTTCTAAAATTTCATTCTTTTACATTTAGCTGTCCAGTTTTCCCAGCACCACTTATTGAAGAGGTTGTCTTTTCTCCATTGTATATTCTTGCCTCCTTTATCAAAAATAAGGTGACCATATGTGTGTGGGTTTACGTCTGGGCTTTCTATCCTGTTCCATTGATCTATATTTCTGTTTTTGTGTCAGTACCATACTGTCTTGATGACTGTAGCTTTGTAGTATAGTCTGCAGTCAGGGAGCCTGATTCCTCCAGCTCTGTTCTTTCTCAAGATTGCTTTGGCTATTTGGGGTCTTTTGTGTTTCCATACAAATTTTAAACATTTTTTATTCTAGTTCTGAGAAAAATGCCATTTGTAATTTGATAGGGATTGCATTAAATCTGTAGATTGCCTTGGGTAGTATGGTCATTTTAACAATATTGATTCTTCCTATCTGAGAACATGGTATATCTTTCCATCTGTTTGTGTTGACTTCAGTTTATTTAATCAGTGTCTTATAGTTTTCAGAGTACAGTTCTTTTACCTCCTCAGGTAGGTTTATTCCTAGGTATTTTATTCTTTTTGTTGTGATGGCAAGTGGGATTGTTTCCCTAATTTCTCTTTCTGATAGTTTGTTGTTAGTGAGATTTATTTCTTACTACTCCTGTTCCTCTGGTTGTCTAATTCCATTGACTATCACCACTAAAAATGCTGGATACCAGTGGAGATAGTGGGCTTCCTAAACTTGTTACTGACGTGAGTTGGAATGCCTCTAGTGTTTCTCTGTTAAGTAAGGAAATATCCATTCATTACTATTTTCCTAAAAGTTTTTACTAGGAATGAGTATTGAATTTTGCCAAAGTCAATTTTCAACACCTCTAAAGAAATTCATATCATTTTCTTCATAGTTTTTAAAATATAAATATAAAAACTATACTAATTTGTTTCCTAATATTGACCACCTTTGCACTCCCAGTATAAACCTTATTTGGTTATGGTGTCTTAATACTTAATGTATTGTCTGAGTCAGTTCACTACTATTTTGTTTAAAATTTTTAATATAAATCTCCACAAATGATACTGGTCTATAATTTTTTTGTGCTATCTTTATCAGGTTTAGATATCGATGCTATACTTGCTTCACACAAAAAAAGTTGAAAGTTATTCTTGATTTCTTATCATCTGAGACAATTTATATAGCATTGGGATTGTCTGGTCTCTAAAGGTTTGGTAGAATTCTCTTGTGTGCTCAGCTGTGCCTGATGCTATCATATGGGGTTGCTGGAAATATTTTTCTATTTCTATAAAATTTGGTGTAAGTTTTCTATCTCTACTGGGGTCAGTTTTGGTACACTGTATTTGCCTAAGAAATTATCCATTTCCTCTAGGTTTTCATATTTATTTGCATAAGGATATGCAAAAGTACATGTTAATGCCTTAAAAAAATTTTTTTGATCATAATTATTCCCAACTTGTAATTTCGTTTTTTTATTTTTTACATCTTCATTGGAGTATAATTGCTTTACAGTGTTGTGTTAGTTTCTGTTGTACAACAAAGTGAATCACCTATATGTATACAAACATCCCCGTATCCCCTCCCTCTTGCGTCTCCCTCCCACCCTCCTTATCTCACCCCTCTGGTCATCACAAAGCATTGAGCTGATCTCCCTGCGCTATGCAGCTGCTTCCCACTAGCTATCTATTTTACATTTGGTAGTGTATATATGTCCATGCTACTCTCTCACTTTGTCCCAGCTTCCCCTTCCCCCTCCCGTGTCCTCAAGCCCGTTCTCTATGTCTGTGTCTTTATTCCTGCCCTGCCACTAGGTTCATCATTAGCATGTTTTTAGATTCCATATATATGCGTTAGCATATGGTATTTGTTTTTCTCTTTCTGACTTCACTCTGTGTGACAGACTCTAGGTCCATCCACCTCACTACAAATAACTCAATTTCATTCCTTTTATGGCTGAGTAATATTCCATTGTATATATGTGCCACATCTTCTTTATCCATTCATCTGTTGATGGACATTTAGGTTGCTTCCACATCCTGGCTATTGTAAATAGTGCTGCAATGAACATTGTGGTACATGTATCTTTTTGAATTATGGTTTTCTCAAGGTATATGCCCAGTAGTGGGATTGCTGGGTCATATGGTAGTTCTATTTTTAGTTTTTTAAGGAATCTTCATACTGTTCTCCATAGTGGCTCTATCAATTTATATTCCCACCAACAGTGAAGGAGGAATCCCTTTTCTCAACACCCTCTCCAGCACTTATTGTTTGTTGATTTTTTAATGATGGCCATTCTAACTGGTGTGAGGTGATACCTCATTGTGGTTTTGATTGCATTTCTCTAATGATTAGTGATGTTGAACATCTTTTCATGTGTTTGTTGGCAATCTGTCTTCTTTGGAGAAATGTCTATTTAGCTCTTCTGCCCATTTTTGGATTGGGTTGTTTGTTTTTTTGATATTGAGCTGCATGAGCTGCTTGTATATTTTGTAGATTAATCCTTTTTCAGTTGCTTCGTTTGCAAATATTTTCTCCCATTCTGAGGGTTGTCGTTTCGTCTTGTTTATGGTTTCCTTTGCTGTGCAAAAGCTTTTAAGTTTCATTAGGTCCTGTTTGTTTATTTTTGTTTTTATTTCCATTACTCTAGGAGATGGGTCAAAAAGGATCTTGCTGTGATTTATGTCATAGAGTGTTCTGCCTATGTTTTCTTCCAAGAGTTTTATAGTGTCTGGCCTTACATTTAGGTCTTTAATCCGTTTTGAGTTTATTTTTGCGTATGGTGTTAGGAAGCGTTCTAATTTCATTCTTTTACATGTAGCTGTCCAGTTTCCCCAGCACCACTTATTGAAGAGGCTGTCTCCAACCTGTAATTTCTTATTTTGTATACTTTGTGATTTCACCCAATTTTCTAGTGGTTTGTTTATTTTTGTTTATTTTTCCAAGGAACAAGGACTTTAATATGACCTACTGTTTTTGTGTTCTCTACTCATTAATTTCTTTTTTTACTTTATTATTTAAAATTTTCTCCTTTCAGTTTTATTGAGATATAATTGACATGCAGCATTGTATAAGTTTAAGATGTACAACATAATGATTTGACTTATATAATCATGAAATGATTCCCACAATAAGTTTAGTGAACATCCATCATCTCACATAGACAGAAAGAAAAAGAAAAAATATTTTCCTTGTGATGAGAACTCCTAGGATTTACTGTCTTAACAACTTTCACGTATAACATAGAGCAGTGTTAATTATATTAATCATGTTGTACATTACGTCCCTAGTGCTTATTTGTCTTATAACTGGAAGTTTGTACCTTTTGAACACCTTCATCCAACTCCCCCTCTGCCCATCCCCCACCCCTGGTAACCACACATCTGATCTCTTTTTCTATGAGTTTGTTTTGGTTTATTTGTTTGTTTTTGAAGTATAATTGACCTACAGCATTATGTTAGTTCCTGGTGCACAACACAGTGATCTGATATTTCTATGCATTACAAAATGATCACCACGATAAGTTTATTTACCATCTGTCACCATACAAAGATATTACATAATTATTGACTATATTCACACACTGTCTGTTTCATCCCAGTGACTCATTTATTGTAACAGGAAGTTTGTTCCTCTTAATTTCCCTCACCTATTTCTCTTCTTCTCTCGCCCACCTCCCCACTGGCAAACACCTGTTTGTTCTCTGTATCTATGACTCTGTTTCTGTTTTGTTTATTTGTTTCTTTTGTTTTTTAGGTTCCAAATATGAGTGATATCATATAGTATTTGTCTTTATATGTTTGACTTATTCCACCTAGCATAATGGCCTCAAGGTTCATCCATGTTGTCATAAATGGCAAGCTTTCATTCTTTTTATGGCTGAGAAATATTCCATTATATATATGTTACATCTTCTTTATCCATTCATCTATCGATGGGCACTTAGGTTGTTTCCATATCTTGGCTATTGTTAAGTAATGCTACAATAAACATAAGGGTGCATATACCTTTTTGAATTAGTGTTTTTGTTTTCTTCAGATAAATACTCAGGAGTGGAATTGCTGGATTGTATGGTAGTTCTCTTTTTAATTCTTTGAGGATCCTCCATACTGTTTTCCATAGTAGCTGTACCAATTTACTGTCTCACCAACAGTGCATGAGGGTTCCCTTTTCTCCACATCCTCATCAACACTTGTTATCTGTTCTTTTTTGGATAATAGCCATTCGAATAGTTGTGAGGTGATATCTCATTCAGGTTTTGATTTGCATTTCCCTGATGATTAGTGATGTTGAGCAGATTTCATGTACCTGTTGACCATCTGTATGTCTTCTTTGGAAAAATGTCTATTCAGGTCCTCTGCCCATTTTTTAATTGGGTTCTTTGTTGTTCTTCTATTGAGTTGTATGTGTTCTTTGTATATTTTTTGTATTAACCTTTTATCAGGTATATCATTTGCAAATATCTTCTCCCATTCAGTAGGTGGCCTTTTCGTTTGGGTGATAGTTTCTTTTCCTTTGAAAAAGCTTTTTAGTTTGATGTAGTCCCAGTTGTTTTTGCTTTCTTTCCCCTTGCCTGAGGAGACATATCCAAAAAAATTATGCTAAGACCCGTGTCAAATGATGTACTGCCTATGTTTTCTTCTAGGAGTTTTATGGATTAATATAAGTTGTTAATCCATTTTGAGTTTATTTTTTTATATGGTGTGAGAAAGTAGTCCAGTATGATTCTTTTGCCTTAGCTGTCCAGTTTTCCCAACACCATTTACTGAAGAGGCTGTCTTTTTCCCCATTGTGTAGTCTTGCATTCTTTGTCATAGATTAATTGCCCATATAAGTGTGGGTTCATTTCTGGGCTCTCTCTTCTGATCCATTGATATATGTGTCTTTTTTTGTGCAAGCACCATACTGTTTTCATTACTGCAGCTTTGTAGTATAGTTTGAAATCAGGGAGCACGATACCTCCAGCTTTGTTCTTTCTTAAGATAGGTTGGACTGTTTGTTTCCATACAAATCTTAGAATTATTTGTTCTCATTCTATGAAAACTGCCTTTGGTATTTTGATAAGGATTGCACTGAATCTGTAGATTGTCTTGGGTAATATGGCCATTTTAACAATGTTAATTCTCCCAGTCCATGAGCATAAAATATCTTTAGATTTATTTGTGTCTTCTCTATCTTTCCTCAATGTCGTATGGTTTTCAGGGTACAGATCTTTTACTTCCTTGTTTAAATTAATTCCTAGGTATTTTATTCTTTTTGATGTGATTGTAAATGGTATTGTTTTCTGGAATAAGTTTTTTAAAATAAAACATTTTATTTTGAGATAATTGGAGATTCACATGAAGTCATAAGAAATAATACAGAGAGATCCCATGTACTCTTTCTGCAGTTTCTCCAAATGGTAGATCTTGCAAATCTATAAGCATAATAATAATAATGTTGATGCAATCAATGAATCTTATTCAACAAGATCTTTAATTTTCTCCTTTTCTTTCATTCTTTCTTTCCTTCCTCCACTTCATGCCTAAGGAATACAACCTCTTCTTCCTCTCTTTAATCCTCTCCTAGAAGTACTGCCTGTCTGAGGTGGCCACTTCAGGCCCTACACACTTTTAAGCCCCTTCCCTGTAGCCAGGGCTGTGAACTGCCAAATCCCAACCTGTGTTCACCATTTTTGTGTTTTACTTCCTCCTACTGGCTCCCTGGTCCTGACTGCCCGTACCCACAGGCTCACTGGAAGGGCTGCAGGTATTGGAAGCTTTGTTAGAATTTGTTTCTTTTTTTCTCTCATAAGTGACTTGAAGGTTGCAGTGTTCTCTATCTCCTAACAATGCTTAAATCATGGGTCCTGTCTAGTTTAATTGTACTTGTTGATCTTACGGTTACTTTGGGAACGTGATGGGGAGATTTGGAATCAAGCTGCTGCTATTGTTCTTCAACCTCATTTAATGTCTCTAACAGCTTTATAAGTTATTGTTAACCCTCAGTCCTTTGAATAGGAGGAAACTGAGGCCCAGAGAAGTTAAGTGATACCAAGAAGCTGGTAAGTGGTGTGCCAGGAATTGCTGATACATGTTTAATAAAATTTGGGGATTGAAGTGAGGAGAACATTTCCGTTGCTTGGATCACTGTTATGACACAGAGCCACAGTGGCTACTGACACTTCCGCTTGAATATCTCCAGTAATAAGGAACTCGTTGCCTCCAATGAGCCTGCTCCATCTTTGGATTCTCTAATGTGGCTAAAAGTTCTTTCCTATGCTATGTTGAACTCTGCTTCTGTATATCTTTGGCTCTGGTACAAGTTGTGTCAATTTCGTGCAAGTAAAGCTCAAGTGTAAACCCTGCTCCTTGTTCTAGTTCTTTATCGTTGGAAGTCAGAAACACATCCTAGTCTTGCATCTCCTTTACCAAGAAATGGCTGTGTTGTTATAGACACGTCCTAGTTTACTTACACCTCTGCAGAAAGGAACACCGTCTTGGAAAAATCTGGCCAACATAAGAGTACAATAATGTGCTGTCCTAGTCTGAACATTAGACCATATACCATGTAAATTGCATTGTGGGTTTTTTTTTTTTTTTGGACTGTCATGTTGCTCTTTGGGCCACAGAAGCAATGGTTAGGAAAAGCCTAAGTCTTCTACGCATGTGCTGGTGACAAGTCATATGCCCTGTGTAGTCCTTGCTCAGTTAGCTGTCTGATTCCAGAGGCTGAACTTCTATCCATTCAATTCAATTGTATCCAACCTGGTGCATCTTTTTGGCTTACTCAGATTTCACCTGGACTTTGATTCATCTACTGTAACACTCTTGCTTCCTTTAAAAAAATTAGTCACGACTCCAACAATGCCTTTATCTTAGTGAACATAAAAATGCAGTCGGTCAGGACTGAAAACAGTCCTGTGGCCACTCAAATTTTCCCTGTAAATTGGTGATTCTTAAAGCAATACTTTTTAAGATGTGTGACAAATTATGGGTAGAATACAACATGAAATTGAGAGCCATTAAATGGCTCTTCTTTAGCCATTTAATATTTTTTAATGTGTACCCACCTGAAAATGTAGCCAGATATTTGAAAATGTTGTAAAACAAAATTTTTAGTTTTGATTTCCAATAAATGGGTCAAATAATCTCCACTTTCAATAGGCCAAGTCTTCATTCTTCCCCATCTTTCTACCCCCATCCTAGCCCATTTCTCAAAGAATAAAATTCATACACGTTCTTTTTAATAGATACCATTGTTTCACTGATTTTGAGTATCACCGGTATAGGTAATGCCACATGCTCTCATGAGCTCTTTCTCAGCATGTATGGACATTTTGATTTTACCTCAGTGGTGTTTTTTTCTCCTTCTCAGGCAGGATGATAGTCCCTCGGCCAGTTGGCTGCATATATGTTCCTAACAAGAGACTGTGACCTAATCACAGTTTATTCACTGAACTTGGGGTATTATCACATATGGTGGGAATAAAAAGATTGTTTCTAACCTAGATAGCAATGAATATGTTTTATAGGAATTTATCTTCTGTAAAATTCCCCGCATAATACACATCCATGTAAGCTTAATACAGTGAATGCCCATGTTGTTCTAAATGGAAGATCAAGTTTTTTTAACGAAAGTTAAAAAATCCCCACTCCCATAACTAAACAACCCAAAGGCTCACAATAAGTAAAGAGGCCTTAGATCAGACCCAGGCCTATTAGAAGAGCCAATACAGCATGTAAGTTTTACCTAAACTTTATTTGCTAGTTGCTATTACCAACAGAAAATGCTGATGCTGTTTGAGTCATCAAGGAAGTCTTCATCCTCTAAAATATATAAAACATTTAATATGTATGTAGGTTATAGAAGAATGATCAAAAATGGTATTCCCAGACAAATCTGCATACTAATCATCATTGTTGAATACGAATAATAATCTTGGTGTATTTGAGATCTGTCAGATTTCTAATGGTTTAAGTAACAGGAGAAATAACTTAAAAAGCTTTTTATGTTAAAAAAAATACTTTATAGAATGTCTTTGAAATGACAGAATTATAAGGATGAACAGGTTAGTGGTTGCCAGGAGTTATAAGGATGGCAGAGGGAGGGGAGGTGGGTGTGATCACAAAGAGAGAGATGTTTGTGATGATGGGATAGTCTGTGTATTAATAGCATTGGTGGTTACATGAATCTATGTACATGTAATAAAATGGTAGAGAACTACACACATGCATTGTACCAATGTCAGTTTTCTAGTTTTGATAGGGCACTATAATTTTTAAGATGTAACTATTAGGGGAAACTGGGTGAAAGGTTATAGGATCACCCCATACTATTTTTACAACTTCTTAAAAATCTACAATTATTTCAAAATAAGAAATGAACAAACAAACTATACATTCTATTCATTGTATAGATCATTCTGCAAGTTAGATATTTGCCAAGGTTAAACATATACACAATAATTTCTCTAACCATTTATGGAATGAGGCAGGATTATAAACAAATAAAATAGTTTAAAAGAGCTATTGAATGAAGGTTTAGGAATTTTGTGATTAAATAACTTTACAGGGTTAAAGTAACCAAACAGAATCAATTTTTGCAAATAAGAGAAAGAGAAAACCCCAAGCCTCTAAAAAGTCAACCCCGCTAATTTAGGGGGTGATGCTTCTTCTTTGTCTTTTCCACCCTACATGAACACCTGTTGCCCGTAGTCATTCAGGATCTCAAGTAATGCCTGGGTCCCTGGGGTCTTCCGTTCACTTGGGCTTCAGAGGAAGGAGCTCGAGAGGGAGGTTCAGAACCTCAGGCTGTTCTCGCTTGTTGGTTGTCATGGTGATCGGTGCTACTCAGCTGTGTAGTGTACTCCGCTGGTGGATTTGGAAGTCCCCAAACTCTGAATTTAAACATGAGAACCTGGATAAATTTGGGGATTGCATATAGAGAGAAAGCAATACATGCATGGGTGACGGTGTTACTTTACATAGTCATAGTGCTCGAGTGACTATTAACGTAAAGAAGGGTGAAGTCATGTACCAGCTCGCACCATAGAAACTACAAGTTCAAGTGAGAAACATGAGTAACACTCAGGACAGATGTGCATTCTTTAGCTAACATTGTTGCTGACAGTTCGTTGCCAGAACTTGAATCTCAGAATTAAGAAAGGCAGAAACATTTCTCAAGAGTCTGGCAGATCACGGCATTAAGCTCCAGACCAAACACATGGGCCAGAGATTGCGAGAATTTTCTTCCACGTGCTCGTAATCTTGGACTAACCACAGACAACAGACTGCACTTTAAAATCACTTTCATTTCTATAATACAACTAGAAGGCAAGCGACAGAACTAAGTTCAGGTTCCTACAGACCTACAATACCAAAGGAGAGCTCATGAATGAAAAAAATCATGAACTGCTGGGTCAGAGAGACCTGGATTCGAGACGTAAATCTGGCATCCACAAGCTATGGGAGGGCTTCCCTGGTGGCGCAGTGGTTGAGAGTCCGCCTGTCAATGCAGGGGACACGGGTTCGAGCCCTGGTCTGGGAGGATCCCACATACCGTGGAGCAACTAGGCCCGTGAGCCACAACTACTGAGCCTGCGCGTCTGGAGCCTGTGCTCCGCAACAAGAGAGGCCACGACAGTGAGAGGCCCGCGCACCGCGATAAAGAGTGGGCCCCGCTTGCCACAGCTAGAGAAAGCCCTCGCACAGAAACGAAGACCCAACACAGCCATAAATAAATAAATAAATAAATAAATAAATAAATAAATAAATAAATAATTCCCATTAAAAAAAAAAAAACAAGCTATGGGAGTTGGGGTAAGTTATTTAAGCAAATTATTAAATTTAGGCCAGATTGTGTTATGGCTGGAAACACTCTCTCCATCCTCAACCCAAATCTCAGGAGTTTACCGGAACAAAAATTCCCTTTGTCTGAGTGTCCATACTGGTCAGCAGAGCGATGCCGTCCGATAGTCGCTCAAGGATCTGGGGGGACAAAGGCTGCACTTCGACGAGCGTTTCACCAACACAGGGGAGAGGAACGTGGTGAATTGTCTGAAGGCTCTCGATGCTTCCCTGGCACTTCTGTCCACGTTTCACGGACCGAAGCTGGTCCCAGAGCCACACCCCACCTTTGAGGACGTGGAGAAGTGCTACTTTCCTGTGCACAGAAGGGAAGGAGATCTGGACCTTCTGTAAACAACCCAGTGACCACCGCATTTTCTTAACTCTTTCCATTTCAGCTTCCTCCCCTGGAAAAACGGGGACAATAATATTCGACTCAGAGGGTCTTGTGCTCGTGGCTGAATGGTTAGGGGTGATCTCTGGCACCACCCTGCCTGGACCCTGAATAGTCCCTGGCACATAGCAAGGACGCTGGGTATTTGCTTTTGGCCCCAAACGTGGCTTCTGGAACAGAGGCTCGTCAGTGAGGGTTGGTGGTCCTCAGGATGCTGATGATACCAGAACGGAGGCCATGCTTGCCGTTGTCCAGCACTGACGTCATGAATGCTTGCGAAGAAAACGTCAGTCACATCTAACCAGATCCCACCTGGTAGCTGCAGTGGATTATGTGGAATGTGGAGAGGTTCACGGAAGCACACGTTTAGCAGTAAGTGCAGCAGGAACGGTGCCCCCAGATGAGCAGCTTCCTGAAGGGGTGTCATCTCTGTGTCTGCCCCACTGCCCAGTGGCATCGCTGTGCTGGCGTGTTCTGCAGACACGGGGGGTGGCGGGGGGGCGTCATGGAGCACGAGGACGCTGGAGGGCCCGGCATCACTGCCCTGACTGTGGGTAACCAGCACCGTCTAATCCGAGCTCCCAGGAGGAAAGCTGGGTCCCGCCAGCACCCTCACACGACCAGGCCAGCAACAGTAAGAAAAAGGCGAAGGTGGTGGTAAAGACATTGTTTTAGGAATGTTTTAGCCTAGGCGTTGAAAGCTTTTCAGTACATCTAGGAATTCACAGCTTTCCAGTGACTGAACCACACCTGAAGTCCTGGATATTGTCTGATCATCGAGGGATGGGCATCACCAAACTGCAGAAATGACTTTTAGCCTATGAAGCTTGGAGGTTAAAATAGGGTGTATTTTTCTCTCTGGGTCAAAAAGGTAGCGCTTCAAGGCCATAATTGACTTTTTGGTGCCAAAGCAGGTGATGAACTCAACATTACAGAATGTTTGGCTGCCACTCCAAGATCACAGAGTATTTTTCTACTTGGTCTGGAGGCAAATTTTCTTCTTTAATTATGATTATTTTTAGGATCATCCAGATCACATATTTATCTGTTTTAGCCCTGCAGGCTCCCAGGGAGAATACTACAGAGGTGTGTTAAACCGAAGACCCTAAGCTGTGTAGAGTTCAAATTTTCCTAAAAGTAAATCCTCTTTAACACTATGTCAGTTTATCTTCAGGCGAACTACTGCTATTTTGACCAAAATTATTGTGTGTGTGTGTGTGAGAGAGAGAGAGACTCTCCCAAGCCCTGTAAGAGTGGCATTTCCCAGTTATTGTGACAACAAGAAATGCGGGCACACGTTTCCAAACCCCCTGGTGAGGCTGTCCTGCTCCCAGATGAGAAGCATTACACCGAGCTAGTTAGCACACGTGACTTGATATATGAAGGAGTCAAGATTTTTCTAGTTTAGGCTGAATATAAAAGCTCCCTCAAGCTGGTGTTTGAACTTGAAAACTTTTTTTTTCCTTAAAAAATAAATTTTAAAAGACAGTTTTAACAACCACAAAACGTTCCTTCATTCAAAGAAAAGACAAAAATTCAATTACAATAACCGTTCTAAAGATGAAAATAAAAACGCCAAATTTACAGTCTATTAGTATTCTTGACCATGAGTGGTAGAGGGTTTCCATTTTTCTAGCCCAGTCCTGGGAACTACTTTGAGGTATCAGGGTCCAGCTAGCAGCACCTCCTTCCGTTCTTGTGTGGCGACAGATGCCTGTGGGACCCTGGGTGAGTCAATTAATATTTTGATGCCTTGACTGCTTCCCTGAAACACGCATAGTAGCTGAAGCCATGTGGCAACATGACCATAGATGGAAGCCTTTCATCATCAGCTGTTTCACCCTGATCTTTCAGGACGTTGGAAAGTGGGGATTGAAATAGTCCAGTGAGCTTTTGAGAGGAGTGGTGTTCTGTGAAATAGAACAGAATCTCTAAGAAAAGAGGATGTTTGCTTAAAAGTCAACTTGCCATGTGAACTTCTGGATGGTGGAAGTTTGTGCCAGTTTCAGAGAATGTTCCTCAAGATGTGTGCTGTCTCTGTGTGTTGAAAGATGCTCTGAGAGAAAGAATTTCTCCTATGACTGCTTGACCAAGAGCTCTACCTGCCCAATTTAAGATCAGGTGATACAGCTTTAATTTTTAAATGTTTAACTCTTTAAAACTTTTCACTGAAGTATAACACACAATCGGAAAAGTGAAAAAATAAATTTTGGCTTGGAGACTTTTCATGCTATCACACCTGTGTCACCAGTCCTTAGACAAGAATGGACAGGCCACGCCCATTCCCAGGCATTGGTCCCCATGCCCTAAGGTAACCACATCCTGACTGTTATCACCATAGATGTAGAGGTGCCTGTGCTTGAAATTGGTATAAATAGCAGCATATAGCATGCCCTCTTCTGTGTCCTGCTTATTTCATTCAATTTTATGCTTGTGAGATTTACTGATAATTTCAGGTGAAGTCATAGATCATTCATTCTCACTGCTGAGTGGTATTCTGTTGTAAGTATGCACCACAATTTATAAATCCTACTGTTAATGGGCATTTTGGGTAGTTCCCAACTTGGGGCTGTTACGAATTGTGCTGCAGTGAACATTCTTACTCATATCTTTTGAGGGATGTTCTACACGTTTCTGTGGGACAGACAAGAGCTGGAACATAGGGCGTGGACGCATGAAGTTCAAGTGGATGCCCCAAACAGCTTTCTAAAGTGGGTGTCCAAACTAATGCAGCTATTTGCAGTTTTCCCACATCCTTGCCAACGTTAGATTTTTTTTTCTTTTTAGTTTTACTGAATCTAGTAAGTGTGCCTTGACATCGAGCTGTGATTTCAATTTGCATTTACTTGCTAACTGATGGGGCTAAGCAACTCTTTTTGCTAATGGATCATTTGCATATCCTCTTTTTGTTCAAGTCAGCTCATTTTTCTACTGGGTTGTCTGTCATTAATTTGTAGGAAATTTTTAATATACTCTGGGTACAAGTTGTTTGTTATATTTGCTGCAAATATCTTCTACCCTATACATTGTCTTTTCATTTTATTAATGATGTCTTTGGATGGACAGAGATTCTTGATATTATTATTTTCCAAATTGTCACATTTTCCCCTTCTGGTTAGTGTTGTCTTGGAAACTTTTAAAGGAAATTTTGCCCACTCCAAGGTCATAAAGATGTTCTATGTTTTTTCTGAGAAGCTTTATTGTTTTATCTTTCATATTTAGATCTACAGTCCATCTGGAATTGGCTTTTATGCATGGTGTGAGTGGGAGACCAAAAAGTCATTGTTTTCAATAAGAGTATTAAATTAACCCAGCACTGCTTATTGAAAAGAGCATCCCTTCTCCAATGCGCTCGGTGTCACCTTTATCACAAAGTTGTCTTTATTCCACTTGTATGTCTATTGTCTATCTGTTTGTTGCTACACAAATACCATACTATGACTTTATAATAGGTCTTGATTTGGTAGGGTAATTTATCCATCTCTTCTTTAAGATTGCCTTTGTCATTGAAATTATACATTTTAAAATTAGCTTATCAGTTTACACACACACACACACACACACACTCTCCCTCTCTCTCTCTCTCTCTCCTGCTCTGATTTTGTTGGGGACTACATTGCATCTACTTCACCCACCTGGGGAGAATTAGCCACTTAACAATCCTGAATCCTGTTCTCCATGGCCACGGTATATCTCTCCATCTTGTTCAAGTCTTTAATTTCGCTCAACAATATTTAATTTGCAGTGTAGAGGGCTTATAAAACTTCTGTCAGATATATCTTAGGGGTATTTGATAGTTTTTGTTGCTATTTAAAATTTCATTTTAGTTTGTTGCTGACATACAGAAATATCACTGATTTTTGGATATTATTCACATAGTTTGCAATGACAGAGTTAACCAAAATAACACCCAAAAGCCACTGTCGTGGATTGATAACTTGCTCTCTGCACTTTTAAAATGAAGAGGTGAGGAGAACTATATTTAAATCCAGAGAAATCTAAGCCTGAGTTTTATAGAAATAGATCACCACTAGGCATAAACATTTATATTATAAAGACTTACTAATTTAAACAAATAGGGACAAGGAGACCATGCATTCATAAACAAATAATAGACATATTAGACTTTTATTTCTGTTGAGTTTTTATGACACAATTAAGCTTTCAAAGAATGATCAGTTAAAGCTTATATTTTTTTCAAATATAAATGGATGTTTACCTTTAAAAATAGTTTTCAAAAAGGTATTTATAACATTTGCTTATCAAACAATAAACATACAAATGTAATATAAAGATAAATCATCCTTATCAGTACCTGGAGAACTGTAGACTTGCAAAGAGTGAAGTTCAAATTAATAAAATTTACTTGTACTATATACAATGATAATTTGAATATATATAAGATACTTAATAAATACACATACAAACATGCATATAAACACAGATACCTTTAGCCTTTTAGTTATATAACTGCTTGGCAATATCTTCTCAGTAAAGATATATACATATATAACATGACCTCTCAAGCATGTTTATTAATACTACTTATTCATGTCACAAAACAGACCAGGAACAATGAGAATATACATGGAAGAATAATGCAAAAGCGAACAATATTATGTAGATTTGTATCTAGATGTTTTTCATAGACAGTGAAATAAATGTTCCAGGATATTTAAATTCATTTAGTTTTGAAAGACCGAAAAAGGCAATGAATGATACCATTGAATAAAATTAGATACTTTAGACACACAGAACAAACCTGACACATTATACGTATTTATTTGTGGGTTCATGTGATAAGATTTTGTTTCTGTTCACTGATTTATCCTCAGTGTCTGGAGCTGGCACAGAGTAGGTGCTCAATAAACACTTCTTGGATGATGGAATGAGTATCAGCACGTATTTCAATAAGCTTTGGAACAGCTACATTCATGACTGAAAGTCAAAAATCAAGCGACATCCTGAATATTTATGCAGAATAACTAAAAAGCTATGGAAAAGCACATAGGTCATTCTCTTCCTGCTTTGAGCTGGTTTTGCACTTACTCATGTGATCTGCACCTCCTGGCAGAAAGCGCAATTTCAAACCTTCACAATAACTATTTCTTTGAGAAGACTGGAGAACACTGTCTCAGAGGGCTTCCTGGGGCCTGGAGGCAAGGCCTGAAAAGGTTGATGACTCGCCCGGGCTGGAGCTGTGCTGCCAGCACTTCAGCTGTGCCGTCCACTGCTGCAAGGCCAGCTCATGCAGACACTTCCTTGAAATCACACGCTAAAGCAATCGTATTCATACACCATTTTTTTGGTTACACTTACATGAAACAATTGTTCCTATTGTCTTAGAGTCTGCATTCAGCAAGAAGGTGGAATTAAAAAGTCCTCTAATACCTTTAAAGCAGTAGAGTATCTTTTAGCTTAAACAACCGGCATTGTTGACACACCAAGACAATATATGCAAGTAACTGTGTCTAGATTTGTGTAATAGCAAAGCAGGCATTAAGTTAATTATTTTACTCTTTTAGGGGCTTGCTCTATTAGAATATACCTTCTTATTTAAATACGCTCCTTACAAAGAAAACTCATCTAATATTGATAAAAGAGGGACACAAAGTTGGGTTAAGTCAAACTCTAGACTAGCTGTTCAATCAATCTTTGATTTAAACTATTTACAGACAACAAGGAATATAATAGTTATGGGTTTTCTGGTGAAGGCTGAACCTAGGAGTCAGTTCTGTAGATTTCTCTTAAAATTCTCTTTTGGCATCCCACCTGCCTCTCCCAAAATCCAGTCTTTGCTCAGAATGTGTAACTATATTCCGGCCTTAAATAGCAGGCCCTATTTCATACTGTTCATCATTATCACTCTTTAAGCCAAACTGGGGCTCCGAACTGCATCTGATCCTTGACAAAATAGCAAGTCCCAGGACTCCAGAACTTCTACTTCAATAAAAGCTAAACTCAGTGTAGAAATGCTGTTCTGGTTCAGTGTGCAGCCATGTAATGTTTTGTTGCTTTTTCCGACCAGGCGACAGCAACTGACATAATGTGGCCTCAGTCACCTAAGTAAGTTAGCAGAACCTTCACTTCTCGCGTTTATGGTAATCTTGTTTTTTTCTTTCCCCCAAATGATGTCAAAGAAAAATCTTACAAATTACTTTATATTTGTTAGCATGATTCAGTCAATTTACTTCTTTCTTTTTAGGGGTGACCTCATAAATAAAGAGTGGGTAGGATCAATTACAAGACGCATATAAAGATACTCCCAGTCCGCTTCTCTCTAGTTGATTTCCAAGGCAGAGAGAGTAAACAGCCTTCTCCCAGCTTTCTCACTATCCACAGCTGAGAGTGTAGGGTGTTTACAGTATCTGTCCCTCAGTGCTCTCTGGGGCGGGGCTGGTGGGCAGCAGTGCAAGCCTTGGGAAACCCAGCATCATTTCAACATACCAGAAAGAAGTGTCACGGGAAAGGACCAGAAAACATTCTTGGGACTAAATTATGGTTCTCTTAGGACTGGTGTCCTCTTCCTGCTCTGCACATCCTAGGATTCTCCTGAGGTGTGCAGCTTTGGCCTTTGTACACTCGTGGATTCTGTAAACATGGGATTTTCAATATGCTAGGATTTTCCAAAATGGTCTCACTCACCCCTTAAATGGCCCACGTTTCCTTTCTGGGTGTAGAATACAGTGGCTCACTCTCTGAGCCCTGCAACTTTGTTTCCACTCACTCCCTCATATAACTGAGAACAATGGACTTGCAGACAGAAGACCACCTGTCAGTTTCATTACTGAAAGTTAGTTACTTTACACAGCCATAAGTTCAGTCAAATGAGCAAAAAGTAAATATGATTGGATGCAAGTTATATGCATAAAAATGGTGTATGGGAAATTGCTAACATAATGCTGAAACTTAAAAAATCTAATATTTGGAAGGAAGCAAATCTGTAATTAGAGGCATATACATGAATGGAGTTACTTGATACCTAAAGTTCTTTCCGAAGAAAGATTTATCCAAATGGTTCTTGGACTTCATTTGCTAGATTGATCTATGGTGCACAAAATGCTTGTGTGAAAGTCATCAACACTATACATTACAAAACAACCCTCAGTGATAGAAGAACACCACACCGTAAACCAAAGTGGCATCGGATATCAAACTCTTACTTGACACTGTTCATTCATTCATTCAACAAACACGTGTGAGTGCCTACCATAAATCAGCAATGTTTTAAATTCTGAGTGGTGAGAAATGAATGGGGTCATCCCTGCCCTCGAGAAAGACACAGTCTGGTCTTCAGGACAGACGCGTAAACTTCATTGTCGTTAAGTGTGACAGGTGCCGCTGTCGGTCAACAGACACTTCCCAGTTGGCTGACACCTGGGCTGAGTCTTAAAGATGGAACAAATGTAGCCAAGTGGAGATGGTGCCAATGGGGGTTTGGATGGGGTGGGCAGGGAAGGAGATGGGGGGCTGCAAGTGTACCAGAAGAACGGCCACACAACGGGGACCTTCAAGAATCCAGCAGAGTGGGAGCCCAATGTGGATGAGGGTGAAGGGAGGTGAGGCGACGGGGTGGGGCAGAAGGGGGATGCCGCGGGACCCCACACGCCCGGCGAAGACGTTCGGGCATCATCTTCAAACTAGGGAGGCACGTGGCACGGCCACGCCTGCCCTTGGGAGGGGACTCCAGCGGCGAGGCTGCGGGGAAGGCAGAGATGCCTGCAACCGGGTGGAGGAGCGCTTGGGAGCCGAACTCAGGGTAGCAGCAGTGAGGACACGTAGGCAGCAGATCTGAGAGCTGAGAAAGAGCGAGAGAGCGGAGCTCCCGGAGGGGCTGGCTGAGCGGAGGCGGGAGTCGTGGGCGATTCCCGAGCCCGGCCCGGGGTGGGGGGGGGACAAGGCTTCTCCTCGGGGAGAGGAGGAACACGAAGCAGGTGAAGCGAGGCGGTGAAGCAAAGGGCTGGGAAGCTTTCCAACCAGCGCCTTCGTGGATCTGGGCTGGGAGGTTAGCGAGCCACGTCCAAGGCCTGTTTAATTCCGTCCTGACCGAAGGGATGGAGGCATTTTGAAAGGTCTAACCCAGACAGGCTGTTCTTTATTCTGCTGGTTCTGCACTTTGCCGACAGACCCTCTAGCCGGCGAGGGTCCGTGCCCTCTGCAGCCTCCGGGTCACGGCCACCCCGAAGGGCTGCCCCGGCGCCCCCAGCCTGGGGAGCAACGTCCGCTCCCCTCCGACCACCCGGGGACCCTACATACGCCTCTACCACAGAGCTTACACTTTATCGCAAGTACTGTAGTTGCTTACTTGTCTGTCTCTGGATTAAACACCATGTTTCATGTCACTTCATTAAAAAATTTCAAAACCATGTAGCCAGAGTTTGGCACGATGGGAGGTTCCCAGTAAATGTTTGGTGAATGAAGCAATGCGTGAATGTATAATGCCATGTGCCATCTGGCAATTCGTTAATACTTTGGGGATAATTATTTAGGTTTTAAGTATTTAAATAAGTATTTACCAGTTCCTGAAATTTTGTTTTGAAACTCCCAAATGGTCCCCCAGGGATTGGTTCCAGGACCGCCTCAATTACCAAAATCTACGGATGCTCAAGTCCCTTATAAAAATGGTGAAGTACAGGCTGCCCTCTGTGTCGGTGGGTTCCACATCTGGGGATTCGACCAACAGCGGTTTGAAATCCGCGCATGGGGAACCCGCGGATACCGAGGGCCGACTGTAATTCAAGGTTAGGCTGTTTTACTTTTCCAAAGAACTCATGGCTAAGAACAGAAGTTACTGCATCACAAGCAATCTTTCCTTAAATGACAGTGAAATATTTTGGAAAGTTAACTATTCAGGAGGAATGCGTGATTTACTTATTTTTTTGTGATGGATTCCAAATGAAGGAAAATCAGGGTACAAAATAAGTGCAGAGCAGAAGTGCATGTAAACAGTTTATAAATGGACAAGTAAGAAAGGAAATGGCCCTAATAGTTGAGTCTGGTTATTGGATAATCACTTAGGAGTTTAAAATGTTCTAACTGGAAAGAACAACACCCCAACTAAATACAGTGATTAAAGTAATTTTAGTTACATAAAATGATGATTTTTTAGTTACATAAAATGATGATTTTAACCATTCAAAGACAAGTCCAAGACGTTCCTGTTATAACATGAAATCTACTTCTTTTGTTCAAGTAGGGTTTCTGATTTAATATGCATTTTAGTTACATAAAACCAATCTCTGATAACGTAGTAATTTGCTAAAAGTGACCAAAAGTAAATATTTATATGTTTATTAAAAATATATATAAGAATATATTTATTTCAAGTGTATATTAGATCTGATCATATTTGGCACATTTTGTATTAAAAATATTTTAATCTATTATCTGATTAAAAAAGTAAATTCTGCAATAGTACATCTTTCAGGATACACAGTAGCTTTCTCCAAGTCTCATTTTTAAGTTAAAATATAGCAGCTTTATAGTAGCCACGACTGACTGACTGGAGAAAAACCACCGGTACCACTTTGGAAGCTTCACGTGTCTCCTGTAGGCAGGCTTTTCTTGCCCCATCATGGGTGTTACTACTGTTTAGTCAGGCTCCAGATCTCCTGCCATTGCTGCATTGTAGAGCTGCTACAGATTCCCTGGTGAGCGTGCCAGCTTGCATCTTATTCTACAGGCATGTCTCCATAAGCTGCTCGCCACCCACTGCCTTCTCTTTCCTGGGCCACACATTTGCCATGTCACCTGCCATTCATTCGCTTTCATTTTGCCCATTGTGTGAGATGAACATTTAACAGGCAACTGTCACACCCTTCCCCCTCAGTTGAAAACAAAATCCAAACCTCCCACGGTCTGACAAACATACTCTCAACAAATAACGAGCTATATGGAAATTTCCAGAGAAGGACTCTGCAAAAATCACAATGCAAATGTGACAATACGCGCTCCTTCATTTATAGGAGTAACTTGAAAGGTTCTTACCTTAGTTTGTATTTACTCCAGATCCTAAAGGAAAACTGTAAGCATAGAATGCCTCATTACAGGGTTACATTACATGGATAATCAACAACAATGTGACTTTGAAATAGATCTAAGTACAGAATAAGTTCACAAAATTCATGGAGATTTATCCAACTCAAAAATTCCACATTTTCAAATCACTTGTTCTGAGAAGTCCACTCGCTGTTTAATTAACGTTCTTATGTTTATCCTGTGGAAAAAGCTCTCCTCCCTGACCCCAAAGCGCTGTACTTCGAATCTGGGTGATTCTGTCTCAAGTTCTCACTGTAGCTCGAATCACCTGTTTAAACCTAAAATCTAGTAAATTTATAGTGTGAGGGAATAGCCAGAAGTTCATGTCATCTTTGCGTAGAATACTGTGACTAAACTCAGAGAGTTAGGAGCTCGGTCAGCGTGATGTAACCTACTCAGTCAGGCTTTCCTGACAAATTCTTTGGGCTCTTGACTCCTCTAATTTTTTTTTTTTTCATTTACACTTACTATTTCATTTAAGTTATTGTGCCTGGAAGGGGAAAAAAGAGAATGTGGATGGATTAATATTTTTACTGCCTATCATTCTAAGTTTCTTTTTAATTATTCAAATTTCAAGGTTTTTTTAAATTAAAAAACATTATCAAATTTTAAAAAAAACCTTTAAAAAGTATACATGTAGATTTTCAATGAGAGTGGTAAAAAAGCTGGATTCAAACAAAAAAAATTAAAGACAATTATGGGAGTCCTCTCTCCATATATTCCGTGAGCAAGGGTACAAACGACAGATCATTCTGGCGATCTTAGCCTCAATAAACAATCATGGGTTCACTTAAATAACACAGAAATAAAAGTGTGTTCATTTTGGGTCCAGCCATGGTGGTGGGAGCGTCACACTGACACCGCATTCGGGCAGTGTCGCCACACTGGGACATTCGTTAGGAGACTCGATGGTGCTCCAGCCAATATTCTAGTTAAATCTTGACTATTTACTAGAGACATCTGAAATAACTTCAGAAATAACTATCAGTGCTATAGAGGTTCAACGTATTATAATAATACTTAGCGGCACAAATTCATATTTTGATGAGGCTAGTCCCTTCACTTTGGCCAAATACTCTCTTTTATGTACCAAACACACAAGAAAGTAACTGCCTATCTCTATATTAAATATAAAGTGTGTGTATGTGTGTGTTTGTGTGTGTGTGTGTGTGTGTGTGATGGTTCTGGAAAGCTACACACCAAACTGAGAGCGGTAGTTATCTCTGGGGAAAGAAGGAGGGGACTTGGGCTGGGTAGCAAAGACTTCAACCTTATTGGAAATAATTTAATTTCTTAAAAAGAGAAGGTACTCATGCAATACATATACTTTTTAAATTAAAATTAAAATTCTTTCTCAAAATTAGAACTAGTATTCAGTCAAAACTGAAGTTCTGGGGCTTCCCTGGTGGCGCAGTGGTTGAGAATCTGCCTGCCAATGCAGGGGACACGGGTTCGAGCCCTGGTCTGGGAAGATCCCACATGCCGCGGAGCAACTAGGCCCGTGAGCCGCAACTACTGAGCCTGCGTGCCTGGAGCCTGTGCTCCGCAGCAAGAGAGGCCGCGATAGTGAGAGGCCCGCGCACCGCGATGAAGAGTGGCCCCCACTTGCCGCAACTAGAGAAAGCCCTCGCACAGAAACGAGGACCCAACACAGCCATAAATAAATAAATAAATAATAAATAAATAAACCCAAAGTTTAAAAAAAAAAAAACAAAAAACAAGCAACAAATCCTTACACCACCCCAGTCTAAGGGGCTGGTGAAAAGGTACATTTGAAAAACAAAACAAAACTGAAGTTCTGGCTTCTCCAGAGACTTAATCAAGCTGGTTAACTTTGTGACCTTGGGTATTCTCCAGAATCCCCTCTGTAAAATGATACAATAATATGGTATGTACTGCATGGGTATGCCAGGTGCATTCTCAATACGTACACATCCTCAGAAGCATTTCATAACATGTTGTTAGTCATACTATACCCAGTTTTAGCATTAACAGTGTCTATTCGTCCCACAGTAATGAGATCTCTTTCTCAAGCCCAAGGTAGAAACGTGAAGGCCACTGGCTGCTCTTACCAGTAGGGCTTCTGGCCCAAGGACCTTGCCACGGAAAGGGATGTTGGTCAGGAAGGGAAGGGCCTCTTAAGGCACATCCTAGCTGATAAAATGATTACTTAATAAAAATTCTAGACAGATCAAATCAGAAAATGTTCTTAAAAAAAAAAAAAAAAAGCAAAAAAAACACAGTACCACCAGGTGTCACTATAACCTAAAGTTCTGCTAGTCGTTTCTCTTCATTTGGAAAGAAATGTATACATTACAAACCAACAAATACCATCTTACAAGGCTTTCCATGTCCGTAATTTATATTGTCATAGTTACTAAACTACAGTTACTGAACTCTAAATAAATGGATTAACGCAAGCTTCAATTTAAAAAAAATTATAAATGCTACATGATTTAAAATGCAGTAAGTAGACCTTTGGAGGTCAAGGATTTAATATTTTCAGTTTTTCCTTTTGAGAGGCAATCTTGAAGTCAGGACTGTGGTGATCTGTCATTTGACTGAGACAGATTTATTCAGGGAGCAATGAGTCCAGCTGACTGCCCAGCACTTTTCTTGTACTCGGCTTGATATTGGGTACACATCTCAAAGCAGTAAAAAATAACGATTGGAAATTCTCATAACTAATAAAATTAAAATGATGAATTATAATATTTATTTTAGAGACATAATTTATTTTAACGACTACCCAGGGATTTAAACATCATTTTTATACTTTTCATCTCTTCTTAAAGATATATGACCACTTAAAACAAAACTAATTACACTGTATTTTGGGTTTTAAAGTACAGGCATTTTGTTTCATTGTACTTCACTATATGGTGCTTTGCAGATACTGCTTTTTTTTTTTTTTTTTTTTTCACAAATTGAAGGTTTGTGCACTCCTCTGTGGAGCAAGTCTATTGGTGCCATTTTTCAACAGCATTGGCTCACTTCTTGTCTCCCTGTCACATTTTGGGAATTCTCTCAATATTTCAAACTTTTTCATTATTATTATATTTGTTATGGTGATCTGTGATCAGTGATCTTTGATGTTACTATTGCAAAAAGATTACAACTTGCTGAGGGCTCAGATGATGGTTAGCAATTTTTAGCAATAAAATATTTTTAAATGAAGTTATGTACATTGTTTTTAGACATAATGCTATCGCACACTTAATAGACTACTGTATAGTGTAAACGTAACTTTTATATGCACTGAGAAACCAAAATATTCATGTGACTTGCTGTATTGCGACATTTGCTTTATTGCAGTGGTCTGGAACTGAAGCTGCAATATCTTCGAGGTGTGCCTGTTTATAGATGTAATATGTATATTGCAGTAATAGCACCAAGGTTGGAGGGAAGGTAAATGGAGCTATAGAGTTGCAAGGTATCTATATCTATACCTATATCTCTATATCTAATTTCCATATATATGTCTCCAAAGTTAATCAATAATAATTTTAAGTTGATTGTGATAAACTAAAGAAGCATACTGTAATCCCTGTAGTAATCATTAGAAGAATGATGCAAAGGAATATAGCTATTAAAAGCCAACAGAATTAAAATATACTATATTATGAAATATTTAACACAAAGAAGGCAGAAAAGGAACATGAAATACATGAGACAAATAGAAAACAAACAGCAAAGGGCAGACCTAAATTCGACTACATCACTAATTACATTAAATGTAAATAGACTAAATACTCTAACCAACGGGCAGATGTTTTGGGGCCAAGCTGTATAAAAAAGCTAGACTCAACCATATGCTACCTGCAACACTTTAAATATAAAAATACAGGGCTTCCCTGGTGGCGCAGTGGTTGAGAATCTGCCTGCCAATGCAGGGGACACGGGTTCGAGCCCTGGTCTGGGAAGATCCCACATGCCGCGGAGCAACTGGGCCCGTGAGCCACAACTACTGAGCCTGCGCGTCTGGAGCCTGTGCTCCGCAACAAGAGAGGCCGCGATAGTGAGAGGCCCATGCACCGTGATGAAAAGTGGTCCCCGCTCACCGCAACTAGAGAAAGCCCTCGCACAGAAACGAACACCCAACAGAGCCATGAATAGATAAATAAAATAATAAATAATAAAAAAAAATTAAAAAATACAAATAGGTTGAAAGTAAAAGGTTGGAAAATGTATACAATATGCATAAGCAAGCTTCAGTGGTTATATTAGGGTCAGACAAAATAGAATTTAAGGCAAGAAGTATTACCAAAGTCAAAGATATTTCATAATGATAAAAGAGTCAATACAGCAGGGATTTGTAACAATTATAAACATATATGTATCCAATAATAGAACTCAAAATACTTGAAGCAAAAAACTTTCAGACTTCAAAGGAGAAAGAGACAATTACAAATATAGTTAAGCTGATGACTTAAATATTCTTTCAGTAACAGAATGAGTAGACAGAAAATCAGTCATTAATGACAGAGTTGTACAACAGTCTGAACCAAATTGGTTTAATTCATATTTATAGAGCACGCCACCAAACAACAGCAGCACTCACATTCTTTGCAAGTACACACAGAACATCAATCAAAACAGACTATATGTTGAACCATAGAACAAGTCTCAATATAGTTAAAAGGACTGAATTTATATAGGACATGTTCTCTGATCAAAAATAAACTAAATTAAAAATAGTAACCAAGATATCTACAAAATTCTCAAAAATTGTATTACATTAAACAACATATGTGTAAATAACCCTCAAGTCATAAAAGTAGTGATAAGGGAAATAAAATATTTTGAACTGAATGAAAATGAAAATGCAACATCACAATTTGTGGGATGCAGTGAAGACATGCTTAGAGGGAAATTATAGCTTTAAATGCTCATATTAAAAAAGAAGAAAAGTCATTTCTCTTAAACGAGCTTCCAAATTTCATAACTCCAGTCCTCTTATATTCTGCTAGATGATGATGTTGAAGGAGTTACTGCCAGTTTTCAAATGTGTTATGGTCGGTATGTATTTCGTTTACTTTTGTGAATAATAGAGGGAGATAAGAAGCAAAGAAGTATGCTAAGTGCCTACTGAGTAACAAATCGTGCACTTAAATGAAACACCTTTTTTTCTTTTTTTTTTCGTTCTGAGATTCAGTGAGGTTTTGCAGAGTCACAGAGCTAGTGAGGGATGGAGAAGTTCAGACTTGGGTCTGTGTGACTTCACAGCTCATGCTCCCACTCGACAGCAGGATGCCTGAGCTCCTGATAGCTGTTCAACCTGTGGTCCACCCTGGATCCTACATTTCCTCTTGAGTAAGCTTTACTCTGTTCGTTTATCTTCCATTGTGACAGATTGTTTCTTATTAAGTGGAGTCTCCTACAATTTATCCATTGTCAATTTATGAAGGATACAGCGACTGTCTCTGTCTTTGTCACTGTGTTGCCTTTTAGGTTATAAAGTCTTCATGGGCCGCACTCATATTTACTGCATTACACTCCTCCAGGTTTCACATGCACTGCACAATCACAACACGCTTTTGTCACTTGGATATGCTTTAGGAAACAGATCTGGTACAACATGTTTCCAGCTATAACACTGTCAGTTACTGTTAACACTGACTACTATAAATTCCCCAAATAGGTCAAACAAGAAAATGCATTTATTAAAATTAATTCCATTAAATTACCTGAATAAACCACATGTTATAACGGTTCTGAGTTAACATGATTGATCAGACTTTAATAATGATAGCTAACATGTTTGAATGCTTTCCATGTTCCAAGCCCTGTGCTACATGTTAATTACCTTACTGCTGTAAATAAACCCAGATGGATGAGGAAATTGAGGCTTAAACTTGCTCAAAATCACACAGGAGTTCAGATTTATGCTCAGATTTACTTCTTTCAGCATCTATATAAACATGCACACCGTAAACAGAGAAAGTGTGAAAGAACGGAAGTACACTCTGGTTCTAAAAGCTTTATATGAATATCTTTTGATATTAGAAAAGTACCAGAGGCTCAGATGTATCTGGAGGCTTTATAGTCTCTTACAACTACATGGGGTGCTATATAACATTTCGAGTTAATTATCTGGGGATTATGCAATGTCTGTATCATTCCTTGCCTATCAGTGTTCCAGTATGCAATAATGAAATTATTGATGAGCATATAACTCCCCAAAGAATAAATACAAATAATAAAATAGAGAGATCACTACTTTTTGTGATTAAAAAATTCAAGTAAATTAATTTTCTGAGTTAGCATTTTGCAACTACTAAATTACCAACATTCAAACATACACAGTATAGGCATGGCTGTAGCAAATCTGTTATACTCACATGTAGCTAAAAAGAAAGTGTTTTTGACTTGGTGCTATTACTCAAGGGAATTTATCATGAGAAAATAAAGTGATAGAACCAAAAACTGTATGAAAATATTAGTTGTCAAAATGAAAACAATTCAAACAATCAATTGGTACAATGTGATATCAACATAATATAGTCATGTAAGTAATTAAATATCTCAGTATAATATAATATTTTTTAAAAGCCACCTGATTTTCATCTGCATAAAAATGGGCAGGCACTACAAGGTAATAACTAAAGGCAAAACCTAAAATATTTGGGTGTGAATAGTAGGATTATGAATCCTTTTTTTTTTGAGGACTTTTTGGTTACTGTTTTCTCAATGCTTCAACAATTTTTAAGGAGACAGAGAAGGACACAAGAGCACCTTTGCCTCCCAATGGTGAAACTTGGGTAAATAATGTAACGCTCTTTTTAGGTACTTCAAATAAAAGATGTTTGTTCACCACACAATAATTGACTGTACTTTTAAAATAGTAGCCAAAATATAAGAACTTTTCTGGTGGCTGATTATATTCAGTAAAATCTGAAGAAGGGACTCCTTATATTTGAAGAAAACTTTTGAAAATTATTTCTTTTCAGCAGCACTGAGGGTGGTATCCTTGTGCAGCTTTTTGCTGCTATTGTATATTAACATGACAGAATGTTTTCTTTTGATAGAAAACAGAACCCAGTAGAGTTGAGCAAAAAGGAAAATGTGCTGAAATTTTTAAGGCTAATTAGTATTAAAATATTTGGGGTCTTTGTCACAGTTAGTACTTAATCTTTATGTGCTTCTAATTGTGTTTATACACAAAGATTAAATTTATCATAGCTATTTTTCCCATTATATTAAAATTGAAAGTACGTTTCAGATATAAAAAATAAACGTAGGATAAAAAGTCTTACGATAAAAGAATATGTTATCTTGTTACCTTTGCAAAATCAAAACTTCCAGCCTCGTGCACTCTATTTCCTCCCCATCAAGAAAATCTTTGAACAAAGATGAAATCCCATTACCCGAAAATTCATCTGAGAACTGTACATTTCCTTTCTAACTCAGCTGAAGCCTGAGGAGTTTGCAAGGGAAGCAAGAATGCGTTCAAATGCCTCAACAGAAGTCTGACTTGGCTCCAAATCTATTTGCTTAACCACCAATGCCCGAGTGTCTCTGGGGAAGCAAGAGCCATCTGTGGGGATGAAAGGAGGCTAATTTATAAACTTGAAAGATGTGTTTCCCCACCATCTCTCCTCTCTCCAAAAGGGAGGAAAATAAAGCAACACCAGGTTAATCTTGAGGAATGAGCGGTCACTTTAGAATTAGGCAAAAGAAATGAAAAGGAAAATCGAATTGGCCATGTCTTTTTCCTCAACATTCCATGTTAAAACTTCATGGGGAAAAACTGGGGCCCTTGATTGATATGCAACCTTCAGATGAATTGTCATTGATATTCTGGCCTCATTCATTCTGATAAGCCGTTGCTTGTGATAAAGTTTACTGCGTGGCCCTTTATGTTCATTATGCTTTCTCTATAAAGACATACCAATAAATATTTATAAAATTAATTTATCTCTATTTGGAGGCATTTTATAGAGTCACCTGAATAAACAGAGTCAGCAGATGTGGGTGTGGATCTTGGTTCCACTCACCACTTATGCGACCTTGGGCAAGCTCTGAACTTCGATAGCCTAAGCTTTAAAACAAAGATGATGATCACAGAAGCTCCCTCATTAAGATAAACCTCAAGGTTCTGAATTGTCAAAAGAGGTACTTCATTCTAAAAACTGGAAGGGTTTACTATGTACCAGGCACTGTTCTAAACCATAGAGATGAATCAGTGAGTCCCTGATCTCACAGTGTGCACGAAGAGACAAATGAAACCTATTAAGAAATTAACCTGTAATTCGACAGGCGTGATAGATGCTTCAAGGGAATGCATAGCAGCTTAAGTGCTCAGCTGGGCGGGATAACTATTTTAGGTGGAGGTAGGGGTCAGGTAAGGCCCTTCTTACTAAAGTGACATTTGACCAGGAAACTAAATGAAGCAAGGGAGTGAGTCACGTGTATCTCTGGCGCCACCTGTCCGCCTAATTGCATTTAGGCAAGTTTCCACATCTGCGTGTGATACACATTTGTAGAGGAAGCTGCTGTACAGAGAAACAGGGGTGTGAAAGAAGCCTGGGAAGTTAAGAGACTCGCAGGAAAATATTTAAAGAAAGAGGGAAGAAAACAGTGATAGTGAGAAAAGGAAATCTTCCTTTCCCTTTGGCCAACTGGAAAGGTCTCGCGTGTAGCTTCTAGTGTGGATCACAAACACCCTGGCCTATAGGATCCCAGGTGGAAGGATAGCCGGGCACCTGGGTGGGCTCCTGTGAGGAGTGGACTGCAAAGGAGGAATGGATATTGTGTTTTTGCAGCCTCTTATAGTGAGGCTACTAAACTTCAGACCCAGGGATAAGCTGCCCTGGAAAAGGGGAAAAGGAACCGAGTTAGGGTTACTTGGGCTCAGTCTTGGGCTGATTATCTCTTGTTTCTCCACCTACAGTCCTTTTGAGGTGAGTGCATGGGGTATGGTTAATTTAGAAGTCTGTGTAAGAGTCAGCCCAGGTGTAGTGCACACCTAAACAAAGGACGACTTTCAGAAAACGATGACACTGAGCCCTCGGGATCCACAGTGGGAGAGATGGGTATTGCATAAGTAATTCTCTGAAAACTCTCCGAAGAACATTAGACTTAGGCAATGTAGTAAAAAATTGATTCATTGTTCTGCTAGGGCTTCACCGCCCCCCTGCCCCACCCCACCCCATGGCAAAAGAATCAAAATTCTTATACGACAGTTTTAAGTTCAAAGACACTGGCTTCAGATGACAGGGCCATTTGTATAGCATGTTAACCAGTGTGTGTGAGTGCCATCGCTCGTATGCACTTGAATTACCAGCATGAAAAATCTATTAACCCCAGATGCTTTAGAAAACAAGTTGCTCCACATTTCAGCTTCTTAGGCTTTACGTGTTGCATGGTCCAAATAGTTTCCCAGTCCATCGAGATATTTTATGGTACAATATCAGTAACTTGAAAAGCTTCTGCTTCTGCACACGCCGGTGCCTGGCTCTGGTCTGTCGACCACTTACCACAGATGCTCTGCACTCCAGATCCACCCTTCAGCCCCTCTGAGGGCAGCCGGGCAGTAATGGACATTTCTGGGGAGACAGGACGATGTCTGGCTTGTTCACAGCTGGATCCTAATCTCTTAGCACAGGGTTCGCTTCAGAGTAACTGCTTAATAAATATTTATTAAATGAATAAACGGACATCTGAAATCCTCTGTCTTAGACACAGTTATCTTTCATCCTCTCTGAGAAGGATCCGGGAGAGAAGGCAGGCAGGTATTTATATGAAACGGGTGTTGATTTTTATTTCCTCCCTTTTTGATAGGATTACTGGACGGGCAGACAGAGAAAACAAAACAAAACAAAAAATTGGAGGCTTGAGGTCACTTGACAGGCATAGTTCATTGCTATTTAGAACCACGGCCCAAAGTCATCCTGAACCTGCTGTAAATAAGGTCCATTACTCTCTGTAGAGACCAAGTCGTAGGAATACACCATAGAAATGGCCTTTTTTTGTTTAGTTTTAAATGGGATGTAATTCACTTATCTGGAAACTTCAGTTAGGAGGATCAGCTCACTCCTTAATGGGGTCAAATAAATCAGATACAACTGTATATAGTTAAGCGCTGAGGTATACAGGTCAATCCACGATGCTGGAGAAGAGACGGGAATATGCACGAGAAATCAAGGAAACGATGAATCCCATCCCAAACTCTCTACGAGCCAGGACAGATCCGTGGGCTCTGACGACTTTGAGGTCAAGGCCTAAGCAAAGACTCTGGAGTGCTCATAGGAGGAGAGGGAGAAACAGCTGCTTTTCGATAAGTCAAGCATATAATTTCCCAAAATACCCCAAAGTTGCACATATTCTTTACAGCGACAGTGCACCACACATCCAGTGGGGTCGCAGCGCACAATATTCTCCCTCCTTGGTGCCTACGTGTAGACTTGTCATTTAAGGCTGGAAAAAGTCACACCACCAAGCGGGTCCCTGCCTCTCCAAGGAGCGTGTGGCCTCTGCTCTCAGCTGGACCCTCAGTGGCACACAGAGCGTCAGCTTTTTCTGTGCTCACGGCAGCTTTTCCAGACCACCCCCTCTTCCCTATTTTCATCCCTCGCAGGCGTGATTTACCCACCTCACTTCCTATTTCATGCAATACATTCTGCCCCCACGTGACTGCTCCCCAGCTCAAATCTGTTCTAATGGCCACCCGTCCTTCCTTCTCCACAGAGAGACGGCTCCCCTGTTCCAGGCTGGCTCCTTCATCCCTTCGCAGCGTTGATGCCGTGGACTCCCTCTCCCGGAACCCTCTGCCCATCACACCTCCAGCCGAGGTTCCCTCCTCCTCTCCCGCCCCTTTCCAGCATCTTACTCTCGCCCACCTTTAACTGTCCCGTGCCTCGATTCTGTCCATGGTCCTGCCCTCACACCTCCTCGGGCAGCCCGACCCACCAGCTGCTCTTCCTGAGCAAGCTGTGCTCTCCACACTTCCATCCTCTGTACAAGCTCTTTATCTTTCTGGTGTGTCTGCTCCACTGGTTCACTTGCCCAGGGTCCATTTGTCCTTCAATATGTTCAATTTTTTGGGAACTGTTTCCTGATTCTCACCCTAAGCTAAATAGAACTTCTCTGTGCACACCTTCTCCTAAAACTCTCAACAGGCCTTTTACCATAGGTTCTCTCATGCAATCACTGCTTTCCAGGTTTCTATCTTCTTTTAAATAGCCAACTCCTTGAAATAAGAAGCTGCATTGTTCCCTGCCATACCTCTGTGTGGGAAGGGCTCAATAAACATCTATCGAGTGAATGGATAAACTTTATGTGTGCAAAATAGGATGCCAGTAATGAGGTCCTTGACTCAGGCTGCCATTGGTAGGGATGTGGACCAACGGACTTAATGTCCCTGCCAAGAGGAAGAGACTGTGATATTATGATGCTTCTGTACCAAGCAAATCTTCTTCAAATTGCTTTTTTTTTAAAAGACTAGAAATTAACAGAGTCTAAATAGACCATACAATAAATTAAAAAGTACATCGGTGGTATTGTTTTGCCCTTCCTTTTCTCAGCAGACATAAACAATCCTGGGTAGCTATTGTTCTGTGTTATGGTGGCAAGGGTCACTGGCTGATGAAGACCTAAGCCATCCTTGTATCCTAGACCCGTACACCTGGTAGGTCTTTCTTCCTCAGAAGATGGCCTCTAACTTTCTACTGTGACTGCTAACCCACCACTGGAGCTCGTCTGAATCCAGCAAGCTCCCTTGGAGACTTCACGTGGTTAGAAGCAAACAGGGAACGATGACAAGAACATCTTTTCCTCTGCTTTGTGCAATTTTTATTTTTAGCATAAAGCTCTTTGTGTCTAAGGCTTTAAAAAACACCAGGTCTTGTGGCGAGTGTGTGAAAGAAAATCACTTCTCAGTTTCTGGCATATCGTTGGAGACATTCAAAGAGCTCTGGATGTTGAACGGAATCACAGTTTTAAACCTTCCTGAGAGACTGTTATTTCCTCACTAATTCCCCTTAAGCAAAATGTTTAAGATCAGTATGGAGGTACGAGACTTCAGCTTTTTCTTCTGAGGATTACCTTTCATGGAAATGATAAAATGGAAAAATAATTATTCTACAAAGTCCAATAAAAGAGCCAAATCCTCCCAGCAAATCCAGAGATACCGTTACCCTTAAATACCCTCTACTTATCAGGGGGAGAGAAAGAACACGTCCTTAGATCCATTCAAATCTAAAACCATTCTTTACTACATTGAATTTTATAAAATCCCATTGTTAAATACTTCCTCTCGGACTCCTGCCAAATGGGAGGATGACTGCTGAAACAGACAAGGAATCTGTGACCTCCTCCATCTCCCCTGATGAACATTAGGGTTCCACTCTGGCACACGTACAGATCTATTTTCTACAAAGGATGCAGCTTTTCAGAGATGTGAAGGATCTGGAATGAGAACACTGGCCCTCATCAACCCACTTCCTCTATTGGAAGGGAGTGTCCCAAATAGCCCTCCAAAGGAAATGCTGGGATGAAGTCACCCATGTTTAGTCAAGTAACAGTAGCCCGATGGTGGGATCGTCTCAGAAGGGATCCAGGGCACAACAGTGGGACCCAGAGTTCACTGGGACTTTTCATAATGCAATTTTAGATAAATATTTGCACAGATGCACACACATATTTATTTGTTCTACTTCGTCGGGGCTCATCCAAGTGCTGGTTTTAAAATATAAACAGTGGGAAACTGCTGTAGCAATGACTAGCAAAAGACAGCAATTATTCGCAAGAGCTGAAAAGGGTTCATCTAATAAAAAGTAGGAAGCTGTGTGGGAGAAAGAGGAGTGAAATTCTCTAGCAAGTGAGGCTGGTTGGAATTTAATAATTCACTTTGGCAATCATATTTGTTTAGTCAGCGGGCCAGCGTTCTTGCTGGGCTGCACAATGCCAGGGACGGTCTTCATGTAAAACACCCAGCATGTTAAGAGAGTGACTGTTTCTAGCCAAGCTGCATAAATACTCTCACGGCAGCTGTCCTCGATATATACCATTTATTGTGTATCTCTGAGCATATATGTAAATCCAGAAAGGACTCCTGTTAGTCAGAGATTAATTTGGCTGAGATGGCATCAGATTATTTGAAAGTGGGTTATGAAGCAGTATTTCAGAAGTGGCCTATGTGTCAGCAGATAGCTATGCTCCAGTTATAGACTATAAGATAGTCTCTCCAGACTATATTTTTAACATCTCCTTAGTAATATAAACAGAGACCAGGACATGGAAAGCTCTCTTTTTATTAAACACTGTTTTTACTCTTCAAGAATATTTTCCTCAGCACTGTTCATTGAGATTAACTTTCTTTTTCAAAGGTGAAGAGATGCAAAAGTGAAGAGGTTACAGAGTGTGTATATACTGCTGTAGTACTAGAAGCAGATGAATGTAACTGATGATCAGAATAGTATAATTAGATGAGTGCAACTCCTATTATGCAAACAGCTCAAATTTATGAATAACAACTGGCCACCAGTGGAAGGTCCATAAGGGAGGAGGAGATGTAAAGAAATGGAGAGTCCAAGAAAACGCAGCTAGCTGCCCATATGTCTGCGTTCATCTACCGGCACACATATCTTTGTTTCTTTCCTGTGCTTATTTGTGAGTTCTCTTATGTTTGACTCTTAAACGTCATTTAATTGGTTAGCACTTCACCAGGATGAACTCTGCATTCATTATCTGTGGTAACCCAGAAACCACGGACCTGGTTTTTCATGTGGCAGGTAGTCAGATACTGCCTAGAAGATTTTTTTTTTTTTCCTACGACACATACATGATGGAAACGTTTGGAGAGAAATCTACATATTCTTTCGGTGGAGGAGGAGAGAGGATTAGGCCTTTGGGAAGAGGGCCATTCATGAAGGAGCACAGGTTTTCATAACTCCCGGGTCATGAGAGACTATGGCCCTCAGTCCCAAGCTGAGTTACTTCCTCTGCACCAGAGCGCCGGGCTGTAAGCAGTCCCACCCCCGCCGGGGCAGGTCCCCGCTGAGCAGGGCCCAGGAGCAGCGGCGGTCTGCACCTCAGAGCCAGAGGGAGCCTGGCGGCCCCAGGACGAGGAGTGCCACCCTGGCAGCACCCGGGGAGCTGGTATTTTTGGGGAGTGCGCAAGAGGCAAGGGATCACCGCGGGGAAACAGCTGAGGGACACTGGAAGTGAAGGTCTGAATTTAGAGCAATGGGAGACTGGGAGATTGAAAAATCTTCCAAGTTATACTGAACAGACCCGACCAGGGAGCTCCGGTACCGACAGGCGTGGAAGAGGCGAGGAACTAGGCGGACGCAGCTCCCTCAGCCTTGGCCGGCTGCGGACTTGGTCAAGGGCCGCCCCTGGAGGACTGAAAGTTAGTGTCCGGGTATAACTGGACGGATAATAATTTTTCTTTAATAAAAAACCCTTTTTAGAAAACGGTGACCAGTTCTCCTCCAGCATTCCTCGCAGTCCTTGCTGAAGAGGGCAGCTGTGGTATAGAAAAACAGCACCCTTCTCCGGCCCCCTTTGCCCCAACAGCCTCTCCTTCTGCAGGCCCGCCTGACCCAGACCTCAGAGCCTCCCGGACCAAGATCAGCTCAGGCCGCTGTGCCGTCCAAGCATCCCGGGCCGGATCACACACCGAACCCCCCGAGACAATGGCAGCACGAGGGCCTCGTGGAACAGAATGTATAATTGCATTCAACAGCTGCGGAAGCTCATTCACCACGGCGGCAGGAATGATTCTTCCCAACGACAAAAAGAAAAACAGCAGCCTATTTAGAGATGCAGCGGGAGCCGGCCCTTGTTTTCCAGCTTTCAAGGGAAACAAAACATTTCTGCATAATAACTTCATCCTATAATTCAGCACTATTTACAAGCGGAGCTTGCCATCAGCTTACAGAGATACCCTTGGTCCCCATTTCAGGACCTCCACCACGTCCCAGCGCGGCTTCTGACGGCGGGTCCCCGAGCCCCTGGGACCCGGCGAGGCCGGGGAGGCGGCGGCGGCGGCCCGCGGCCCTGTACCCTCCTGACTCGGACCCTGTCCCCGGACACACACCGCCTTACTCCTTGTCCTCAGTGTGAGGGAAGTATAGCTCAGGTGCCTTCCGCAATCCTTCCAGCTTCATCTGGCTGTTCTTTCTAAGGTGACGGTCAGCACTTTTTATTCTTCATTTCCGTTCTCGCCGCTTCCTGAGCGACCTTGAGCAGGTCCCTGAGCCCTGCTGTGGCTCAGTTTCCTCACCTGTAAACTTACGACAGCGCCTACCTCATAGGGCTCCTGCCAGGGTTAAACTGAGTCAGTACAAAGCACATAGAACACGCCTGGCACAAAGCACACAATAAGCAAATGCCAGCCCGTATTTCATTGTTCCTGCAGCTACTTAGGGCATCACGCACCACTGTTAATGTATTTTACATGTAGGTAGTCAACTCCACCTGACTAGACGTTGTTGGAGAGCACGTATTGGCATCTAGGGGGAGTAAGGTGCCTGCCGGAACCCTTTCTCTCCCTCCTCCCTATTCCGCGGCCCTGCCCCGCCCAGACACGCGGGCAGAGTGGCATGCCGCTGTGGCCCCGCCCAGACACACAGGCAGAGTGGGATGCCGCCGTGGCCCCGCCCAGACACGCGGAAGAGTGGGATGCCGCCGTGGCCCCGCCCAGACACGCGGAAGAGTGGGATGCCGCCGTGGCCCCGCCCAGACACGCGGAAGAGTGGCATGCCGCCGTGGCCCCGCCCAGACACGCGGGTAGAGTGGCATGCCGCCGTGGCCCCGCCCAGACACGCGGGCAGAGTGGCATGCCGCCGTGGCCCCGCCCAGACACGCGGGCAGAGTGGGATGCCGCCGTGGCCCCGCCCAGACACGCGGGCAGAGTGGGATGCCGCCGTGGCCCCGCCCAGACACGCGGGCAGAGTGGGATGCTGCCGTGGCCCCGCCCAGACACGCGGGCAGAGTGGGATGCTGCCGTGGCCCCGCCCAGACACGCGGGCAGAGTGGCATGCCGCCGTGGCCCCGCCCAGACACACGGGTAGAGTGGGATGGCTGGCCCTGGGCTCAGCTGAAGGCGCACCAAGAAAGGGCCATAGTCTGCCCCATCGGACAAACTTTCTTCTGGATGTCCTTCCTCCCAAGAGTAAGGGGTAAGGGGTCCTCTGGGAGAGGTCCCTATATTTATTTCTCGTCCATGTTCTCAGATACTGTCTTCTTCAGGATCCCTCATATATCCCACATGGGGCCGTAGGCTGAAAGAGTGTGAAATAAATGACTCCTTAGTGCAGCCTGGCTCCTTAACATTCTCTGTTGGGGTTGGAGGGAATGCTCCACTTGGTGACATTATTCTGTTTGTTTTCCCTTTAATTAGCATGCACAGTTGAACAATGCGGTGGTTAGGGGCTCCATGCAGTCAAAAATCCACATCGAAGTTTGACTTCCCCCCAAACTTAACTACTAATAGCCTTACCTATAACATAAACAATTAACACCCATTTTGTATGTTACATGTATTATATACTGTATTCTTACAATAAAGTAAGCTTAGAGAAAAGAAAATGCTATTAAGAAAATCATAAAAGAAAATATATTTACAGTGCTGTACTGTATTTATCGATACTGTAAATTTACATTATCTGTTTCTAAGATGAATCATCTGTCAATACCAACATCAATATTGTCTTATATGATACAAAACACTGCAGATGTTATATGTATTACTAACACCAGACAGCAAAAATGAAAAGATAATGTGAAAAATAAATTCATATTTATTTACAGGTATAAAGATTCATGCATTGATAACAAAGCAGCAGCAGTAAGATTGCTTTATGGTAGCCTCCTGTAATCGATATGACTGCTTCATGGTAGCTTAGCTTATACCCTAACGAATGGTTATTAAAAATTTTATGGCATACAGTATTACAGTCATATTCATAATACAGAATTGGAAACTTTTTTTTTTTGAAAAACTTACCAGTGATGATAGGCTGATACATAGTTCTTCCAATTCTGAGAGAGGCACACTGTATAGTAATGTAATTCTTTGAGAGCAGAATTAGAAAGCAGTGAGAAAACTAACACATTATTAATTTTATATTAAATATCACTCACCTTATGCCTATGTAAGGATAGACTATCCACTTCAGTACAGGTCTTGCACACGATGTGCTACATGATCAATAGTGGTGATGATGACACAAAAATATCTATACAGTTCTTGCCATACAGTTCTTAGACTTTCACACGACGGCACGCACACACATACCATGGGTAAGTTTATCAACTGTGTGGCATGATGATGATTTACTGCTCATTAAGTGGAGGTGGGTCATCATAGAGGTCTTCATCCGTGTTGTCTTCATGTTGAGTGGGACGAGAAGGAGGAGGAGGGAGAGAAGGGGCTGGTCCTGCTGTCTCAGTGGTGGCAGAGTGGGAGGAGGAGGAAGGGAAGGCACGGCACGAGAGGCAGGCGCACTTGGAGCAACTTTACATAAATACATCATAATTTCTGACTTTTTTGCTTTATATTTCTCTAAAAATGTTTCTAAACAGTACCAATCCTTCCTCCACTGTCTGCTTTTCTTTCAGTGCCCATATCATAGGAGGTCTACTTTGTAAAAGAAGTCAAAGGCAGTCTTGAATGATCAGAACCCTTCTGCCAGATCATATGATGTCAGTTTGTTTTCTGGCGCCGCTTCTTCCTCATCCTCTGGCAGTGGTTGGAAGCACTCATCTCCATAGGATCATGTTCTGTTAATTCCGTGGACATGGTGTCTAAGAGCTCTTGAATTCCTCCAAGGTCCATATCTTGAAACCCTTCAACCTCCACCTTTTCGCCATATCCACAATCTCTTTTATGATTTCCTTGATTGGCTCTATTGTAAATCCTGTGAAGTCATGCTCAACATCTGGACAGTTTTCTCCAGCAGGAATGTATTGTTTTGGGCTTGATGGCTTTCATGGCTTTTTCTATAATAAGGATGGCATCTTCAGTGGTGTGATCCTTCCAGACTTTCATGATGTTCTATCGGGAGTCTCTTGCATAGTGCTGACAATCCTTTCCATAGAGTACCATGTGCAATGAGCCTTAAAGTTCCTTATGACCCCTTGATCTAGAGACTGAATTAGAGATGTGTTTTGGGGGCAAGTAGACCACTTTGACACCTTCAGTGTTGAACTCATGGGGTTCTCTGTGGCCAGGGGCATTGCCCAATATCAAAAGAACTTTAAAAGGCAGTCCCTTACTGGCAAGGTACTTCCTGACTTCACGGACAAAGCATCGATGGAACCAATCCAGAAAAAGTGTTCTCGTCTAGGCCCTCTTGATGTCCAACCAAAAGGCTAGCAGCTGGTGTTTATCTTTGCCTTTTAAGGCTCCGGAGTTAGCAGCTTTACAGATGAGGGCAGTCCTGACCATAAACCTGACTGCATTTGCACAGGACAGTAGAGTTAGGCTATCCTGTCCTGCCTTAAATCCTGGTGCTTGCTTCTCTTCCTTACTGATAAATGTCCTTTATGACACTTTTTTTTTCCAGAATAGGGCACTTTTGTCTGCATTAAAACCTGTCAGGCAGATGTCCTTTCTCCTCAATGACTTTCTTATGTGTCTGGGACCTTGTCTGCTTCCTCTGGGAGCTTGTCTGCTTCCTCTTGGTCAGCAGGAGCTGCTTCTCCTGTTCTCCTGACATTGTCAAAGCCAAACTTCCTTCTAAAGTTATCAGACCATCCTTTGCTGGCATTGAATTCTCCGGCTTTAGCTCCTTCACTTTCCTTTTGCTTTAAGTTGTCATATAATGACTTTGCATTTTTTGAATCTTATTAGAGTCTACAGATACGCCTTTCTTATAGCAATCACCTACCCACATAAGAGCTGCATTTTCAATACATGATAGAAAAGGTTTTCCCCCCAAAATGCAAGGTTTTCGCACCTGCTGGTATAGCTGCATTGACAGCTTCATGAATTTCCTTTTCTTTTCTTAAACTGGTCCCTTCGCTGGATTCATTTATCTTAAATGGTGGCAACCACAGCTGCAGACCTCAATCTATGGTACATAGCAGGCAGTTCAACTGTTTCTCGTACGTCATGACTTTTCTCTGGGGATTGGGGGGTACTTCCAGCATCACTAGTGGGTCCCACGGTGTTATTCAAGGTTTATGGTGTTGCACTAACATGATGGAAGATACGCGAGAACCGCGAGAGATCACTTTTTATTTCGATACACAGTTTACTGAAGAGACAGGCTGCTCATGCGGAGATGATTAGTGTCACATGGCACTTTAAGCAGAGACTTCCCACATGTGAGCTCAGCGCATTAGCAACAGAAGGTGGCCACGAAATTAATTTTATGCCATTATGATTTAATACTGCCTCTGTACATTTGTTTACACTGTTTACATTTACATGCACGCAAACGGCTCCATGTACAGTCTGCAAGTGCCTGTGTGCATAAGTTTTGGTAAATTTTAACTTTTTATAATAAATTCATGTATATTTTATGGTAGTAAAGGATAAAATAGACAAGTATCTACATATATTTTACAAATTCATGACATATCTAACTTTTTCTTAATTTTTATTGATATTTCTAGGCTATGTTGTTCATCTGTTTTTTCAAATTTTTACAGATCTCCAAAAAATTTTCTAATATATTTGGAAAAAATCTATGTATAAGTGGACCTATGCAGTTCAAACGTGTGTTGTTCAAGGGCCACCTGTGTTTCCTACGAGACTTTGCAGGGAGGGGTGGCTGGTCTCAGGTGAGATTTGGGTAATCCTGCATCTGTGGTCCACATGACATCTTATATCCCACCCTTACTAGCAATCACAGGGAGCAAGTCTTTTTCAAGTTTGTATCCTTCAGTCCCTAACATTCACTATTCTTTACAGTAGTAGGCCTCCAATATTTATTGAAATGAGTTGTTATTCATCATAAAAAAAAAGGTTACCCACATTCTGCTAGGGTCACTATGACTGAGGTCTTATCATCTAATTAAACTAAATTTAAAATTCAGAGAACTTTTCATGATAACAAGTACTAATCCAATGTTTATCAGTAAAATTCAAACTTGTCACTATGATCTAATGGGCCTACATTGCCCACCCCTTTTTTACCTCTCCGACTCTGTCCTGCTTGCTCTGAACCAGAACACTTCCTAAGTTTTGCCTGATCCAACTCATTTGCCCTTGCTGTTCCCTCTGCCTGGAATTCTTTTCCACCCAGAATTTCACATGATGGGCTGCCTCTCAAGATTTCCATCTCAGGACAAAGAAGGAGCCCACAGCATGAAGAAAAGGGAAGAATAAGCCTTCCTCTGAAGAAATGACATTAAGCATGAGACCTAAAGTAGAGCGTGAGTGTGTATGTGTGTGCGTGGCCGTATGTATTTGGGGGTAGATGTGGGTAATGTGAGAGTACTCAGTCTATGCAGAGGGAAGGGCTAAGGCCTTTAAAGGCTTTGGGGTGCAAAGGAATAGAGCAAAGTTGTTTGAAGAATTAAAAGTCAGTGTGGCTGAAGGTTAGAAAGCTGGGAGACAGCAGAAGAGGGGGCATGAACCAAACCATGAAGCCTCCTTTAGAAGAGGCTCCAAAAGGGGGTGGTGCAGCACTTATGCACTGTAGCCCTTTAGTAATATCTTAATATCAGATATAGATCATTCTTCATGAGAAAACAATCCTTCTGCCCTCACTGTTATTCTCCTAGGCCTCCCTAACCTAAAAATAATCAGCAGTGCTAGGTGTAAGTCACCCCAGGGGCTTTTATGTTTCCTTCAGGAAGAGTGAGCTACCATGTCCAGATTCAGGGGATAGGACTGCTCACCAGCCCCTGGAGCTGGTTCTCCAACCCTAAGCATGACCCTAACCCTAACTTCTCCCAGCACTACTCCTGGTGCTATCCCAGGTGGGAAACTGAGTGAACTTTTAAAGTCAGCTTTAATTAGCTATTAGCACATCACACACATTCAATGAGAAGTAAACTTGTACCAACAATATCAATGGATTCCTTTCTATACCAAAAAAGAGATCAGTTATATTTCAGTAAATTACATTTTGACAAATCGAATTTATACTATTAAAACAACCTTAGATTTTTAGAATTTCTAATAACTCATGACGATTTATTTTTAGTTACTCAGAGATTTAGGAGCAAGTTACAAGAAATCAATCACATCAGCGCAGAAAACAGATAGCTAGTGGGAAGCAGCCGCATAGCACAGGGAGATCAGCTTGGTGCTTTGTGACCACCTAGAGGGGTGGGATAGGGAGGGGGGGAGCGAGACGCAAGAGGGAGGGGATATGGGGATATATGTATACGTATAGCTGATTCACTTTGTTATAAAGCAGAAACTAAAACACCACTGTAAAGCAATTATACTCCAATAAAGATGTTAAAAAAAAAAAAAAAGAGTAGAAAGATTAGAGGATTAGGTCAAGATACTGCTGAACTTTATTCTGAACAAACAGTGTGCAAAGTTCCTAATTTCTTATTCAATATCTGACTGTCACAACTTATTTTAAGTGAAATATTTACTTACTTACTGGGGTAAGAGAGTAGAATGAGGACTGGAATAAGACAACTATATATCTGATATGGCCAAGAAGACCCCTGAGAGTACATGAAAAAGAGTAACTTTCAAAATTAAATTTTCCAGATGGGCATTCCATAGTTGAAAGACTGTAGTTCCAAAGATCATTTTAATCTAACAAGATCATTAATCAGTAAGGAATTTAGCAAAATCACTTCCTTAATATGCACTTAGAAAGATCTGTTTTGCGCAAGACATGAATACTCGAAGCTGAATTTCTGAACTTGCAACTTCGAGCAATTCTCTGGCTCATCTGGCAGCATGCTTACACTCAGTGCAAATCTTCATGTCAACAGGGCCATAATGTTTCTACTCATCAACATCACACATGCTGCAAATCAATGTATTTCTACCGCGGGAATCTTGACTGCAAGTGCCACTCTTTCATGGCGTTGAGACATTTATTTCCATACTTAACTGCAGGCATCTCTTTAGCTTTTACACACGTTTTCCTTCACTGGTATAAGCATTTGCTCTTTTCAAGAGTTTAACTCTTTAGCTTAAAAACACTGAATCCAAAATGCAGAAATGGTAGTTCAGTCCCTGCAAGGAAGCACACTGCCACTAACAAGCTTATGACGCATTATCACACGGTATAACGTTTAACGTTTTCCAACACACTTTCCAGTAAGGTATTGCATATCCTGAGAGCTCATGCTGTCACTTTTGAAATGGGAGCTGGGGAGAGATTCTGATTTTACTCAGAGTTATTAGGGTACTTGAAGGAGTTCATTAAGTTCTCCAACCATGTAGGGCCCTGAATTGGGGACAGTAAGTTCACATTTAGTGTTTGTGCTGATGAATCCCCAATCTACTTTGTTTTAATTTACATTAAAAAGCCTCTACTCTCAAAGTACTGCATCATCAAGTTTATATAATAATTACATACACCAGTTAGGAAAGGCAGACTGAGTACCCCTCGGCGACATTAACTTCTCCACCACATTCACGCTGAAGATCGAAAGTGCACATCAGTGAGAGGTATTAGTTTGCGTAAAACTGAAGAAGTCTATTAAAGAATTTTTAATTCATTGACTATTATTTTTAATAATAAGCACATCCAGAGGATGAGATTTTTTTTCATTTTATTTCCTGGCTTCTTGCCATTAAGACGAGTAAGAGCGAAAGGGAAAACCAATAATCAGAAAAACCCCAGTCTCTTGAATGATTTAACAGCTTAGTTTGTGCACACAGACAACCACAGTACACACTATCAAATTTACCTTCCTGATCTATTTAAGAGTCCTCATTCTGATAAAGGACCAGACGAAGAAAGTCTTCTGCATCACTGAAGTGAGACTCTAAGACAGTTCACTAAAAACCATCTTTAAGATTTCAATAAGTCACTTCAAAAATTAAGAGAAATTGGCTTCCCTGGTGGCGCAGTGGTTGAGAATCTGCCTGCCAATGCAGGGGACACGGGTTCGGGCCCTGGTCTGGGAGGATCCCACATGCCGTGGAGCAGCTGGGCCCGTGGGCCACAACTGCTGAGCCTGCACGTCTGGAGCCTGTGCTCCGCAACAAGAGAGGCCACGACAGTGAGAGGCCCGCGCACCGCGATGAAGAGCGGCCCCCGCTCGCCGCAACTAGAGAAAGCCCTCGCACAGAAACGAAGACCCAACACAGCCGAAACAAAAAAATTAAAAAAATAAAAAAATAAATAATTTAAAAACTGGCTAAAATATAGTTTAAAAAAAATTAAGATAAATTATTCATTTTTGGTTACTCTTCTGATATAGAAAAACAACTGGTATGTTTGCATCATTATTTTTAAGCCACCTCAAACTGACATCACTCAAGAAAGATTTTTTTTTTCCTCCAGTGGTAACTCAGCTACAACTTTAGTGAAAGAAAACAAGGCAGTTCTGATGGCGATGTGTTTGGGCAGAACCGGGTTTCAGAGGCAGAGCGCCGATTCCCCACGCGGGACGGCCTTCTGAGGAGTCTCCCTTGTCACCAGAGTCCTCGCCCCTGGTTTTATTCTTCAGCAGAGGAATGGTTCCGCACGTGTAGCATTTACAGATAGCAGCACTACAAAATGGAGTGCGGGTTCAAATCTGAGTTTTAAGGTCAGGAAAAGTAAGTGTCATTTAAATGAGTCACCACTGCCACTTTTAGAACCTCATACACTTCCATTAGAAATCTCCCTTTCAGGGATGTTCCAACTTTTATCCTGGCAAGTCATCATAAATAAAAACTAAACATAAAATAGTTGTGGTGATTGCTCAGTGTGGTGTCTTTTTGTTTTGTTTTGTTTTTCAGCATTACAAACTTCACAGCAACACGGGTTATGTTTATCTAGCACATATTTCGACAGTGTTTTAATCTCTGTAACTGACCTACTGTGGTCCAGTTCCAGAATTTTATTTTCTAGATCATATATGGTATTTTATTATGCTGTTATGAACACGGAATTAAAAAACATTATCTTACATGCACGATAACTTTGTCTATGTAGTTGTAGAAGTGTAATACGGTAAATTATTTTTAAATGTGCACGTTTGTTTTATTAATTTTTATTGGAGTATAGTAGCTTTACGATGTTATGTTAGTTTCTGCTGTACAGCAAAGTGAATCAGCTATACGTATACATATATCCCCTCTTTTTTGGATTTCCTTCCCATTTAGGTCACCACAGAGCATTGAGTAGAGTTCCCTATACAGCTATACAGTAGGTTCTCATTAGTTATCTATTTTACACATAGTAGTGTGTAATACTGTAAATTTTTAAAGTTGGATATTTTTGTGAAATTAAAACAAATTGTATCTAGATCTTACTCCAAATGTAAATAGCACACTTTTTATACTATCTTAACATAGTATTTTAGATTGTTACTATGGAAATCGGGGGCACATGACATAATGAATAATAGGCATTAATTTCAGAGTTACCCAGAAGGTTTTCTGAAGGTCTGTAGTTGGTTTAAGAGTATGCAATAAGGTTGTAATTTTTACATATTAAAATATTCCAACAAGTAATTACTTAAATGAAGAAAATAACCAAATAGAAGTGGGAAATGGAAAATTTAGAGGGCAGTGAGGCAAGGGGGGGAGGGTGGAATGTGAACTAACAGGGGAGGAGAGCCTAAAGGGAGTGAAGGTCAAAGAGCCAGGGAGGGTTCACCCCTCCTCCAGACCTGCGGTCAGCTCCCTGGGGAATAGTTCCCTGAAACAGGGCTGAGGTATTTGCCCGAAGTGTTTCAAGTTTACCTATTAAAGAACAGGCCACATTCTCAATTCCACACCCCAGGGCCCTGCAGACAGAAGCCCCGCCCTCCTGCCCCAGCTCAGCGGCATCTAATCTACTGACCTCTCGTGGCCAGTGTGACCGATGGGGTTTTTTCTCTTAAAGGCTTCACGTATGTGGAAAATTTAACGCATTTCTATATAGATCTCCCTCCATCCCAGTTAATCAGAATGTTCAACTGTAGTTTGGCCACATTTTAAGTAGTGGTACAGTCCCACTGTTTCAATAACAACTCTTATCGACAACATCAGCAGGCGCTGAACAGGGAACAGAAACTATAATTTCTACATTGACGACAATACTGTGTGTGTGGAAGATACTACATTTTAGAGGGCAAAGTATGCCACCTTCATCTCCTCTTAAAGTGTCTCCTTTCTACAATTTAAATGTCTCATATTAAACAAATCTGCCATAAGACAAATACAGATTTACAAAAAGGACAAGTTAGAAATCAGGTCCTTCACAGAGATCCACAACAGGAATCTTGTAAACATCTTAGGCTGCCTTCCTACATTTAGGATAGAATTTGATTCATGTATTATTTTTAAGAGGTATATGCTATTACATAAAGCAAAGTTAACAGTTCAATTGAATGGAGACAGCATCAACAAATGCCTAAAATACTATTCTCATCAGTTAAAACAAGAACAAATAGATTTCTGAAATAAGATTTAGTTCAGTTAATGTTAGTTTATTTTAGGCACTTGGTTAAACTGAAAACTACTTTATTGCTTAAAGGCTGAACCTATAAAATATAAAAGAGGTTTAATCCCAATAAATGTGAAAGTGAATTAACTCTTCACTCTGGCCTTTACTTTTTTTCTTTTCAAGTAATTTAGATTTATTGATAGAAATATTTGCAAATGGCTGTAAAAAACACTTATTTTGAAATTACAGGTAAATATAAACAGTAGGACAAAGCAAATCCCTTTTGAGAATGATTTGTGGAAATACTGCCCTAGTACACTTTTTTTTCTAAGAACAAAAATACCATAATACATTCCCTCACTTCTCTCGGGAATACTTTGACTTTTTCTTTTTTTTTTTTTTTTTTCTTTTGATACTGCAAAATCTCTACCCACACAGAGCACCTCTCCTCCTGCCCTGCTGAAAATGCAGAGATGGTTTAAAAGTTACTGAGGCAAGGGGGGGGAGGGTGGAATGTGAACTAACAGGGGAGGTGCTAGGGAATGTGAACTCCCTTCTCACGCAAGCTTTGGACCATGCATCCCAGGGAGAGCAAGGTGTCCAGTGGAGTCAAGGCGGCTTCTGCCCCTAAGGTGGCCAGGCGGCTCCAGGCGCAAGAGGGCAGTCGGCGGCTGCAAACATCCGACTGAAAGCCCGTCTGCAGACTCACAGCTTCCAGTCGAGGATGTTTACAGCCGCTCACTGTCACAGGGACACTCCTGCTGGCTGTCCGGTTACCTGGAGGGTCCCTAAGACGGACAGGACACAATTCTGCACATCACTAAAGTATCACCCCAAACCAGAAACATTCTAGGGAATGTCTCCAGTTCAAAGCCCAAAGCTTCATGCATGTCTGTTATTCAGCTACCAGATTCCTATAAAATCCTGTGATAATCCAGGACAACATATGCCGATGGCGTTCATCCGTCACTGTTAGAGACAAGGAACACACAGGCGATAGCAAGCTTACTTGACATGCGTGATGTAATTAAAATCCTTCTTTGAGTGAAGTGACCAAACATACAAGTTAAATTATGCTAACAAGATAAAGTGCACCTTTAACATTAAATACTACATTTACGTGACCTTAGACTCTCAATGAAAATATAAAAGGTTTATTTCAAACACTATAACTTCTGACCAAAAAAAAAAAAAAGACTTACACACTGCTTTCATATATCACTTTTGCTCTGAAATCTGCTCCCAGAGACAACTTGTACAGTCAGCTGGTTTTTGAAAGAGTAAGCATCAGGAGAGAAATAGAAGGAATAGCAAGGTCTGTAACAGGCATATATCAGTTTGTGGGTCAAAGTTTCCCACTGGAAAAACACAGAACCTATCACTTGCCGACAGGGTGACGTACATTAACTCCAGATCTGAATGTTTTGAATTCCACTCCCATTCTCTTATGAAAATAAATGAGGAAAACTGAAGGGTAAGCTCTATCAGTCACTGCTTTCCTGAAGTAATTCAAAACCCTTCCGCGCCTAGTGAAACATTAAGTTGATACAAAGAAGTGGGTGTGCCTTTCCCCGAGATTTGTTTTTAGATGATGTTACCAGAAGGTTCTTAAGTTGCAGAAGTCTTAGTTTGTGATACCAAACCCCAAACAAAAACAAAATCCACACAAACAGTGTCATGTTTACTGAAACGAACAAATGTGAAGAGCTCCATAAACGACTTTTTCAAAGCAAAGGGTAACTCTATCCCATTAAGGTTAAGAAAGTTAATCTTTGAGGCAGCAGGTGAAAACAAGCTGAATTATGTTGTGGCCTTTTGCTTTATTAACTAAGGACTTTGAACTATTAAAACTTCCTAGGGAACCACATTTTCTCAATGGGTCAAGTCACATAGGGGAACAAAGCAAACTTTATCAGTGCTGTGCGATTCTACATTCCAGAAATTCTTAGTACTTGGCATTCATATACCACTGCTGACTAGGGCTTGAGTCGGTTCAGCAAACGCAGCTACAGCTTCCAACCTTGTGAACTTCTCACCAAGACACCCCCTTCTTATGAGCTGGTCACAAATAGACAGGCAGGATACTCTTTAATTAAAACAGATGAATACCAAGCCTTACACCCTGTGAAGACATTGTAGAGCAGTAACTGTTTACAAAAAGAATATTTTTACTCCCATAAATTTTTCTCCAAGTGACAGATCCCCTACTTGCCTTGGAATCTTACCACTTTTCAATAATGGCTTTAAATTAAAAACGACCAGCACAAACTAGGCAAGCCACCTCACATAACAATTCAGTGAACGATGAAAGAGATAGTAAACCCTCACATGGCTGTGAAAATCCAGCCTTTGCTCAGAGCTCTATGAATAAACATTAAAAAAATCCTCCAGATAAAGCACGAAAGATCACAAGATCTTAGTTACAAGGAGTTGTAAATGGAAGGGCGTTTAACAGGCATTGACAGAGCACTTCACTGCCTGTATATACAGGCTTCCTTTTTAGCAGGGTACCAGCTCGAGGAAATCTATGTGAAAGGTAAAGCAGATTTAGCCCAACAAAGTGCTGAACAATTTTGCCAGTTTAAGTGAGACTCAAAGTTATTTAGTTTAAACTATTTCCTTGTTTTCTGGTTATTAAGCAGCATCGGTTCCACTTGGAACAGCAGTTCTTAAAATGAGAGGGTGGTAACAGGCTTATCAGGACAGATTCTTCTAACCCCCCATACCCGGCCTGCTTCTTGCCCCAAACACTCTGCAGTTCTTATTCAGGTGGGGAGTTCGCTGAGTGCATTTGGCAAAAGCTATAAAATGATTCTGCTGTACCTTCCTGGCAGAGAACCACTGATCTAGAAGGATGGAACTAAGTAAATTTACTCAAGACTAAAATATCTTGCCATTACCTGAGAAATGTGACCGATAAATCCACCAAAAAATCATGAATTAATAACAAATATGGTGGAGTAAGATTCAATTGTGTCCAGTCCGACAGGCCCTCATTTGTCTTCTATAACCTGGAAATACTCACAGAAAACTACTTAATTCAAAACCACTGGAATCAGGAAGACAAAGCTCCTAAAAGTTTCCCCACCCAAACGTGCAGCTCTGGATGTCTATACCTTGGTTACATTTTACAATCTCTTCACATTAGTTTTAACAACTTGAAGCGTTAATTTCTTCTGATGGTGGACAGTACAGCACTGGCCCCGGATAAACTTTACAATTTTTTCTTAGCTACCCTATACCATTCAGTCTTGAATCCTCTTATTGACTCTACAATCATGATTTTTTTAAGCTATGCATAACTAAGAACAGCTTAAAATATTACAGTCACTCAAGCTCCCTCACCTCCTAAACCCAATTCTCTGGATTTTGAATCAGAGTATTTATTTATTTATTTATTTAACATCTTTATTGGAGTATAATTGCTTTACAATGGTGTGTTACTTTCTGCTTTATAACAAAGTGAGTCAGCTCTACATATACATATATCCCGAAGAGTATTTAAATTAAATGGCCCAACCTCGATGGTGAGATTTCAGGCACTTATCAGCAGGTGGCAGATGTCACCATTGCTTTATTTGTTGATTGACTGATTGATATTAGGACTCTCCTTTGGCCATGGAAATGCACAGGTGCAATGTGGGTGGCCTGCTCCACTGTAGAATGATGCTTCTCCCCCTGGCTTCCCCTTTCTCCCCAGGTCCATCCACCTCCACCACTCTGGTCCCTGGGCGTTTGCAGTGGTACTCTCGGAAAAGGGAGCGTTCCATGTCAGCACAGAACCCAGCATCCAGGCTCTGCACTGCATCCTTTCACCCACCATCTCTCCGGGGGCCAAGGGCCCAGACAACAGCATCAACGGTACTGGCATCGGCCCCATCCCTTCCTTCAGAAAACCCATCTAAAGACGAGAAACACAAGTGGTCTCCGCTTCCTTCTGTAGAAAGCACACATAGAACTAATCTGAAATGGAAGTAAAATAAATGTACCCACAAAATTCTGCCCTTTAAAATTCATCTTCATCTTCTATTTATACTTTATATTTAGTAGTCCACACTGTTTCTAGGCTAATTCAAAGGCTTCTAATGCTCATTATATTTCTTGCTAATAACAGCAATGATGAATTTTCATTCCCTTGCTATTTTCTTTTTGTAATTAATAGGAACACAGACCTGCCAGCTCCTTGCCTCTTGAAAATGGCTGAAGGCTGTAGGAATTGACTGGGAACAACTTCCCATGGATTGTACCCACATGGAAAGTTAAGAAACTCAAATTCTAGGAAGAAAAGCATTGCCTGGAATAGTAGAGAGCTTACAGAGTTATAAAGAGTAAAGTCTCTTCTACTCCAGAAATTAATATAAATATTTTTTGTTCAGTTAACATTCTCTAAGAATTAAGCTAGATAAACCATGTGTTCTCAAGCTTATAGCCTTCATTTTTTTTTTTTTTTTGGCTGCATGGCTTGCAGGATCTTAGTTCCCTGACCAGGGATCGAATCCGGACCCTCAGCAGTGAAAGCGTGGAGTCCTAACCACTGGACCACCAGGGAATTCCCATACCCTTAACTTTAACACAACCTTTCTGTTGTATTCCGAGCAATGTCTACGCACAACCTCGTTTTGACCCTGCCCTGGTATGATGAAGCATTTACTGTCATCATCATTACACAGGCACGGACACCAGGCTTGGAGAGCTGGAATCACATCTATCACTCACTCTCCCATTCTGATGTTTTGCTTATTGTAAGCTCTTCTGAATCATTTGTGGAGTCGGGGAGGGTGTGGGTTTGAATAAATATGAGCTAGTTAATTATTATTCAATAAAAATTGTTTTCATTGTAAATTGGGCATAAAAATTAATAAATGAAGAAAACTAAGTAGAAACAAATATCTAGATCCTTTGGGAGAAAACAATTCGTTTAGTCACTAATTTGTTCATCATATATTTATACATTTGCCAGACTCTCTTTTATTTATTCATTTTTTTATGAATCCATGTTTAGTTTAATATCAATACAGGTGGAGATACACACACATATTATTAGATCGATAGATAGATAATGTGTACACTCATGGGTCGATATATACATATATATATATTTTTTTTCTGTCAGTTAAGAGGGCCTAGAATCTATGGCCCCAGTAATAATGAGCGCATCTATTTTCCAGATCTCTTTTTCTTTTAAAAATTAAAAAAAATTTTTTTTAATTTTTATTTTTTATTGAAGTATAGTTGATTTACAACGTTGTGTTTTTTTTTCAAAAGGTACTTCTTTCTTTCTTTTTAATTTTTATTGGAGTATAGTTGACTTAAAATGTTGTGTTGCCAAACTCTCCTTTAAAATGATAGTGATTTCCAGTCCAGGCCAGGGTTCCCCAGACAGGGGCTCTCCAGGCTTATGAGAGAGTTTTGGGTTGTTCTTCCCCCGCACCCCGCGGGCCCCCATCTGCCTGAGCCCCTCCTCTCCTACTTGGGCTGCGTCCTCACTAGGGAGGGGGATTCCCGAGAGCCAGGGTATCCCAGCCTCCAGGCTCACCGGGGACTTTCCGTCCCACTCCTCCCGTCCCTGGTCACTGTCAGCAGTTCCCAGGCCGCAGCCCTCAGGCCGCCTGCTGGCCCAGCTCCCCGCCCTTCAGGGGCTCCTGCTCCTTAGACACCCCACAAAGAGCAACTCTCACCTGGGAACACGGTCCCACTCCTGCTGAAACAGAAGATCTATTTCTAAAGGGTCATTAGGGGAATTTAAGATGAATTTCACTGTAATAACCACATGGCAGAATTCAGAATTCCAACCAGTCCTTGTTTTTTTTTAAAAAATCAAACCTATTAGATTACGTAATCTTTAAAACGTATTTACAAAGCTATGCAATGATATAGAACATTAGCTATCCCGGCAAGTTAAGGAAAAGCCAAGAAAGAACTATACGTATGATATAAATGTTATCATGTTAAAAATTCAGAATACACACATACGATTTTGTTCCTTCTGCTTTTCTGTATTTTACAAGTTTTCTTTAATGTGAATACTTTTAATACAAATATTTAGAAAATATTGATCCATTTCAGACAGAGGAATTAGTATCTCTTGCATCTCAAGAGTAATGTAGGCAGTACCAGACACTTTTCAAAAACGGTTTTCTGTCTAGATAAATCTTTGAAGGGAGGGAAGACTGCGTACACTTCTTCCCTGAAGGCTGTGACTCTCTGTCAGTCCCTGCTGAGGCTACTGGAGCGGCCCGTGGGTGCCTTCCACATGGTAGGTGATCAATATATTCTGGCCAAATGTTTGAAATGTTGATTAGGAGATTCTCAAAACACACCTTATGCATAATTATCCAGCATCTTTCTTTTGAAAAGTTTATGAGCTCCCAGCTCTTTAAAATGTGTCTTTTCCACCTTTAAAAGTGATGAAATAGACAAAAGTTAATGACCGATCCTAGTTTAGCGCCGGAGCTATAAAATGAAGATGGGACTCCCCATCCTGTGGTCTAGGGGACCTGTCTTGAGACCAGCTGATGCTTTTGCCGAGGTGGGAAGACGGGGCGGCCTGGGCCCTTTTGGTGGATGACCGCCCTGGACAGGCCTCTGCCCATCACGCAGCCCATTTTCTCTGTGGATGGAGACTAACGGTAGTTTAGCTCTCCACCTTGCAGAGCTCTTCTGAGAAGTGACTGAGAGCTGTATGAGACAGTACCATCCACGTGTTAGTTGTTTTCCCTCTTCTTGCCTTCTGATTGTGAACATGTTAGGGCAGATTCATCAGAACAGTGGTTACTAACGGAGGTAAACCTCTAATGTCACCTGGGCCTTTAAACTAGTTGCGTGATGGCATTTGACCTCACTGGATATCCATTTTCTCAACTGTAATGAGAGGGTAAGTCAGACCCTAAAACTCTTCTAGCTCTAACACCCTATGACTCTAATTCCTTCATTGCTTGAATTTATGAGGTAGGGGTGGGGACTGGAGTTGGAGAGGCTCAGAAGGATGTTTTAAAAACTGAACATACGCAAATCATGGAAGCCGACTTCCCTTAACTAGTGTGAGTTTTCTTAGTACAAAGGAGCACCAATAACCCTGACTTCATCCACCATCACTTCCCACAGCCACACACTCTAAAATAGCAGACTGCAAAATGGTTGAGAGTACACTGACAGACACGGTTGTTAGCAGCTGACTTGGGAAGCTTTCTACGGAAGGTCTTAATTGTCTCCAATACTATCTGGCCTGGGAACTGGGCTATAAGTCACAAAAGAGGCTCATATACCTTATACCTGTGGCACACGGTGACAAAAAATGTCTATTCAGGGTCCAGCCTCCTCACCATTCCATATGGAGAACGGTCAGCTTCACCTGACATAGCTCACTGCATCTCAAAATCAAAGACACTTTCATCAGGGTTTTACTGCAAGTTAATGTTTGACTTACACTGTTCTGGGCTAACAGCGGCTTAGCTGCTCATGGAAGGATTTTCTAGATTTTCAACAAAATAGCTGTAAACTCATAAGATAAGAACCACACTTGAATTCAAAGAAGAAGAGTTATTAAAAAGCTCATGTTATAATTTCATCCTATTACATTCACCTAATTAATACGTACTCACAGCAGGTTTGTGCTAAATTTGAACCACAAGGGATAGCAGATGATGGAAACACAGTGTGACTGGCCCTAATTCCATTTGTGGACGTAAGTATTAAGTATGGAGGTGCAGATGCTTAGGTCAACCAAACAGCCACAGAAGCAGCAGTGACTAACCACCAACTACTGTTTTGCTCCTCTTGCTTCCGGGAGGAGAGAAAGTCTGAGAAAGCGTGCGGCGGTTTCCATTACCTTCCGGAGACTCAGGTTCCTAATTCTAAGAAAACCTGGTGTGGCCGTAATCTAGGACATACAAATGCAGAACATTTGATGAACCGTGGAGAAAAATAAAAATTTCCATGATTATAGGAAAGATGGACAAGTGGGGGAAAAATGGATAAATGAAAAAAGAACAAACGAGAGAGAAAAGCTCCCTTCCCCCCTTTCTACTTCCTAAGGGTAATTCATTAGTGATTCTTGAAATGTTTGTTATTTCAAGAATTTATGCTACTGCCATGCAATGATCAAAAAAAAAAAAAAATTAGTTTGTCTTACTGAGAGGGATTTAATTAAACCTGTTAAGACCAGGACCCTCTATCCAGGAAAAGAATAACTATTTAAAAATAATTTCTTCAAATCAATACTTTTATTATTTAGATTAGCTCAACATTTTTTATTTAAACCAGGTGTTTTTCATAAATGCTACTGAATAGTGTACCTTTCTACAAGGAGCAGGATACAGAGAGACTTCAGGGGACGTATCAGAAATGAAGCATCAGAATGTTTAAGGGTAAAATTAACCATATACTTTGGATTTTCTGGAAGCGTCACAATTACAATGATTCTGTCCCAATACAATCAGAAATCCACAGGAAATACCTTCAGACCTATGATCTGACCAAGTAAAGTCATTAGAGATGATTTAAACAGCATCCAAAAAATCCTAGATTCCCAAAAGAATTAACCTCGGTTTTACATACTATGGAACAAAAGAGCCACGCTTTGACTTTACCTAAACTATTAAGAGGATTTATATACAGAAGAGTACTTTACAGCCACTTTAAAAAAAATAACTGATGAGTCTGATTTAGTCTTTGAAAACATGAATTTTTTAAAAACCTAACACATTGGTTGGCATTCCAGAGCCTGAAAGTCCTAACTTTTCTTACTTTTTCTTTCTAAAGCACTTCTTAAAATTGCCTCTGGTATTTTAAAAATATGCTCGGAACTCTTAGGGCTCCAGCAGTTTTTTAACTAATAAAATAAACACAGCAATTGAGTACCTGCAGTTCTGCTAACAGTATTGTTTGTATTCTAAGCCCCATCCACAGAGGCTACAGAAAAAAATATCCAGTATAAACAAATATTACTTAGATCCCAGTGGCATCTCAAAGCAGCACACCCAAGTCTCAAAATGCAAAAAGGAGAAATTTTCCACTCCCACTGTGATTAACTCCCTGGCAAAACTCAGGTCAGGCAAAAGGGAGTGAAACTGCCTCTGTTTTGGTGAAGGTGGGGAGGGGATGTGGGTATGAAGCAAAGCAGTGATTCTTTTTCTTCGTTTCTTCACCCTCTTTTTTCCCCTCAATGCATCTGTTCTTTTCCCTGTCCCTCTCCTGTCTCTGCATTCCCCACTTTTAGCTGTTCTCTCCTCTTCTTCCATCCCCAGTTCCTACAGAGAAGACAGCTTTGTCCTTCAGTTTCCTTGCTCACCACCAGTCTCTGAACTTCAGACGACCACCCCCGCACACATCACTGAATAACGTTTTCAAAGTACTACACACAGTAGGGCAAAGAGCGAGAACGAAGTGGGCCGGCGTTAAGACTGGGGAGAAATGTCTCCACCAGTATCTGTAACACCCAAACTTCCAGCTGAGAAAGCGGCTGAGGCGTCTGGGGGAAAAGAAGCTGGAGGCCCGGAAATGCTAGGAGGAGTGGGGCACAGAGGCGCTGCAGCGTGAGAGCATATCCCCGGGAGCCAGCCCGGCCTCCCCCAGGCTGAGGGCGGGCTGAGGCCCGGGGCGAGGACTGTTCAGACAGGACCACCACTTCCCAGGCCTGCGGGGGCTCCTCTCTCTGCCTGGCCTTTGTCTCCACAGCCCAAGGCAGACATGGACGTGGAGGAAGGAAGTCGGGCTCCTCGGTGCGGCTGGGCCCAGCTGAGCGCCCGATCCTCTCCATGTACACTCATCTTCCCCCAGCCCTGCCACATCTCTCTGCTGATTCTTAGCACTGCTGTCAAGTTATCCACTCCGCCTATGCTTACGCGTCACCCTCAACTCAAGGCCTGGCCCTACGATACAACTCTGCACCTTAGCTTTCTCAATGGTAAAAGGCTAATAACTAACTGTACATAATGACTGCAGGGTCAAGAGGACCACGCAAACGCATCCTTGTGAAGTGTTTAGAAGAGTGTCTGGCACATGAAAGTATGACATAAGAATTGGGTAAATAAAATGAAAATAAAATAAATTATCTGTGAACACATGTATCTGGATTCAAAGGACAGAAAGCTCTTCACGATGACAAAACAGACTTCAAACAGAAAAGAAGAGCAAATATATTGATTTTGTCACTGTGGGTCACCAGGCCAGGAGGATTACCAAGAGGGATGGCCCAAGGAGCCAGGCTTTATCTTCATGTTCTGTGTTAAACCACTGCCAGCCTGGTCCTGAGACACTCCTATAGCGAGGAAGGAACTAAATCTGTTGAAACCACACATGCCAAAATGGAAGTGTGAGAGTTCACACTTAGTCTGGGATATCCTGTATCTGACCACTCAGCACTGCAGTCATTTCCACTCTTTATGTATTATTTAGATAATATTATTTAAGAGGCTTCATTGTAAATTCTTAAAAATGATAGAAAAAAAAATGATAGAGTTGGAAGTTAAATGCTTCCGGGAAAAGGACTTTTTTCTTTTGGAGGTGGGGCTATGATGATATGAAAAGGACAGCTGTAGGTTGTAAAACTAAGGACAGAAAAGGACAGAGAAAAAAAAAGATAGGGCAATATGGAAGGAAGGGGAGACAGTGATGAGAAATAAGGTCAGCTTCATGGAACAGGACTATCTCCCGTGCTTGTAATGTGTGACTGAATAAATGTTATAATGACTCCAAAGCTTATTATAAACAGGGAACAAAATGCATTCCAAATATGGAACTCCATATTTGAAAAGTATAAAATTACCTCATGAACATAAAAGCTCTGGTTTTAATTTGATCTCCCCTATTTAAAAATTGCTTTTAAGACAGAAATATTTGAAAAAAATGTCTGCAGTCTCAAAGGTAAGTTACCCCAAATTGGCAATTCCATGATTTAATTTTTCTATCAACACTTAGCAAAAAGTGTAGCTACCTTTCCATGATCATTAGAAATATTAATTTAGAAACCTGTAAGACAGCTAACAATATTAAAAATTTCCATAGATTGATTTCATAAATTTAATACTCAAATGTTTAAACATTTCAGCTGACGTTCTCTTGGTGATAGTAATAAAACATTAAGCTTTAGCAAAGAAATATATTTGACTTTTTTTAAACAAATACATCATTTATAATAAAACAAAATACTACTCAGAGCAATTCAAGGAATATAATTAGAGTTTGCTATAAAAATAAATCCTTTGAATCCTTGTTTAATAAAAAGTATTAGCACTGATAGTTTTAATCTACAGAAACGGACTTGAAAGATTTTCAAAGTTTATTATGTTAAAAATGTGTAGTGTAGCAGTGTTAAGCATCTCTAAATTTTAGCATTATACCTCGAAGAGTTCTAACTTCTGCTAGAAGGAAAAGTATGCCTCGACTAAGCAAGAAATTTCCATTACTCCTATCTTAAGAAGTCACACCCCATACAACTAATGACAGGAAAACATTTCAATTCAAACCTCTGACACTCTCAAGCCTGAAGCAAAATTTAAAAAAAATACAAAAATAAAACACAACTCACATTTTCAGGGAAGAAAGGAAACTCTTGCTAAATAAGTGGCAATTATGCTGAAGAATTTATATGCTAAGCACGACTGAATGTAAAAACACCAGAGCAGTCAACCATAGCTTTAGCACTTTGAGTATGATTAACAGAATGAACTTTCAAAGGTCAATTAAATGTCAACACACTTTAAAAAGATACTCTTCTTAAGTCTGGTCAGTGTATAACAGTACCTCACAACTTAGGGGTACCCTTCTTAATTTAAGGGTAATGTGCATGTGATATATGCACATACGTGCAGACTTACACGTCACCAGCCAGATTACTACAGAAAGTCATCCAGCATCTATCCTAGAGTTTGACTATGTTAATGCTTTTCAAGTTCCGAAACGATTAAAAAGAAAACTGAACACTGTTTGTTACACAGCATTATCCAATGAAGATGAAACGCAAAGCAAATCATAAATGTTAAGACTAAGGCATATCCAACAGCTTATCCTATTTATCCCATCAGAGGAAGTCATTCACGAGCTCACCCTTTATCGTCCCTAATATACCATCCTGCGAATTCTTCGCCCACTAACCTTCCCTGAGTGCTTGTGGTTAAAAAGCTTACCCCAAAAGCTACCTGGCATTCAAAAATTGCCCACTTCAGCATCTGTGGGACACAACAAGGCCTGAAGGCATCCAGCGCCCATTCCTGACATTTTCATCCAGGAACTCAGTAAGAGCCCCCATCCCACGCCCGTAAGGAAGGCCAAGTTGTCACAGGACCTCAGAAGGAGCAGGGATCGTCAGCGTCATCTGGCTCAAACCTCTCCACATTCACAGCTCAGGAAACGTGCAGCCACAAAGCTCCCAGGGCTCCTCAGCAGACGGCAAGTCCAGTCTTACTTTTAGTCCAGGGTTTCTCGTTTGCATCAGATCTATCATAGACTTGTTCTCCATTAGGACTTTGAGACCAGGTTACAACTGACCAAATAGCTGTGGCTACCATCGAAATTCAGAGGAGGATGGAAGTTTTAAGATGTTCATGATCTGGGAAGGCTCCCAGGGGAGCTGGAAGTTGAAGATGAGTAGGATGCAGAGGGTTGGAGAGGAGGCATCACTAAGGAGGGAAGCAGGGTGAGCTAAGGCACCCTGGTGACTGAGGCCACTATGTGGAGTAGGATGGAGACCCTTGTTTTAGGAACAGGCAGAGGAGGGACAGACAAAAGTGATGAAAGGATTTCGACTTTAGAAACCTGACACGAAGACAGCAAAGGCTAACCTAGCAACAGGTTTGCCAGAGGGAATGGAGGTGGGGAGAGAGAAAGATCTGAAGTGCCTCTTAGGGGTCTAGTAACATTCATAATATTTTACAGGGCTGTTGTTAGGAACTAGTGAGCTGATGTGAGAAAAAGCACTTTGAAAAGTCGAAAAGCTCTAGAAAGTTAAGATGTTTTGAAAAGTCAGGGGACAAGAGCCTCTCTAATCACGGCCCCATGGCTTGACAGCACGCGCTTCTCTGCAAAGGCAAACTTGGAGCTGTGCTCTGGATCTTCTCCTATGGGATCAGAGATAGAAATCTCTTCCTTCAATAATTCCAAAAGCTGGATCCCAAGGGGAGAGACGGCCTCCACCCTGACGTCCCTGTAGGCTGAGGATCCCTGATACTAAAATCCGAGGCCAGGGTTACAATTTTGAGGCAGACCGCCGCGTGATCCATGTTTTCCCTCACTGAGTCAAAGCAGCATATAAAGTGCCCAGTTAAGTGGTACAAAAAAGGGGCAGGAGAAGAGACAGCACCGGAGTAGCCAGGCTGTGAGCGGGCATCAGAGCCCGCACGCCACCCTCCCGGGTCCCACCCTGGACCCCACTCTGGCTACTCAGCAGGTGACCTTCCGTGTCCACTTCTCTGTGCCGACTTCCTCTCGTCTACAGCGACGCCCCAGGGCTAAAAAAAGGAATTCTGAAAAGTTACCATAATAAATTAAAAGGTGCGCATGCGGCGTAGATACTGAGTGACAGTTATTACTGTCACTAATTTGCACCTTACATAATTTATAATCTTACCTAATTCCCCAAACAACTCCCAGGAGGCAAGTACCATTATCCTCATTTTTCAAGTAAGGAAACCGAAGCTCACGGGGTCACCTAGGTCGTAAACGGCAAAGCCAGGATTTGAATCGGGTGTGCCGGACTCCGCCTAGGCTTTGAACCTTCCTCCTAAACTCTTCCCCTTTTCCTTCAATAAACGTGAAAACCCTGGCTTCCGTGCCAGGGATTTTAGGGATACAGAAGTTACAGGAGCCAAGATACAGGCTTGCAGACGTAAGTTTTGACAACAGAGGGCAAAGGGCCTGGGCTCAGGCATACCCGTGCCTGCCGGCTGTCAGCCTCTGGACTAAAGTCTCCCCAGTGAGTGCGGCATTGTGTCCAGGGGACCTCTTTCCACTCGGCATTCTTGCGCTGATCTCTCCCAGGCCTCCCGTCCCTTGGGGTCCTTTCCCAATTATCAGCTTGAAACCTTATCTGTACAGTTGAAGAAGAGGCAGCTGGGACTGGGACCCCCGCAGATCTCACACAGGCTGGAGGAGGAGGGGGGGTCCCATAGCGGGAGGGGTCTCTAGGGCCTTGCGTCCCAAGGCACCCTTAAGTCTGCTTGCAGTGGGTTTGCTCGCAGGAGCAGTTCCTGGGGGGTCTGTGGCCCCGGGGCCCCACTGAGAGATGAAGCCAACATGCCTAGGGCGGGAGGGGAAGCGATCAGAGCAGGCAGCATGCCGGGAGGCTGGTTCAATGTTCCTAGGGAAAAGCAACAGTTGCCACTAAACACCGGCAAGAAAACTAACACTGATCCTCAAAATTTAGCGTGATCAACTCTCTCTGGGAGGTTCCAGTTGAGAATACAGATTCCAGGCTCTGCTCACAGACATTCTGGCTCTTCAAGGGTTGAAAGGTGCCTGGGAGTCTGAAGTTTTGCAAGAACTACAGAAGGTCCTGATACGGGGGTCTAAGGATCTCAATCTCTGATACACAGCCCTGACCCCTTACAGGGCTGCCCAACCAACAAACCTGCTCTCAGGAGGACACACGTTTTACAAAGACAGCTTGTTCGCATAGCAATGCGAGGTTCTGGGTGGAGTGGTCACTTTTAAATAAGGCCACTAGGCTTTCCGGAAGTTTCCACACTCACAAATGTTGGGGACTTATTTTCCTGCTGTCACCAAATAAACTATCACACAGGCCCTTTAGGAAAAACAGAGTATCTCACACACGATTCAGTCCCCAAAGGACCTCTCCACACACACGCATGCGTGCATGCGCACGCACACACACACACACACACACACACACACACGACACCTGTCTGGAGTGAAGACCGTCTCAGCAAGATGCTATTGCCAGTGCATACTTTCTATCTGGTGTAAGACTGGAGATGACTTTCTCACTGCAGATTTAGGTGATTTCAAAAGGTACACTTTTCTTCATGCAACTGAACTGCCCTGAAAGGTTTACTTCATGCTATTTAAAAAATGAGTTTAAAAAGCAGACAGCACTCAAGTGAAATATTAAGGACACGATTAGGGCATTTAGACATTCAGTCACAAGGCAAGCAGCTACTGATTATTTAAGAAACATACTTTTTCACAGGTTTGTGTTCTTCAAAGACAGCTACGTCATAAAATGTATTATGTTACATCAATATTGTTATCTTTCTCCTAGAAACCCTATCGATGTTCTTTGTCTCTTTCCAAATCTGTATCCTTGTTTTAAGCTCTACACTTTTGGGCTACATACTGGAATTAAGCTCAGTCTTTCTGCCAGATCTTCTTTCTTTCCTCTAAAGCACGATAATACTTTTCTTTAAGGATGGGCAAGAAGAATTTTTAATTATTTTTATCTGAGTGCCTGGCATTTTATTCAGCAAATATTTGTTGAGTATCGGCATTTATGCATTCACATTTAAAAAAAAATGGACTTTTGTTATTACAAACTCCATAAGCAGAAAAAATGCCCAGCAGAGCACCTGGCCTCTAGAAGGCACTGCTCGAATGGTAAGAAAACTGGGGGAATTTATCACTGAGAGAACAAAATAATTTCTCCTGTATTCAGTACTGATAAGTCTACATTTCATAGTGGAAAGAATTCTGGTTAGGGAAAATGTTTGATTTCACTTTGTATGGAAAAAACGCAGGTTATCAAGATAACCGAAAGTTCACACTGCACTGTATTGCAACACAACCGGTCAAGACGTTATTTCAATACCATTGCCAGACCAAACCTTTAACATTAATCATTTATCAAAATTATACATGCCACTAACACATCCCAACAAAGAAGATTATGTAAGTGAGCCGTTTTGGCGTCAGTGATACTGAACACAGCAGCTATTTTCAATCCTTCATTAAAATTAGATCAAGATGTACTTGCATTGTGTGTTACTGTTCCTGTAAGGGAGATTTACATTAGTTTAAGATTTACTTTGGTTGTAAGTGATAATTTCTTTTCCTTCTCTGTCAGAAACTAGAATTCCCTCCCCCTGGGACCCCACAAGGAAGTTTTCAGCAGAAAGAAGAAGCAACACAGGAAAACAACAAAAAGCAGCTGTCCTGTTTACTCTCTCCCATGTATAACCGAAGCCCTGGTTTCCCCCTAAACTGAGTCCGGAGGGCATGAAGGGGCTGCTGGGGCACCTGCCACTTCATCTTGAGCCTGGCTCTGTACCCAGCCTGGCCCTACAACTTGTAGTGGTGCCGCCAAGCTGGGCAGTCGTAAGGCGCTTTAAATAGAAGTGATGGGTAATGGATTTTTCACTGAGAGCGACCTTCACATATGGATGTCTGAAAACATGCGGCTGACAAGTTCCTTCTCGGGGGGCTGAAGGGTGGCTCCGGGCGCACCTCAAGGTCCCCGCCCGGCGCTTCGTGATCTGGCCCCGCGCGCTGAGGCCCAGGCAGAACCGCGAACCGAGCCCGGCTCGGAATCGGGAGGGCGCGATGGTCGCGCAGCTGCAGCCCCTGCAGGGGATGCGGGTGCGAAGTCGCTCGTCCCGGGTCGGGCCTGCCCTTCCCGGGCGGGGGCGCCACCTTCCACTCCGCCTGGGCCCCGGACCCCCGCCCCGCGTTCCCCCGGGCGCGGCCCCCGCCCCCCACCCCTTCCTCGCCCCCTCCCGGCCCCCGCGGCCCGAAGCCAACTCACCGCGGTCCCGCCGACGACGCGCCCCGGAGTCCCCGCGGGTCGGGCCGCCCCGCGGACGCGCCGCAAACTTTTCCCGGCCCCGCGGCCGCGGACGACGAGCTCCCGGGCGGGCGCGGGGCCGCGGGGCCGTCGGGTCGGGACCGGTTGGCGGGCGGGCGCGGCCGGGAGGCGCAGTCGTCCCGCACCGGCCGCCCGCGCGCTCTTTGTGTCCCGCGCAGCCCGCCGCCCCCTGACAGCTGACGGGCCGCGGCGCCGGGTGCGCGGCCCCGCCAAGGAGGACGAGGAGCGCTGACAGACGCCGTCCCGGAGCGGCCGCCCCGGGGGAGCCGGCACTGCCCGGGAGCGGCCGCCCCCCCGCCGGCACGGCCCCCCTCAGGCCCCGCGGCGCCCGGCCCTCCGCCGCCTGCGACGCCCGCGCCGCCCGCGCCGCCCGCGCCGGCCGCAGCCCGGGTCGGGCGCCCGCTCCGCTCGGCTCCGCCGCCGGCGCGCTCCGTCAGGACCCGGGCCCGCCCCGCCCCTGCCCCGCCCCTGCCCCGCCCCCAGCCCACTCCCTCCAATGAGCGCGTCCTGCAGTGGGCGGTTCCGCCCAATCGGGTGCCGGGAAGCGCGGCCCGTCCCCGGAGGGGAGCCAATAGAAGGCGACTCCGGCAACACACCCGCCCTGATCCCCGGGAGCCTAGCGCTCCGAGCGCAGCTGGGGAACCGGACCGCGTCCGGAGCGAGTGGGTCCGGCCGGGCGGAGCATCCGAGCACGGATCTGTTGGGGGACTACAGGACTGTACTGTAATATAAGGTGTAGACGAAAGTGGGGACGCTAGACGCCCCTCCTTGTAGGTCATCTGACTCCCCACCCCGAACTTGCACTCATTTTCTGGCGAAAGTTTACGCAGGAGAGAAAGCTGCACAAACACGCTGCAGCCGGTGACTGTCCAAGTTCAGGCCTTTCCTTCCCTTTAGGGCTTTGCTCTAAGGGGCCCTCCGGGCAGCGCTCGAGGTGCTGCATCGCAGTCCTGAGCTCTTGTTTGTGTCCATAATAAAATCGCCAGGACGCCAGGGATCTGCAGCGGGGCGTCAGTTTCCATTCTGCTCCAAAACGCAGGCGCTCATGGCACTGCCAGCTCTTTTTCCTTTCTAAAAGAAAATTGCAATGAAAAATAATATAGGAGTTTTGTATGCAAGTCGTCTTTACTGTGAGCTTTATTTCTGTAAGAAAGTCACACACTATCTTCAATGGAGGTTAAATGATATGGCTGAGTAGACTATTATATGTGTGTATATATATATATATATATAATATTAACACAGAGAAAGAGGAGAGACCTGAGTAAACCACGGGTTACAAAAGACTGGAGCTGGTAATCATAAAACCTTGCAAATAATAGGCACTGTATTGTTGTTTATTTGCTATGAATAAGATTGCCCATTTGTTGTTGGTCATATAATGTTTGTAAACTTTATTGAGCTCTTTACTGAAAGTGTACTACACATGATAAAAACAGTGCTGGTAACACATATTTGCAAATGTTAAAATCTAATCACATTTATTTGTACTTCAAATAGCTGTCATGTTCAGTTGATTTCTTCTGGCAATAAACTTTGCATCTAAACATTTTTGTACAGATGTGACCTGTTCCTTCTGCATAAATTATTTTGGTGACCAGATTTCTTTTTTTAATGATGATCTGTGAGATGAACTAAAAGAAGAAAGAGATAGGTGGCGAGAGAGAGAGAGAGAGAGAGAGAGAGAGAGAGATCAAACCAGTAAAGAATGGCTTATGTTACCATCTTGCTTTTATGATTGCATCTTACCACACCTTATTAGCTTCGAGGGATAGCATAGACCCAAGACTAAGATTTGTCAGATGATTCAGCTTCTGGATTGACCCTGAGCAAATCTCTTAATGACTAACTCTGTTATGAAAGGTCAGTATTCTGGACTCTGCCTGCCTCATGGAGGGGCTGCGAGATCCAACCAAGGTAGCATTTTGTCAACAGTGTGTTTTCTGTAGGATGTTGTACCAAGTGCATGGCAGCCTTAAATGTGCTAGTCTCCTTCTCTGCTTTTCTACAAGCAAGTGTCAAGGTACTTGCCCAATAGCAGCCTATTAATATTTCCTCTGACCACACATTTTTTCAGTCCGAAATATTTTTTGATCCCAACAGGTTTTTTTTTTAAGTTTTTATTTTATATTGGGGTGTAGTTGATTAACAATGTTGTGATAGTTTCAGGTGTACAACAAAGTGATTCAGTTAGTTATACATACACATATATCTATTCTTTGAAACCCATCAGTTTTCCTTCAAAGTGGATGTGAATGAAATTCCTGCCTCTTGATTGTAGAGCAAAGTAGTACTTCCAGGGTTTTTCCTCCCTCCCTCCCTTCCTTCCTTTCTTTCTGTCTTTCTTTCTTTCTTTCTTCTCTCTTTTTTCATGGAGAAGGTGTTAGGAGAAAATTTTAATGTATCCTATGACTGTCAGTGTGCATAATTTTATTCAATACATGGAAGTTGTTAATGGCTGGGTCAAATTTATACCCATATAATCAAATAACTTTTCAGGCATTTATTAGGGATTCACTTAAGGCAATTTTGCTAAATTTTCAAAGAGGAAATCAAATGCCTATTTTTAGAGATAGTTCCATGTGTCATAATGTAATTTGTTTACTTTGTTCCAAAATATGCAGTCTAGTACAGAAGTTTAATTATTACTTCAAACAAATGTACATATGGTAACACTACAATGTGAAATTTGCTAAATTTAATTGAACCAGCAGTTGTTATTTTCAACTAATTAACTGCACAGATTTAATTTTCTGACTGAAAATCATGGAAGAATTGATGAATATGAATCCAATAGGCTTGACATAGTAAGTGTAACTCAAAACCAGTATTTGGTAATAGCAATCTATTACAGGGAATGAGTATTTTATCAATTCTCTACATAATATTCATGACTCTACCATGGTAATATTTCATTCACTAATGTTTAGAAGATTTTCCTCAGTCAGTTGTCCAATATAGAACAGGAGAGCTGTCACTGATTTAGACAGCTATCAGTTTTAACACATATTTAAATGTTTACTAGAGAAGCTGTGACTTTGGGGGGTCATTTAACATTTGTAAAGATAATTTTTTTAATACACAGACATTAGGTCTTTTATAAGTTGCATCGCATGATCAGTGGTAATATGACCAATGACACTATTATTTTCTCTGGATTTTCACATTTAAGATACTGTCATCTTAATATTGTTCAATCAATGAGTATAACAAATAACCAGATTCCCGTCTTCTGGATTCTGGTCATTGATTTGCCTCTGGATTTCTGTGTGTCTTGGACAAATCAGATTCCCATGTGACTTCTCTTCAATTCACTGAATCCAATTCAGTGGTTTGAAAATGTTGTTATTAGGAATGGTGAAATAACATCTATAGAGAGAGAATGGAAAAATAATTTGCTCGTTTTCCTTTCTATTTTGGACACGGATGGGGGGACCACCATCCTTTTGTGAACCACAACATCAGATGCTTTTAACTCCCTTTTTACAAAACTTACATTTTTCTTATTTCTTGAACCTGACCCTGGTGCGTTTCCTTGTTGTGGGATACACTTATGGCAAGAATCTTTTATAAACATATGGAGGAACAGAGAGAAAATTCCAGAGAACACTGGTGATGAGCACACTAGACTTCCCTCCCCGTTTTATCTTGGGCCGCAGTCCCTAAGGAAATTTTTTTAGAGTTTAGTATTAAGAGAGATTGTTTTTCCTCTGAATTAAATCTTTTTAACTTCTCCTTCTTATTTGAGCCATCAGGATGCTCTGAACTAAATTTACAGCTCAATTTAGGAAAGTATTATGGCCTACTTCATTGTGGTTTTTCTTTTATAAACATAATATTTACCCTGTCTTGGTTTATTATTTTTCACCCTATACATTAATAGCTTATATTTGTATGTATGTGTTTTATTTAAGCTATGTAAAATACTTTCTGAAATGAGGTGAAGTATAAATGCATTATAACATGTTTCGAACCACACATAAACCCTGGGTCTCATGAGCTGACCTCACTTAAGCAGAATGTGTGGTGAGGAAAACAAGAAGGAGATTCTGTGGTCCCTTCACAGAGGAAGCAGAATCTGATTCACCAGGTATCACATCTCAAAACCTTTTTCAGAGAGGCAGAAAAATACAGCGGGACAAGACGGGAAAAATTTATTACACTTAGTTTTAAAAGTTAAAGTTATAGGAAGCACACATTTATGGATGTTTTCTGCAAAATCAGGGGTTTAATTAAAAAATAGAATATTTGACTTAAATATAAACTGAAACGCATATTATAAATTATGCTCAAATCATGGTCACTTCCCGTGTTACCCATCAGTAGCCTTTATGCTTAAGACAATAACCCTTAGAATACGTTTCAAATGCAATAAACCTTTCCACTAGGATTAGTATACACCTATTTCCTTCAATTTTTGTAGTTTCTTTTAGAAAATAAACAAGGCATCCCCTTGTTTTCCAATAATATTCTATGATGGTTTTATTTTCAAAAGGTTTTCCTAGTAAGATATTGTCTTAGAACCATTGCAGAACTTCATCTTATCACTTTGTTTTGTTTCATGAGCTATATTTTAATTAACTCTAACTTGCAGGTTAAAGGACACACATCCTTTTGAAATCGACTGATTTACACAAAGTCAATGGTAGCACCCTCTTTCCTGGCCAGCAGTTCGACACGTAGGAGGCGCTCAATGAAGAAAACTCAACTCAGCCTGACTTAAATATAAAAACACTTCTATTAGCTCGCATAATTAACAGTGTACTTTACAAACGTGACAAAATAAACGTACAGCTCGCTGACAGGAGGTGGAAGATGAGAGAAGGGAAGAAAAGTGGGGAGATGGGTAGATGGGTAGATGCCTTATTTTCCCCAGATGGGTATCAAGAAACTGACTAAAATTTACTGGACGAGAAACAGCAGTGTCAGTAGATATTTCTAAATTACAAGAAACAAAATTTAAAATAAGAATGGAATTATCCAAGAGGTATTGAGGAAAGGACGAGAGTAAAGGAACTAAAATCTCATTTTACACAACCAAGGGTCAAGCACATAGAAAGACATAAAAGACAAATAACACATATATTATTTCATTCTTTAAATTTCATATTTTTTTCAAATAAGGTTATTATTCCATTTACCAAAAGCAGACATGCTTGAAAGTCTTTTTCTTTTGGGCGGTGTTGCCATTGGGTGTCGCCGTTGGGTGTGAGGTGGAATATTGTCTTATTTGATATATATTTTTTTAAGTGTGAGTAGTGTTTCTTTTTTTAAAAAATAATTTTTATTGGAGTATAGTTGATTTACGATATTGTGTTAGTTCCAGGTGTACAACAAAATGAATCAGTTATACATATACATATGTCCACTCTTTTTTAGATTCTTTCCCTGTATAGGTCATTACAGAGTATTGAGTAGAGTTCCCTGTGCTATACAGCAGGTTCTTATTAGTTATCTATTTTATATATAGTTGTGTGTATATGTTTATCCCAAACTCCTAATTTATCCCTCCCTTTCCGTTTTGGTACCCATAAGTTTGTTTTCTACATCTGTGACTCTATTTCTGTTTAGTAAATAAGTTCATTTGTACCATTTTTTTTTAATGAAAATTTTCAATGTTACAGAAAAGGCTTAGCATGAAATTTATTAAAAAATAAATGGAGGGAATTAATATATGTTGGGAAACCACAGTTGTAAAGTATTTAGGGTAGGATAAATACCGGGTTTAGGACCCCAGGGTGCTTAAATACAAGCATTAATCAGGAATGTATTAATATATGGTAGTTTTAAGAAAGCAAATATAATGGCTACATCATGAAAACACACTATGTTTTCTTCACAAGCGATTCATAATGTAGCAGATTATCTTTTTTTGTGCTTGAGAATAACTGTGCCTCCGGAGCCCACAGACTGGTTATGGGAGGGAGTTTGTTAAATGCCTGTTTGTTTTTTGATGAAGTAATTGCATCGTTTGAAACCATTTGACTCAGCACACAGGAAGACTCAATAGAAAATGTGTTCAATTGTGAGCTCCGTAGCTTGAGAAATGAATGAAAATTATGCAGAAGATTCCGTGGAAAGTTACAGAAGGAATTAGAAATCTGGAACATAGAATAATTGAGGAATTGACGTTTCTGAGTTTGGGGGGGGGTGTTCCAGAGTTTTCAGATATAATTCATTACTAATTTTCTGTGCCAGTGAAGGAGAATATCAGAGCCATTGTGAGATGCTCCAGGGGGGTCTCTTAGAATCGGTTCATCTTGGATAAGAGGAAATCAGTCTGCTGGACTGGCAGTCTGCATTGTAAATATTCAAAGGCAAGAAAAAAACTCATTACCGGAAACCATAGAGGAAGAAAATGTGTGTGTGTGTGTGAGGGACTAAGCTGAATAAATGCTTGGATCACCAAATATTTCTATCATCTGCCAGTTGATAAGGAGCAGGATAAATCTAAAAAGCAAGTTCAGAAGACATTAAAGAATCATGATGGGAGTAAAAATTACTGTCACAGTGTAATGCTTTTTAATTCTACTATGTAAACTTTTATTTTATAATGTGCTGTGCCATTTGGAGAGAATATTTGTGGAAACTACCTGAACTCCAACCAAAGCATTGTCTTGTCGGTGGCATCTTCCCAAAATTGTCTGAAAATAAATACAAAGTTGTCTGAAAGTAAGTGTCGCATTTTCATTTTTTTTTTTTTCCATTTGGAAAGAACCTTCCCATATGTACTGTCATTAAATCCTCATAACTTTCCCTCCAGATGAGGAGAAGACAGCTTGGTGTAGTACTTGGGTTCAAAGACATTTTTGAGCTCTGCTATTTCCATGGGTCTCAACGAGGCCACTAATTCCTCTGGACCTATACAGAGGATAATAATAATAATAGATGCTGTATCTCTCTCCCTGTATTGTTTTGAGAGTGGAAGAGGCCAGTTTGTTTGAACATGCTATGCAGACCATTATGTGGGTCACCAATGTTCTTTTTTTTTTTAATCCAAAAGAATTTTAATGTGAGGGACCATGAAAGAGCAAATCCTTAAGGGTCCAATACCATCAGGGTCGCTAATGTTCTTCTTGGCATCTCCCACTTTATGGAGAATGGAGAGGAGAGACAGATAAGGTTGGGTCCATGGCCCCAGTGCCCAGGCCTCCTGATTAATCACAAGTACTCACAAGACCTGGAGGGTCACAGAAAGCCAGGGTCGTGGGTAAAGAGCCCTGTGTAGAAAACAGAGGAATTTTCCTTGCTCCTGGGAGAAAAGAAAGGGTGCAGAGAACCAGGGAGATGGTGTGAACTGGGAACTACAAAAGATGAAAGAGTCCCTGAAGATTTCAAGACTGGGGGACCCAGGTCACTTCTGTCCTCCAGGGACAGGATTTCTAAGGTTAAAGGGCAAATGTTCAGTGACATCTTCTAAACATAAACAGCTTTGTTATTGTTGTTGTAACTTGTTTGTTTTGTTTCAATGGATCCCCTTAGAGAGAAGGAAAATAAGAGGTGACCATGAAAATGTAAGACCCTCTTTTTCTTCCCTCAGAATTTTCAGAAAAATTGGCAGGGCTTTGGACATCTGTATCTAGATGACACATAGAATAGAATGAAAAAAAAGAAGACAAGCTCTAATCGTATTTGAGGGCCCACTTCCGACTTACCACTGCTAAAGCCTATGGGGTAGAGAAACAGAAAGGAAAATTGTAGCATGTGGAGATTATTGCTGAAAGTAGGTAATCCATCGCTGTGTGCTTTGAAAGCTGAGTATATTTATCATTGCAAATTTTGCCCTTAACATCAAGTAAACATCGTGTTTAATTTACAGAGGGGGATATAAATTGCAATCTGTTAAGGATACAGTATAGGATATATTTATATGAGTAAAATACAATCTAGAATGATCAACACTTAGGTGATCCTGTTATGTAGGATTATAGTGATATACATACCTTTCTGTATTTTCTGAAAATTTTCCAATAAACATGTTTCAATTAAAATCCTAAAAATCTCTTTAAAAGGTATGTCACTGGTACAGAAACTCTCACCTCTCCACTGCTACATTAGTTATAAAGTTTATGAATAAAAAAGTATAGATTATATGAATTCTATTAAATTATCATCTTCTTATTGAAAAATCTCTTTATTTGGACTTTTGAAACAACAGTTTGAATATTCATTATTTAGATGACTTTTATGACCAAGTCAAAACAAGGAAATAATATAAAGAGAAGTGAAACGAATTTTCAGTGCGACAGTTACCTCTAAAATCTAAATTTCAGTTTTTTGGTCAGCTGCTTTGCTTTGAAGGATATGGAAAATCTTACTTGCTTATTCACTTTAGGTAGAATATTTAAGGATAACAAAATACAGAGTAGCAAGTAGTCCCAACATTTGAAAGACAGAAATTTTCACTTTTTGAAGATTTTGTAGTATACAAAGAAGACAGGTAATACAGCTCTCTGTGGGTGATATAATTTAGAGCAGAATTCTCAACCAGGGAAGACTTTGCCCCCCAAGGGACTTTGGCAATGTCTGCAGACATTTATGGTGGTTACAACTCGGGGAGGTGTTACTGCCATCTACTGGTTAAAGGCCCGGGATGCTGCTATACTTGCTACAGTGTACCTACGGGACACCCCCCTTGCCCCCCATAAAAGATCTGCCCCAAATGTCACCAGTGCACAGGCTGAGAAATCCTGCTTTGGACTCCTTTTTATTTACATAGGAACAAAATGGCACCATCAACTTAAAAACTTTAAAAAAGAAAACAATCCTTGTTTATATGTTTTCTTTCAAGCAATGGAAAATAGAAGTGATATTTTCCTTCCCCAAAAGTCAAAAGTAGAAATATTTCCAGTTCACTTTTGTGTTATAATATAATATTTAAAAATTAAGGATCCTAAGGTAGCTTTCTATAGGGTTTGAGACAGCAGAATTGAAATGATCTAGCTCAGGGAAAACAAATGTGTTCCAGCAAGTTAGTTGAGAAAGATTTTTTTTTTTCTTTTTTTTAAACATTCCTCAAAAGAATATTTTAGGTAGTAATTCAAAACAGTTGGGAATGGGAATCCAATGATATGTCAAGAACATACATTAATAATGATTGCTCTTCTCCCAAGAAATAAATGAAAACACAAAGTGCACTTCTGACGATGTTTTATGTGCCCTTCAGAACCATGAGTTATTAGGAAGGCAGTTCTGGGACCAGATCCCTGGATGCAGGCAGAAGCCTTCCTCCCCGCCATCCCAACGCGAGATTTGTGTTCTCCTAGGGAGATTCTTGGGTTAAAAAAACAACAACAATAACAGGAAATGTGGCCACACTTTGTATTGTGTTAACCCCACAACCCTGAAACATTTTTTTTAGGGCATTTAAAAATATGCTTTTAGCTGGTTAGAGCATGAAGTCCAGTGAAGGTCACTGTGTGTTTTTTTATTTTTCTCCCTAGAGAGGGCATTAACTTGGTTCCCTGTAAATAAGAATGAAGAGTGTTAGCTAAAGTATACCCATTTGTTCTTTACTACTTACACCTTTCCTCAAAGAACAGGGTATGTTTTCACACAGGGTGAAGTGATATTTCATGATTATATTTTGGTTTAGTTTTTAATTAAATGTTTATGCTTCAAGAGCCACAAAATTGTCTTTGGCAGGTTAGATGAAGACATGTTGAAGATCAAGTTACTTCATGCTTCAGAGGCTCTCTTTCTAGTATGGGATAGAATTGATTCTAGGAGGTTAATTAGAAAGGCATAAATCCTGTTCTGTAAATATGTGTTATACGTTTTAATTGGTGTAGGGATCAGGAGGGAAAGAGGATTACAGGATTACTTTGTAAACGTACTTCGTTATTTTACAATATTGTTTGTTAACAATAATTTCTTCCTGCTCATAAAAATAATACTTGATCACTATTTCAAATTTGGAAGATTCAGGAAAGTGTAAAAAGAAAAGATATCCCAGAAGCCACCGCTTCTAACACAGGACAACTTCCTTCTGGTTCTTCCGTGAAACGGAGGTCACTGTGCCCAAGGCTGCCTCTGCTTCCAACATAGACTGACCAGTTACGCACCTCACCAAACTTCTTCCAAGCAAGGTTATGGTGTCTCTATCGTATATTTTATTTTTTTAATTAATTTATTTTTTTAAATAAATTTAATTAATTAATTTTTGGCTGCGTTGGGCCTTTGTTGCTGCACGCAGGCTTTCTCTAGTTGCAGCGAGCGGGGGCTACTCTTTGTTGCAGTGCGTGGGCTTCTCATTGCGGTGGTTTCTCTTGTTGCGGAGCACGGGCTCTAGGCGCATGGGCTTCAGTAGTTGTGGCCCGTGAGCTCTAGAGTGCAGGCTCAGTAGATGTGGCTCACAGGCTTCAGTAGTTGTGGCTTATGAGCTCTAGAGTGCAGGCTCAGTAGTTGTGGCTCGCGGGCTTCAGTAGCTGTGGCATGCAGGCTCTAGAGTGCAGGCTCAGTAGTTGTGGCGCACGGGCTTAGTTGCTCCGCGGCATGTGGGATCTTCCCGGACCAGGACTCGAACCTGTGCCCCCTGCATTGGCAGGAGGATTCTTAACCACTGCACCACCAGGGAAGCCCTCTATTGTGTATTTTAAATGGCCACACCTAACGCAATTCTGTAAGTGGTTCTACTTTTTTCTCCTCCGTGACACAAACAGGTGAGTTCTGATGTGACCAGAACTGAGAAAGGCTCTGGTTTATGCCAATTTCCCAGGCATTTGGCATTGCTCTGTCTTTAATTTCCACTCATACAGTGTATTGTGATACCAGCAAGAGTAACATTGCAGAGATAACGACTGGACTCTAATTCATCAGCTAACGTTTAAACTTTGGTACTTCTAATACTAGTAGTAACAAATTGTGACACCCTTCACAACTGATGTTGGATATTTTATGACATCTCACATGATTAACACTAAATTCAACTAAAGACAAGTTAATTCAGCAATGAAGGTCCTCAAAAGTTCCCTAATTATCTCTGTAACACAAATGGCTAAAAGTAGAGCTATTAAATCTAAGGACATTATTTCTTGATTTAGATCATCAAAACTACTTTCCAGAAAATTTGCTCCAATGTCTATTGTCACATTCAACAATACTGGACTTTACAATTATCCTTCACTTATTTGATAACTAAAAAATAGCCTTTAAAACAAAAGTATCTGAAATTGAGTAATCTTTTCACTCATGTTTAATTTTTCTTTTTTTCCTTCCCTTTTCTTCCTTCCCTCTTTTTCTTGCCCTCTCCCGCTCTTCCTTCTGTTTTTTCTTTCCTGGAGTAGATACTTTACAGTCTTTGCCAAGTTTTTAAAGTTTTTAAGGTTAACATGAGCTCTTTCTATATTAACTATATTAAACTTCTGGATATACATTTGTGTCAAGTATTTTTCCCAGTTGTGTGCTTTTAAAATTATGTTTATTTTTTTCATGATGATGGAGGTTTCATTTCAGTTTTTGATGTTCTTTCTTATTGTAGGGAAATTTCTAATTTTATTCTCCATAATCAAGTGTATACTACTTTTTACATGATTTTTTTCAGTGCTTTAACTAGTTAGAAAACACTTTCCCATCCTGAGATCTGGTAAGTGCCCACATTTTCTTTTAGATTTGTGTGTGTGTGTGTCTTCAGTTTTTAACATTAAAATATTTAATCAGTCTACAGTTTATTTTATTTTATGGTTCAAAGTGAGAACCTAACTTTATTTTATTTCAGTTTGTTAAATCATTGTCACACTCAATAAACCATCTTTAATATCTTCACGAACTTGTGATGTCACCCTTATCTCACACAGGGTTTTTTAATTCTTGTCATTATTTTATTTTTTAATATACTGGAGTTGGCTGGTTATCTGTCTATTGATATTTAATTCCATTGTTATACTTATTTTCACATCCCACTACAATCTAGTGGGACAAACTTTCTCCATTAAACTTTTTTTTTAGTTTCTCCCTCTTATTTCTGATAAACTTTGGAACTACTTTGAAAAGATACTCTTTCTGACTGGTACTCCAAGAATATTTATTGGAATTTTGATGGATTACATTAAACCTATTTTCTCCCCATTCAGTCACAAGGTGTGCTCTTCTATTATGAAAGTCTTTTTATCCTTTTCACACCCTCTTGTAATTTTCACTGTACAGGTCCTATACAATTCTTTTTTTAAGATTATTTTTTGTAATTGTGTATTATGATATTTGGTTATTATTGTGAACAAGATATTTTTCTTTATATTTTGATTGTATAATATTAACATGAGAAATATGATTGATTTTGTATATTTATTTTGCATTTAATCACTTTACTGAAGTATGTTATTAGATCCAATACTTTTTTCAGCTGATTCCCTTAGATTACTTAGGTAATCATATTACCTGTAAATAAATGTATCTGTTCCCCAATTTTTTAAAATTGACAAATACGCCTTATGTTTATGCTTTTTGTTTGTTTTGGCTATCATTTCTAGAACAGTTGGAAAGATGGTGGTAATAATAAATATTCTTGACTTGTTTATGATTCTACCTGTGTGTTGTTATAAAATATGGTGTTGGCTGTATGTTAAAGATAATTATTCTTTATTATGTCCATGAATTATCACTTTATTCTGACCTTATTAAGCAAGTTTCAAAACCCAAGAGAGTTCATTAAATTTTAACAAATTATTTTCCAGATCTATTGCGATGTTTATTTTGCAACGTATTGATGTGATCTATTCATTCGGAATTATATTCATGCATTCCTAGGACAATCCTCAAATATTCAGGGTTTTAAAATATAATCTGAATTAAGTATGCTAATCTTTTATCAAACTTGCATCTATACTAAGCATTTTTAGGTTTTGCTATAAAGGTCATCCTGGCTTTGTAAAATGAGTTAGAACATTTTTCCTACTTTTTTAAAAATATGGACAAGAAGAGTATACATCGCAGGAGTAATTTATTTCTAATGTTGAAAAGTAACCATTGATAAAACTCTTGACTCTGCAGCTGCCTTGAAGGTAGTTGCTGAACACGTTTTCAATTTCAATTCTTTAATAGATAGTGGTCTTTTTAGGTTCAGCTCACAACCATTTTCCTTCATTACCTTTGAATTCTCATCATTAAGATTTTCAGCTTTTCTAAGCTAATTCATGTATGCTAATACTTTTAAAATCATGTTTTAAAGTTATCCTTGGATCTGTTATAAGTTCTTTAAATATTATATATTCTTCCTTCTGATTTTATTTATTTGTACATTCTTTTATTCTTGATTAGATTTGTTAGCACATTCAGATTGTTGTTCGTTCTTGTTCTTTAGGAGTTCAATACTGAAGTTTATATGACAGATTTACTGTTTTACTATTTTCTCATGCATTAATTTATACATTTGTTTAATTTCTTACACCATTTTGTTTTAATTTCTTGAATTGAAGTTACATTCAAGTTTATTAATTTTTTTTTGCTTTAGTTAGAACATAAAGTACTTCAGGCCACATATTTGCCTTTGGACACTTTCTATAATGTTTGAAAAAGCATAGTTATATTTTCACTATTTTAAACAGTTTGTAAATTTACCTTTAATTTTTCTTTCCTAAACAGCACTTTAGGAAGGCATTTGAAACTTGCAAAGTGTTTGAGGTTTTGATTGTTTACATTTTAAAAAATATATTGTTTTATTGCATTATGGTTGGAGAATGTAGCCTCCATAATTTCTGATTTGGGTGGCTATGGAACATTTTCTTTGTGGCAGTATTTGTTGTATATTTATTAAAGTTATATTAGTCTTGAAAATAATATACATGTATATTTATATTTTTCTCTTCTTAGGATTCTCTAAAAAACAACTTAACTTTACACCTCAAAAAACTAGAAAAAGAAGAACAAGCAAAACCCGAAGTCAGGAGAAGGAAGGAAATAACAAATATTAGAGCAGAAATAAGTGACATGTGACTAAAAAGACAATAGAAAATATCAATGAAACTAAAGCTGGTTCTTTGAAAGATAAACAAAATTGACAAATCTTTATCTAGACTCACCAAGAAAATAAGAGAGAAAACTGAAATTAATACAATCAAAAATCAAAGAGGAGGTATTACAACTGATACCACAGAAACACAAAGGATCAAAAGAGACTAATATGAACAATTATATTAACAAATTGGACAATCTACTTATGTTTCTAGGATAAATTTCTAGAATCATACAACCTACCAAGACTGAATCATGATGAAATAGAAAATATGAACAGAGCAGTTACTACTAAGGAGATTGAATCAGTTATCAAACACCTCCCAACAAACAAAAATCCAGGACCAGATGGCTTTACTGGTGAATTCTATCAACATGCCAAGAAGAATTAATACCAGTCCTTCTCAAATTCTTCCAAAAGATAGAAAAGGAGAAATCTCTTCCAAACTCATCTTACAAGGCCAGCATTACCCTGATACCAATACCAGACGTGGAAGACACAAGAAAAGAAAGTTGCAGGCCAATATACCTGATGAACATAGATGCAAAATCCTCAACAAAATATTAATAAATGGAATTCAACAATACCTTAACAATATCGTACACTGTGATAAACACCATGATCAAGTGGGATTTACCCCAGGGATGCAAGGATGGTTCAACATCTGAAAATCAGTCAGTGTGATACAACAATTAACAAAATGAAGGATAAAAATAATATGATCATCTCAATAGATGCAGAAAAACATTTGACAAAAGCCAACATCCATTTATGATAAAAACTCTCAACAAAGCATATACAAAAGGAATGTACTTCTACATAATAAAGACCATATTTGAGAAACCCACAGCTAACATTATATTCAACAGTGAAAAAGTGAAAGATTTTCCACTAAAATCAGGAACAAGAGAAGGATGTCCACTCTTGCCACTTTTATTCACCATAGTATTGTAAGTCTTAGCCAGAGCAATTAGGCACAAAAAAGAAATAAAAGACATCCAAATTAGAAAGGAGGAAGTAAAACTGTCACTATATGCAGATGACATGATATTATATACAGAAAACCTTAAAGACTACATTAAAAAACTGTTAGAACTAGTATGAATTCAGCAAAGTTGCAGGATACAAAATCAATATGCAAAAATCTCTTGCATTATTACACATGAATAATGAACTATCACAAAGAGAAATTAAGTAAACAGTCCCGTTTAGAATTTCATCAAAAAGAAGAAAATAGGAATAAATTTAACTAAGGAGGTGAAAGACATGTACATTGAAAACTACAAGACATTAATGAAAGAAATTGAAGAAGACATAAAGAAATGGAAAGATTTTTTTTGTGCTCATGGATAAGAAGAATTAATATTTTTAAAATGTCTATACTATCCAAGCAATCTACAGATTCAGTGAAATCCCTGTCAAAATACCAATGGCATTTTTTACA